>NC_060254.1:4070068-4404082 GCF_921293095.1 Ischnura elegans | reverse complement strand
AAAACGCGTTTATAACAACGATTTTCAAATCAAAATCACAATTCCAAATTTTTAACTCTTCGCAGTGAAAACGTGTTTATAACAACGATATAAAATTCAAAATCAAATTTTTAAAATTTTGTGTCTTCGCAAAAGAAACGAGTATATAACAACGATTTTCAATTCAAAATCACAATTTTAAATTTTCATCTCTTCGCATTAAGAATTCGTTTATAACTACGATTTTCATGTCAAAATCACAATTTTTATTTTTTATCTCTTTGCACTGAAAACGCGTTTTTAACAACGATTTTCAAATCAAAATCACAATTTTAAATTTTTGTCTCTTCGCAGTGAAAACGAGTAAATAACAACGATTTTCAATTCAAAATCACAATCTTAAATATTTATCTCTTCGCAGTGAAAACGCGTTTATAACAATAATTTTCAATTCAAAATCACAATTTTAAATTTTCATCTCTTCGCATTAAAAATTCGTTTATAACTACGATTTTCAAGTCAAAATCGTTGCACATAAAACGCGTTTATAACAACGATTTTCAAATTAAAATCACAATTTTAATTTTTTATCTCTTCGAAGTGAAAACTTGTTTATAAAAACGATTTTTAATTCAAAATCACAATTTCAAATTTTCATCTCTTAGCAGTGAAAACGCGTTTATAACAACGATTTTCATTTCAAAATCACAATTTTAATTTTCTATCTCTTCTTAGTGAAAATGTGTTTATAAAAACGATTTTCAAATCACATTCACAATCTCAATTTTTTATCTCTTCGCAGTGAAACAACTTTTATAACAACGATTTACAAGTAAAAATCATAATTTTAATTTTTATCTCTTCGCACTGAAAACGCGTTTATAACAACATTTTCAATTCAAAATCACAATTTCAAATTTTTATCTCTTCGCAGTGAAATAACTTTTATGAAATGATTTTGAATTCAAAATCACAATTTTAAATTTTTTATCTCTTCGCAGTGAATACGGATTAATAACAACGATTTTTAAAACAAAATCACAATTTCAAATTTTTATCTCTTCGTACTGAAAACGCGTTTATAAAAACAAATTTTCAATTCAAAATCACAATTTCAAAATTTTATCTCTTCGAAGTGAAAACGCTCTTATAACAACGTTTTTCATTTCAAAATCACAATTCTAAATTTTCATCTCTTCGTAGTGAAATCGCATTTATAACAACGATTTTCAAATCAAAATCACAATTCAAATTTTTATCTCTTCGCAGTGAAAACGCGTTCATAAGAACGATTTTCAATTCAAAATCACAATTTTAATTTTTTATCTCTTCTTAGTGAAAACGTGTTTATAACAACGATTTTCAATTCACAATCATAATTTTAATTTTTTATCTCTTCGCACTGAAATCGAGTGTAAAACAACAATTTTCAAATCAAATTCACAATTTTAATTTTTTATATCTTCCCACTGAACTGCTGTTCATAACAACGATTTGCATTTCAAAATCACAATTTTTAATTTTTTACCTCTTCGCAGTGAAAATGCGTTTATAACAACGATTTTTAATTAAAATCACAATTTCAAATTTTTATCTCTTCGCAGTGAAAACTCTTGTAACAACGATTTTCAATTCAAAATCACAATTTTAAATTTTCATTCTTCGCAGTGAATACGCGTTCATAACAATTTTCAATTTAAAATCACAATTTTAATTTTTATCTCTCTGCACTGAAAACTCGATTATAACAACGATTATCAAATCAAAATCACAATTTTAATTTTTATCTCTTTGCAGTGAAAACGCGTTCATAACAACGATTTTCAATTCAAAATCACAATTTTAATTTTTTATCTCTTCTTAGTGAAAACGTGTTTATAACAACGATTTTCAATTCACAATCACAATTTTAATTTTTTATCTCTTCGCACTGAAAACGAGTTTGAAACAACAACTTTCAAATCAAATTTACAATTTTAATTTATTATCTCTTCGCACTGAACTCCTGTTTATAACAACGATTTTCAATTCAAAATCACTATTTTAAACTTTCATCTCTTCGCAGTGATAACGCGTTTATAGCAATGATTTTCAATTCAAAATCACAATTTTAAATTTTTTATCTCTTCGCAGTGAATACGGATTAATAACAACGAATTTTTCAATTCAAAATCACAATTGAAAATTTGTATTTCTTCGCAGTGAGAACGCGTTTATAACAACGATTTTCAATTCTAAATCACAATTTTATATTTTTTACCTCTTCGTAGAAAAACGCGTGTATAACAACGTTTTTCAAATCAAAATCTTAATTTCAAATTTTTATCTCTTCGCAGTGAAAAATCGTTTATAACAATGATTTTCAATTCAAAATCACTATTTTAAATTTTCATCTCTTCGCAGTGTAAACGCGTTTATAACAACGATTTAAAAAAAAAATCACAATTTCAAATTTTTATCTCTTCGCAGTGAAAACTCGTTCATAACAACGATTTTCAATTCAAAATCACAATTTTAAATTTTCATCCCTTCGCACTGAAAACGCGTTTATTACAACGATTCTCAAATCAAATTCACAATCTTAATTTTTTATCTCTTCCCAGTGAAATAACTTTTATAACAATGATATTCGATTCAAAATTACAGTTTTAATTTTTTATCTCTTCGCACTTAAAACGCGTTTATAACAACGATTTTCAATTCAAAATCGCAATTTTAATTTTTTATCTCTTCGCACTGAAGACGCGTTCATAACAACATTTTCAATTCAAAATCAAAATTTTAAATTTTTATCTCTTCGCAGTGAAAACGCGTTTATAGCAAGGATTTTCAATTCAAAATGACAATTTCAAATTTTTATCTCTTCGCAGTGAAAACGCGTTTATAACAATAATTTTCAATTCAAAATCACAATTTTAAATTTTCATCTCTTCGCAGTGATAACGCGTTTATAGCAATGATTTTCAATTCAAAATCACAATTTTAAATTTTTATCTCTTCGCAGTGAATACGGATTAATAACAACGAATTTTTCAAATCAAAATCACAATTTCAAATTTTTATCTCTTCGTACTGAAAACGCGTTTATAAAAACAAATTTTCAATTCAAAATCACAATTGAAAATTTGTATTTCTTCGCAGTGAGAACGCGTTTATAACAACGATTTTCAATTCTAAATCACAATTTTATATTTTTTACCTCTTCGTAGAAAAACGCGTGTATAACAACGTTTTTCAAATCAAAATGTTAATTTCAAATTTTTATCTCTTCGCAGTGAAAAATCGTTTATAACAAAGATTTTCAATTCAAAATCACAATTTTTAATTTTCATCTCTTAGCACTGAAAACGCCTTTATAACAACGATTTTCAATTCAAAATCGCAATTTTAATTTTTTATCCCTTCGCAGTGAAAACGCGTTTATAGCAAGGATTTTCAATTCAAAATCACAATTTTATATTTTTTACCTCTTCGAAGAAAAACGCGTGTATAGCAACGATTTTCAAATCAAAATCACAATTTCAAATTTTTATCTCTTCGCAGTGAAAACGCATTTATAAAAACGATTTTAAATTCAAAATTACAATTTTAAATTTTTATCTCTTCGCAGTGAAAACGCGTTTATAACAACGATTTTCAAATCAAAATCACAAATTCAAATTTTTATCTCTTCGCAGTGAAAACGCATTTATAACAACGTTATTCAATTCAAAATCACAATTTTAAATTTTCATCTCTTCGTAGTGAAAACACGTTTATAAAAACGATTTTAAAATCAAATTCACAACCTTAATATTTTATCTCTTCGCAGTGAAATAACTTTTATAACAATGATTGTCATTCCAAAATCACAATTTTAATTTTTTATCTCTTCGCACTGAAAACGCGTTTATAACAAGGATTTTCAATTCAAAATCACAATTTTAATTTTTTATCTCTTCGCACTGAAGACGCCATTTTATCAACGTTTTCAAATCAAAATCACAATTTTAGTTTTTTATCTCTTCGAACTGAAAACGCGTGTATAATAATAAATTTTCAGTTTAAAATCACCATTTTAAATATTTATCTCTTCGCAGTGAAAAGGCTTTTATAAAAACATTTTCAATTCAAAGTCACAATTTTAAATTTTTATCTCTTCGCAGTGAATACGCGTTCATAACAACGATTTTCAATTCAAAATCACAATTTCAAATTTTTATCTCTTCGCAGTGAAAACGCGTTCATAACAACGATTTTCGATTCAAAATCACAATTTCAATTTTTTATCTCTTCGCAATGAAAACGCGTTTATAACAACGATTTTCAAATCAAAATCACAAATTCAAATTTTTATCTCTTCGTAGTGAAAACGCGTTTATAAAAACGATTTTCAAATCAAAATCACAATTTTAATTTTTTATCTCTTCGCAGTGAAATCGCATTTATAACAACAATTTTCAATTCAAAATCACAATTTCAAATTTTTATCTCTTCGCAGTGAGAACGCGTTTATAACAACGATTTTCAATACAAAATCACAATTTTAAATTTATTACCTCTTCGCAGTGAAAACGCGATTATAACAACGATTTTCAAATCAAAATCACAATTTTAAATTTTCATCTCTTCGCAGTGAAATCGCATTTATAACAACGATTTTCAAATCAAAAACACAAATTAAAATTTTTATCTCTTCGCAGTGAAAACGCGTTTATAAAAACGTTTTTCAAATCAAAATCAAAATTTTAATTTTTTATCTCTTCGCAGTGAAAACCTGTTTATAAAAACGATTTTCAAATCAAAATCACAATTTTAATTTTTATCTCTTCGCAGTGAAATGGCGTTTTTAACAACGATTTTCAAATAAAAACCACAATTTTAAATTTTCATCTCTTCGCACTTAAAACGCGTTTATAACAACGATTTTCAATTCAAAAGCACAATTTTTTAATTTTTATCTCTTCGCAATGAAAACGCGTTTATACCAACGATTTTTAAATCAAATTCAAAAATTTAATTTTTTATTCTTCGCAGTGAAATAACTTTTATAACAACGATTTTCAATTCAAAATCACAATTTTAATTTTTTATCTCTTCGCACTGAAAACGCGTTTATAGCAACGATTTTCAATTCAAAATCAGTATTTTAATTTTTTATCTCTTCGCACTGAAAACGCGTTTATAACAACGATTTTCAAATCAAATTCACAATCTTGAATTTTTATCTCTTCGCAGTGAAATAACTTTTATAACAATGATTTTCAATTAAAAATCACAATTTTAATTTTTTATCTCTTCGCAGTGAAATCGCATTTATAACAACGATTTTCAAATCAAAATCACAATTTCAAATTTTTATCTCTTCGCAGTGAGAACGCGTTTATAACAACGTTTTTCAATTCAAAATCACAATTTTAAATTTTCATCTTTTCGTGGTGAAAACGCGTTTATAACAACGATTTTCAATACAAAATCACACTTTTAAATTTATTACCTCTTCGCAGTGAAAACGCGTTTATAACAACGATTTTCAAATCAAAATCACAATTTTAAATTTTCATCTCTTCGCAGTGAAATCGCATTTATAACAACGATTTTCAAATCAAAATCACTAATTCAAATTTTTATCTCTTCGCAGTGAAAACGCGTTCATAAAAAAGATTTTCAAATCAAATTCAAAATTTTAATTTTTTATCTCATCGCACTGAAAACGCTTTATATCAACAATTTTCAAATCAAATTCACAATTTTAATTTTTTATCTCTTTGCACTGAAAACGCGTTTATAATAACGATTTTCAATTCAAAATCAGTATTTTAAATTTTCATCTCCTCGCAGTGAAAACGCGTTTATAACAACGATTTTCAATTCAAAATCACAATTTTAAATATACATCTCTTCGCACTGAAAACGCGTTTATAACAACGATTTTCAAATCAAATTCACAATCTTAAATTTTTATCTCTTCGCAGTGAAATAACTTTTATAACAATGATTTTCAATTAAAAATCACAATTTAATTTTTTATCTCTTCGCACTGAAAACGCGTTTATAACAACGATTTTCATATCAAAATCACATTTTTAAATTATTTATCGTTTCGCAGTGAAAACACGTTTATAACAATGATTTTCAATTCAAAATCACACAAATTTATATTTTTTATCTCTTCGCAGTGAAATGGCATTTTTAACAACGATTTTCAAATAAAAACCACAATTTTAAATTATCATCTCTTCGCACTTAAAACGCGTTTATAACAACGATTTTTAATTAAAATCACAATTTCAAATTTTTATCTCTTCGCAGTGAAAACTCTTGTAACAACGATTTTCAATTCAAAATCACAATTTTAAATTTTCATTCTTCGCAGTGAATACGCGTTCATAACAATTTTCAATTTAAAATCACAATTTTAATTTTTATCTCTCTGCACTGAAAACTCGATTATAACAACGATTATCAAATCAAAATCACAATTTTAATTTTTATCTCTTTGCAGTGAAAACGCGTTCATAACAACGATTTTCAATTCAAAATCACAATTTTAATTTTTTATCTCTTCTTAGTGAAAACGTGTTTATAACAACGATTTTCAATTCACAATCACAATTTTAATTTTTTATCTCTTCGCACTGAAAACGAGTTTGAAACAACAACTTTCAAATCAAATTTACAATTTTAATTTATTATCTCTTCGCACTGAACTCCTGTTTATAACAACGATTTTCAATTCAAAATCACTATTTTAAATTTTCATCTCTTCGCAGTGCAAACGCGTTTATAACAACGATTTTCAAAAAAAATCACAATTTCAAATTTTTATCTCTTCGCAGTGAAAACTCGTTCATAACAACGATTTTCAATTCAAAATCACAATTTTAAATTTTCATCTCTTCGCACTGAAAACGCGTTTATAACAACGATTCTCAAATCAAATTCACAATCTTAATTTTTTATCTCTTCCCAGTGAAATAACTTTTATAACAATGATATTCGATTCAAAATTACAGTTTTAATTTTTTATCTCTTCGCACTTAAAACGCGTTTATAACAACGATTTTCAATTCAAAATCACAATTTCAAATTTTTATCTCTTCGCAGTGAAAACGCGTTTATAACAATAATTTTCAATTCAAAATCACAATTTTAAATTTTCATCTCTTCGCAGTGATAACGCGTTTATAGCAATGATTTTCAATTCAAAATCACAATTTTAAATTTTTTATCTCTTCGCAGTGAATACGGATTAATAACAACGAATTTTTCAAATCAAAATCACAATTTGAAATTTTTATCTCTTCGTACTGAAAACGCGTTTATAAAAACAAATTTTCAATTCAAAATCACAATTGAAAATTTGTATTTCTTCGCAGTGAGAACGCGTTTATAACAACGATTTTCAATTCTAAATCACAATTTTATATTTTTTACCTCTTCGTAGAAAAACGCGTGCATAACAACGTTTTTCAAATCGAAATCTTAATTTCAAATTTTTATCTCTTCGCAGTGAAAAATCGTTTATAACAAAGATTTTCAATTCAAAATCACTATTTTAAATTTTCATCTCTTCGCAGTGTAAACGCGTTTATAACAACGATTTTCAAAAAAAATCACAATTTCAAATTTTTATCTCTTCGCAGTGAAAACTCGTTCATAACAACGATTTTCAATTCAAAATCACAATTTTAAATTTTCATCCCTTCGCACTGAAAACGCGTTTATTACAACGATTTTCAAATCAAATTCACAATCTTAAATTTTTATCTCTTCGCAGTGAAATAACGTTTATAACAATGATTTTCATTAAAAATCACAATTTTAATTTTTTATCTCTTCGCAGTGAAATCGCATTTATAACAACGATTTTCAAATCAAAATCACAATTTCAAATTTTTATCTCTTCGCAGTGAGCACGCGTTTATAACAACGTTTTTCAATTCAAAATCACAATTTTAAATTTTCATCTTTTCGTGGTGATAAACGCGTTTATAACAACGATTTTCAATACAAAATCACAATTTTAAATTTATTACCTCTTCGCAGTGAAAACGCGTTTATAACAACGATTTTCAAATCAAAATCACAATTTTAAATTTTCATCTCTTCGCAGTGAAATCGCATTTATAACAACGATTTTCAAATCAAAATCACTTATTCAAATTTTTATCTCTTCGCAGTGAAAACGCGTTCATAAAAAAGATTTTCAAATCAAATTCAAAATTTTAATTTTTTATCTCATCGCACTGAAAACGCGTTCATATCAACAATTTTCAAATCAAATTCACAATTTTAATTTTTTATCTCTTTGCACTGAAAACGCGTTTATAATAACGATTTTCAATTCAAAATCAGTATTTTAAATTTTCATCTCCTCGCAGTGAAAACGCGTTTATAACAACGATTTTCAATTCAAAATCACAATTTTAAATATACATCTCTTCGCACTGAAAACGCGTTTATAACAACGATTTTCAAATCAAATTCACAATCTTAAATTTTTATCTCTTCGCAGTGAAATAACTTTTATAACAATGATTTTCAATTAAAAATCACAATTTAAATTTTTTATCTCTTCGCACTGAAAACGCGTTTATAACAACGATTTTCATATCAAAATCACATTTTTAAATTTTTTATCGTTTCGCAGTGAAAACGCGTTTATAACAATGATTTTCAATTCAAAATCACACAAATTTATATTTTTTATCTCTTCGCAGTGAAATGGCGTTTTTAACAACGATTTTCAAATAAAAACCACAATTTTAAATTATCATCTCTTCGCGCTTAAAACGCGTTTATAACAACGATTTTTAATTCAAAATCACAATTTTAAATTTTTATCTCTTCGCAATGAAAACGCGTTTATACCAACGATTTTCAAAACAAATTCAAAAATTTAATTTTTTATCTCTTCGCAGTGAAATAACATTTATAACAACGATTTTCAATCCAAAATCACAATTTTAATTTTTTATCTCTTCGCACTGAAAACGCGTTTATAGCAACGATTTTCAATTCAAAATCAGTATTTTAATTTTTTATCTATTGGCAGTGGAAACGCGTTTATTTCAACGATTTTCAATTCAAAATCACAATTTTAATTTTTATCTCTTTGCAGTGAAATAACATATATAACAATGATTTTCAATTAAAAATCACAATTTTAATTTTTTATCTCTTCGCAGTGAAATCGCATTTATAACAACGATTTTCAAATCAAAATCACAATTTTAAATTTTCATCTCTTCGCAGTGAAATCGCATTTATAACAACGATTTTCAAATCAAAATCACAAATTCAAATTTTTATCTCTTCGCAGTGAAAACGCGTTTATAAAAACGATTTTCAAATCAAAATCAAAATTTTAATTTTTTATCTCTTCGCAGTGAAAACCTATTTAAAACAACGATTTTCAAATCAAAATCACAATTTTAATTTTTATCTCTTCGCAGTGAGAACGCGTTTATAACAACGTTTTTCAATTCAAAATCACAATTTTAAATTTTCATCTCTTCGTAGTGAAAACGCGTTTATAACAACGATTTTCAATACAAAATCACAATTTTAAATTTATTACCTCTTCGCAGTGAAAACGCGTTTATAACAACGATTTTGAAATCAAAATCACAATTTTAAATTTTCATCTCTTCGCAGTGAAATCGCATTTATAACAACGATTTTCAAATCAAAATCACAAATTCAAATTTTTGTCTCTTCGCAGTGAAAACGCGTTTATAAAAACGATTTTCAAATCAAAATCAAAATTTTAATTTTTTATCTCTTCGAAGTGAAAACCTGTTTAAAACAACGATTTTCAAATCAAAATCACAATTTTAATTTTTATCTCTTCGCAGTGAAAACGTTTATAACAATAATTTTCAATTCAAAATCACACAAATTTATATTTTTTATCTCTTCGCAGTGAAAACGCGTTTATAACAACGATTTGCAATTAAAAATCACAATTTTAAATTTTTATCTCTTCGCAGTGAAATGGCGTTTTTAACAACGATTTTCAAATAAAAACCACAATTTTAAATTTTCATCTCTTCGCACTTAAAACGCGTTTATAACAGCGATTTTCAATTAAAAATCACAATTTTAAATTTTTATCTCTTCGCAATGAAAACGCGTTTTTACCAACGATTTTCAAATCAAATTCAAAAATTTAATTTTTTATCTCTTCGCAGTGAATTAACTTTTATAACAACGATTTTCAATTCAAAATCACAATTTTAATTTTTTATCTCTTCGCACTGAAAACGCGTTTATAGCAACGATTTTCAATTCAAAATCAGTATTTTAATTTTTTTTCTATTCGCAGTGAAAACGCGTTTATTACAACGATTTTCAATTCAAAATCACAATTTTAATCTTTTATCTCTTCGCACTGAAAACGCGTTTATATCAACAATTTTCAAATCAAATTCACAATTTTAATTTTTTATCTCTTTGCACTGAAAACGCGTTTATAATAACGATTTTCAATTCAAAATCAGTATTTTAAATTTTTATCTCTTAGCACTGAAAACGCCTTTATAACAACGATTTTCAATTCAAAATCGCAATTTTAATTTTTTATCCCTTCGCAGTGAAAACGCGTTTATAGCAAGGATTTTCAATTCAAAATCACAATTTTATATTTTTTACCTCTTCGAAGAAAAACGCGTGTATAGCAACGATTTTCAAATCAAAATCACAATTTCAAATTTTTATCTCTTCGCAGTGAAAACGCATTTATAAAAACGATTTTAAATTCAAAATTACAATTTTAAATTTTTATCTCTTCGCAGTGAAAACGCGTTTATAACAACGATTTTCAAATCAAAATCACAAATTCAAATTTTTATCTCTTCGCAGTGAAAACGCATTTATAACAACGTTATTCAATTCAAAATCACAATTTTAAATTTTCATCTCTTCGTAGTGAAAACACGTTTATAAAAACGATTTTAAAATCAAATTCACAACCTTAATATTTTATCTCTTCGCAGTGAAATAACTTTTATAACAATGATTGTCATTCCAAAATCACAATTTTAATTTTTTATCTCTTCGCACTGAAAACGCGTTTATAACAAGGATTTTCAATTCAAAATCACAATTTTAATTTTTTATCTCTTCGCACTGAAGACGCCATTTTATCAACGTTTTCAAATCAAAATCACAATTTTAGTTTTTTATCTCTTCGAACTGAAAACGCGTGTATAATAATAAATTTTCAGTTTAAAATCACCATTTTAAATATTTATCTCTTCGCAGTGAAAAGGCTTTTATAAAAACATTTTCAATTCAAAGTCACAATTTTAAATTTTTATCTCTTCGCAGTGAATACGCGTTCATAACAACGATTTTCAATTCAAAATCACAATTTTAAATTTTTATCTCTTCGCAGTGAAAACGCGTTCATAACAACGATTTTCGATTCAAAATCACAATTTCAATTTTTTATCTCTTCGCAATGAAAACGCGTTTATAACAACGATTTTCAAATCAAAATCACAAATTCAAATTTTTATCTCTTCGTAGTGAAAACGCGTTTATAAAAACGATTTTCAAATCAAAATCACAATTTTAATTTTTTATCTCTTCGCAGTGAAATCGCATTTATAACAACAATTTTCAATTCAAAATCACAATTTCAAATTTTTATCTCTTCGCAGTGAGAACGCGTTTATAACAACGATTTTCAATACAAAATCACAATTTTAAATTTATTACCTCTTCGCAGTGAAAACGCGATTATAACAACGATTTTCAAATCAAAATCACAATTTTAAATTTTCATCTCTTCGCAGTGAAATCGCATTTATAACAACGATTTTCAAATCAAAAACACAAATTAAAATTTTTATCTCTTCGCAGTGAAAACGCGTTTATAAAAACGTTTTTCAAATCAAAATCAAAATTTTAATTTTTTATCTCTTCGCAGTGAAAACCTGTTTATAAAAACGATTTTCAAATCAAAATCACAATTTTAATTTTTATCTCTTCGCAGTGAAATGGCGTTTTTAACAACGATTTTCAAATAAAAACCACAATTTTAAATTTTCATCTCTTCGCACTTAAAACGCGTTTATAACAACGATTTTCAATTCAAAAGCACAATTTTTTAATTTTTATCTCTTCGCAATGAAAACGCGTTTATACCAACGATTTTTAAATCAAATTCAAAAATTTAATTTTTTATTCTTCGCAGTGAAATAACTTTTATAACAACGATTTTCAATTCAAAATCACAATTTTAATTTTTTATCTCTTCGCACTGAAAACGCGTTTATAGCAACGATTTTCAATTCAAAATCAGTATTTTAATTTTTTATCTCTTCGCACTGAAAACGCGTTTATAACAACGATTTTCAAATCAAATTCACAATCTTGAATTTTTATCTCTTCGCAGTGAAATAACTTTTATAACAATGATTTTCAATTAAAAATCACAATTTTAATTTTTTATCTCTTCGCAGTGAAATCGCATTTATAACAACGATTTTCAAATCAAAATCACAATTTCAAATTTTTATCTCTTCGCAGTGAGAACGCGTTTATAACAACGTTTTTCAATTCAAAATCACAATTTTAAATTTTCATCTTTTCGTGGTGAAAACGCGTTTATAACAACGATTTTCAATACAAAATCACAATTTTAAATTTATTACCTCTTCGCAGTGAAAACGCGTTTATAACAACGATTTTCAAATCAAAATCACAATTTTAAATTTTCATCTCTTCGCAGTGAAATCGCATTTATAACAACGATTTTCAAATCAAAATCACTAATTCAAATTTTTATCTCTTCGCAGTGAAAACGCGTTCATAAAAAAGATTTTCAAATCAAATTCAAAATTTTAATTTTTTATCTCATCGCACTGAAAACGCTTTATATCAACAATTTTCAAATCAAATTCACAATTTTAATTTTTTATCTCTTTGCACTGAAAACGCGTTTATAATAACGATTTTCAATTCAAAATCAGTATTTTAAATTTTCATCTCCTCGCAGTGAAAACGCGTTTATAACAACGATTTTCAATTCAAAATCACAATTTTAAATATACATCTCTTCGCACTGAAAACGCGTTTATAACAACGATTTTCAAATCAAATTCACAATCTTAAATTTTTATCTCTTCGCAGTGAAATAACTTTTATAACAATGATTTTCAATTAAAAATCACAATTTAATTTTTTATCTCTTCGCACTGAAAACGCGTTTATAACAACGATTTTCATATCAAAATCACATTTTTAAATTATTTATCGTTTCGCAGTGAAAACGCGTTTATAACAATGATTTTCAATTCAAAATCACACAAATTTATATTTTTTATCTCTTCGCAGTGAAATGGCATTTTTAACAACGATTTTCAAATAAAAACCACAATTTTAAATTATCATCTCTTCGCACTTAAAACGCGTTTTTAACAACGATTTTTAATTAAAATCACAATTTCAAATTTTTATCTCTTCGCAGTGAAAACTCTTGTAACAACGATTTTCAATTCAAAATCACAATTTTAAATTTTCATTCTTCGCAGTGAATACGCGTTCATAACAATTTTCAATTTAAAATCACAATTTTAATTTTTATCTCTCTGCACTGAAAACTCGATTATAACAACGATTATCAAATCAAAATCACAATTTTAATTTTTATCTCTTTGCAGTGAAAACGCGTTCATAACAACGATTTTCAATTCAAAATCACAATTTTAATTTTTTATCTCTTCTTAGTGAAAACGTGTTTATAACAACGATTTTCAATTCACAATCACAATTTTAATTTTTTATCTCTTCGCACTGAAAACGAGTTTGAAACAACAACTTTCAAATCAAATTTACAATTTTAATTTATTATCTCTTCGCACTGAACTCCTGTTTATAACAACGATTTTCAATTCAAAATCACTATTTTAAATTTTCATCTCTTCGCAGTGCAAACGCGTTTATAACAACGATTTTCAAAAAAAATCACAATTTCAAATTTTTATCTCTTCGCAGTGAAAACTCGTTCATAACAACGATTTTCAATTCAAAATCACAATTTTAAATTTTCATCTCTTCGCACTGAAAACGCGTTTATTACAACGATTCTCAAATCAAATTCACAATCTTAATTTTTTATCTCTTCCCAGTGAAATAACTTTTATAACAATGATATTCGATTCAAAATTACAGTTTTAATTTTTTATCTCTTCGCACTTAAAACGCGTTTATAACAACGATTTTCAATTCAAAATCACAATTTCAAATTTTTATCTCTTCGCAGTGAAAACGCGTTTATAACAATAATTTTCAATTCAAAATCACAATTTTAAATTTTCATCTCTTCGCAGTGATAACGCGTTTATAGCAATGATTTTCAATTCAAAATCACAATTTTAAATTTTTTATCTCTTCGCAGTGAATACGGATTAATAACAACGAATTTTTCAAATCAAAATCACAATTTGAAATTTTTATCTCTTCGTACTGAAAACGCGTTTATAAAAACAAATTTTCAATTCAAAATCACAATTGAAAATTTGTATTTCTTCGCAGTGAGAACGCGTTTATAACAACGATTTTCAATTCTAAATCACAATTTTATATTTTTTACCTCTTCGTAGAAAAACGCGTGTATAACAACGTTTTTCAAATCGAAATCTTAATTTCAAATTTTTATCTCTTCGCAGTGAAAAATCGTTTATAACAAAGATTTTCAATTCAAAATCACTATTTTAAATTTTCATCTCTTCGCAGTGTAAACGCGTTTATAACAACGATTTTCAAAAAAAATCACAATTTCAAATTTTTATCTCTTCGCAGTGAAAACTCGTTCATAACAACGATTTTCAATTCAAAATCACAATTTTAAATTTTCATCCCTTCGCACTGAAAACGCGTTTATTACAACGATTTTCAAATCAAATTCACAATCTTAAATTTTTATCTCTTCGCAGTGAAATAACGTTTATAACAATGATTTTCATTAAAAATCACAATTTTAATTTTTTATCTCTTCGCAGTGAAATCGCATTTATAACAACGATTTTCAAATCAAAATCACAATTTCAAATTTTTATCTCTTCGCAGTGAGCACGCGTTTATAACAACGTTTTTCAATTCAAAATCACAATTTTAAATTTTCATCTTTTCGTGGTGATAAACGCGTTTATAACAACGATTTTCAATACAAAATCACAATTTTAAATTTATTACCTCTTCGCAGTGAAAACGCGTTTATAACAACGATTTTCAAATCAAAATCACAATTTTAAATTTTCATCTCTTCGCAGTGAAATCGCATTTATAACAACGATTTTCAAATCAAAATCACTTATTCAAATTTTTATCTCTTCGCAGTGAAAACGCGTTCATAAAAAAGATTTTCAAATCAAATTCAAAATTTTAATTTTTTATCTCATCGCACTGAAAACGCGTTCATATCAACAATTTTCAAATCAAATTCACAATTTTAATTTTTTATCTCTTTGCACTGAAAACGCGTTTATAATAACGATTTTCAATTCAAAATCAGTATTTTAAATTTTCATCTCCTCGCAGTGAAAACGCGTTTATAACAACGATTTTCAATTCAAAATCACAATTTTAAATATACATCTCTTCGCACTGAAAACGCGTTTATAACAACGATTTTCAAATCAAATTCACAATCTTAAATTTTTATCTCTTCGCAGTGAAATAACTTTTATAACAATGATTTTCAATTAAAAATCACAATTTAAATTTTTTATCTCTTCGCACTGAAAACGCGTTTATAACAACGATTTTCATATCAAAATCACATTTTTAAATTTTTTATCGTTTCGCAGTGAAAACGCGTTTATAACAATGATTTTCAATTCAAAATCACACAAATTTATATTTTTTATCTCTTCGCAGTGAAATGGCGTTTTTAACAACGATTTTCAAATAAAAACCACAATTTTAAATTATCATCTCTTCGCGCTTAAAACGCGTTTATAACAACGATTTTTAATTCAAAATCACAATTTTAAATTTTTATCTCTTCGCAATGAAAACGCGTTTATACCAACGATTTACAAATCAAATTCAAAAATTTAATTTTTTATCTCTTCGCAGTGAAATAACATTTATAACAACGATTTTCAATCCAAAATCACAATTTTAATTTTTTATCTCTTCGCACTGAAAACGCGTTTATAGCAACGATTTTCAATTCAAAATCAGTATTTTAATTTTTTATCTATTGGCAGTGGAAACGCGTTTATTTCAACGATTTTCAATTCAAAATCACAATTTTAATTTTTATCTCTTTGCAGTGAAATAACATATATAACAATGATTTTCAATTAAAAATCACAATTTTAATTTTTTATCTCTTCGCAGTGAAATCGCATTTATAACAACGATTTTCAAATCAAAATCACAATTTTAAATTTTCATCTCTTCGCAGTGAAATCGCATTTATAACAACGATTTTCAAATCAAAATCACAAATTCAAATTTTTATCTCTTCGCAGTGAAAACGCGTTTATAAAAACGATTTTCAAATCAAAATCAAAATTTTAATTTTTTATCTCTTCGCAGTGAAAACCTATTTAAAACAACGATTTTCAAATCAAAATCACAATTTTAATTTTTATCTCTTCGCAGTGAGAACGCGTTTATAACAACGTTTTTCAATTCAAAATCACAATTTTAAATTTTCATCTCTTCGTAGTGAAAACGCGTTTATAACAACGATTTTCAATACAAAATCACAATTTTAAATTTATTACCTCTTCGCAGTGAAAACGCGTTTATAACAACGATTTTGAAATCAAAATCACAATTTTAAATTTTCATCTCTTCGCAGTGAAATCGCATTTATAACAACGATTTTCAAATCAAAATCACAAATTCAAATTTTTGTCTCTTCGCAGTGAAAACGCGTTTATAAAAACGATTTTCAAATCAAAATCAAAATTTTAATTTTTTATCTCTTCGAAGTGAAAACCTGTTTAAAACAACGATTTTCAAATCAAAATCACAATTTTAATTTTTATCTCTTCGCAGTGAAAACGTTTATAACAATAATTTTCAATTCAAAATCACACAAATTTATATTTTTTATCTCTTCGCAGTGAAAACGCGTTTATAACAACGATTTGCAATTCAAAATCACAATTTTAAATTTTTATCTCTTCGCAGTGAAATGGCGTTTTTAACAACGATTTTCAAATAAAAACCACAATTTTAAATTTTCATCTCTTCGCACTTAAAACGCGTTTATAACAGCGATTTTCAATTAAAAATCACAATTTTAAATTTTTATCTCTTCGCAATGAAAACGCGTTTTTACCAACGATTTTCAAATCAAATTCAAAAATTTAATTTTTTATCTCTTCGCAGTGAATTAACTTTTATAACAACGATTTTCAATTCAAAATCACAATTTTAATTTTTTATCTCTTCGCACTGAAAACGCGTTTATAGCAACGATTTTCAATTCAAAATCGGTATTTTAATTTTTATCTATTCGCAGTGAAAACGCGTTTATTGCAACGATTTTCAATTCAACATCAAAATTTTAAATTTTTTCCTCTTTGCAGTGAAATAACATTTATAATAACGATTTTCAATTCACAATCACAATTTTAATCTTTTATCTCTTCGCACTGAAAACGCGTTTATATCAACAATTTTCAAATCAAATTCACAATTTTAATTTTTTATCTCTTTGCACTGAAAACGCGTTTATAATAACGATTTTCAATTCAAAATCAGTATTTTAAATTTTTATCTCTTCGCAGTGAAAACGCGTTTATAACAACGATTTTCAATTCAAAATCACAATTTTAAACATACATCTCTTCGCACTGAAAACGCGTTTATAACAACGATTTTCAAATCAAATTCACAATCTTAAATTTTTATCTCTTCGCAGTGAAATAACTTTTATAACAATGATTTTCAATAAAAAATCACAATTTTAATTTTTTATCTCTTCGCACTGAAAACGCGTTTATAACAAGGATTTTCAATTCAAAATCACAATTTTAAATTTTTATCTCTTCGTAGTGAAAACGCGTTTATAACAACGATTTTCAATTCAAAATCACAATTTTAAATTTCCATCTCGTCGCATTGAAAACGCGTTTATAACAACGATTTTCACTTCAAAATCACACAAATTTATATTTTTTATCTCTTCGCAATGAAAACGAGTTTATAACAACGATTTTCAATTCAAAATCACAATTTTAATTTTTTATCTCTTCGCACTGAAAACGCGTTTATAACAAACGATTTTCAAATCAAAATCACAATTTTAAATTTTTTATCGTTTCGCAGTGAAAACGCGTTTATAACAACGATTTTCAATTCAAAATCACAATTTTAATTTTTTATCTCTTCGAACAAAAAACGCTCTTATAACAACGATTTTCAATTTAAAATCACAATTTTAATTTTTTATCTCATCGCACTGAAAAAGCGTTTATAAAAACAAATTTTCAATTCAAAATCACAATTTAAAATTTCTATCTTTTCGCAGTGAAAACGCGTTTATAAAAACCAATTTAAATTCACAATTACAATTTCAAATTTTTAACTCTTCGAACTGAAAACGCGTTTATAGCAACGATTTTCAATTCAAAAACACCAATTTAATTTTTTATCTCTTCGCTCTGAAATCATGTTTATAACAACGATTTTCTTTAAAAATTATAACTTTAAATTTTTATCTCATCGCAGTGAAATAACTTTTATAACAATGATTTTCAATTCAAAATGTCAATTTTAATCTTTTATCTCTTCGCAGTGAAAACGCGTTTAAAAAACGATTTTCAATTCAAAATCAAAAGTTTAATTTTTACCTCTTCGTAGTGAAAATGCTTTTATTACAACAATTTTCAAATCAAAATCAAAATTTCAAATTTTTATCGCTTCGCAGTGAAAACGGGTTTATAACAACGATTTTCATTTCAATATCACAATTTCAAATTTTCATCTCTTCGCAGTGAAAACGCGTTTAAAAAACGATTTTCAATTCAAAATCAAAAGTTTAATTTTAACCTCTTCGCAGTGAAAATGCTTTTATAACAACGATTTTCAAATCAAAATGTCAATTTTAATCTTTCATCTCTTCAAACAGAAAACGCGTTAATAAAACAAATTTTTAATTCAAAATCACACTTTTAAATTTTTATCTCTTCGTAATGAGAACACGTTTATAACAACGATTTTCAATTCAAAATCACAATTTTAAATTTTCATCTCGTCGCATTGAAAACGCGTTTATAACAACGATTTTCACTTCAAAATCACACAAATTTATATTTTTTATCTCTTCGCAATGAAAACGAGTTTATAACAACGATTTTCAATTCAAAATCACAATTTTAATTTTTTATCTCTTCGCACTGTAAACGCGTTAATAACAACGATTTTCAAATCAAAATCACAATTTTAAATTTTTTATCGTTTCGCAGTGAAAACGCGTTTATAACAACGATTTTAAATTCAAAATCAAAATTTTAAATTTTATTCTCTTCGAGGTGAAAACGCGTTTATAAAAACGATTTTCAATTCAAAATTACAATTTTAAATTTTTATCTCTTCGCAGTGAAATAACTTTTATAACAATGATTTTCAAATCTAAATGTCAATTTTAATCTTTTATCTCTTCGAACTGAAAAAGCGATAATACAACAAATTTTTAATTCAAAATCACAATTTTAAATTTTTGTCTCTTCGCAGTGAAAACGACTTTATAACAAAGTTGGACAATTCAAAATCACAATTTTAAATTTTTATCTCTTCGTAGTGAAAACACGTTTATAACAACGATTTTCAATTCAAAATCACAATTTTAAATTTTCATCTCGTCGCATTGAAAACGCGTTTATAACAACGATTTTTAATTCAAAATCACAATTTTAAATTTTTATCTCTTCGCAATGAAAACGCGTTTATACCAACGATTTTCAAAACAAATTCAAAAATTTAATTTTTTATCTCTTCGCAGTGAAATAACATTTATAACAACGATTTTCAAATCAAAATCACAATTTTAAATTTTTTATCGTTTCGCAGTGAAAACGCGTTTATAACAACGATTTTCAATTCAAAATCACAATTTTAATTTTTTATCTCTTCGAACAAAAAACGCTCTTATAACAACGATTTTCAATTTAAAATCACAATTTTAATTTTTTATCTCATCGCACTGAAAAAGCGTTTATAAAAACAAATTTTCAATTCAAAATCACAATTTAAAATTTCTATCTCTTCGCAGTGAAAACGCGTTTATAACAACCATTTTCAATTCACAATTACAATTTCAAATTTTTAACTCTTCGAACTGAAAACGCGTTTATAGCAACGATTTTCAATTCAAAAACACCATTTTAATTTTTTATCTCTTCGCACTGAAATCATGTTTATAACAACGATTTTCTTTAAAAATTATAACATTAAATTTTTATCTCTTCGCAGTGAAATAACTTTTATAACAATGATATTCAATGCAAAATGTCAATTTTAATCTTTTATCTCTTCGCACTGTAAACGCGTTTATAACAACGATTTTCAAATCAAATTCACTATTATAATTTTTTGTCTCTTCGCTGTGAAAACGCGTTAATAACAACGATTTTCAATTCAAAATCAAAATTTTAAATTTTATTCTCTTCGAGGTGAAAACGCGTTTATAATTACGATTTTCAAATGAAAATCACAATTTCAAATTTTTATCTCTTCGCAGTGAAAACGCGTTTATAACAACGATTTTCAATTCAAAATTACAATTTTAAATTTTTATCTCTTCGCAGTGAAATAACTTTAATAACAATGATTTTCAAATCTAAATGTCAATTTTAATCTTTTATCTCTTCGCACTGTAAACGCGTTTATAACAACGATTTTCAAATCAAATTCACAATTTTAATTTTTAGTCTCTTCGCTGTGAAAACGCGTTTGTAACAACGATTTTCAATTCAAAATCAAAATTTTAAATTTTTATCATTTCGCAGTGAAAACGCGTTTATAACAACGATTTTCAAAACATAATCATTATTTCAAATTTTTATCTCTTCTCAGTGAAAACGCGTTTATAACAACGATTTTCAATTCAAAATCACAATTTCAAATTTTCATCTCTTCGCAGTGAAAACACGTTTAAAACAACGATTTTTAATTACAAATCAAAATTTTAAATTTTTATCTCTTCGCACTGAAAACACGTTAATTCAACAAATTTTCAATTTAAAATCATAATTTTAAATTTTTGTCTCTTCGCAGTGAAAACGAGTTTGTAACAAAGTTTAACAATTCAAAATCACAATTTTAAATTTTTATCTCGTCGCAGTGAAAACGCGTTCATAACAACGATTTTCAATTCAAAATCACAATTTTAAATTTTCATCTCGACGCAATGAAAACGCGTTTATAACATCGATTTTCAATTCAAAATCACGGAAATTTATTTTTTTATCTCTTCGCAGTGAAATCGCGATTATAACAACGATTTTCAATTCAACATCACAATTTTAAATTTTAATCTTCGCACTGAAAACGCGTTTATAACAACGATTTTCAAATCAAAATCACAATTTTAAATTTTTATCCCTTCGCAGTGAAAACGCGTTTATTAAAACGATTTTCAATTCAAAATCACATATTTAATTTTTTATCTCTTCGCACTGAAAACGCGGTTATAACAACGATTTTCAAATCAAATTCAAAAATTTAATTTTTTATCTCTTCGCACTGAAAACAAGTTTATAGCAACGATTTTCAATTCAAAATCGGTATTTTAATTTTTATCTATTCGCAGTGAAAACGCGTTTATTGCAACGATTTTCAATTCAACATCAAAATTTTAAATTTTTTCCTCTTTGCAGTGAAATAACATTTATAATAATGATTTTCAATTCAAATTCACATTTTTAATTTTTTATCTCTTCGCAGTGAAAACGCAATTATAACAACAATTTTCAAATCAAATTCACAATTTTAATTTTTTATCTCTTCGCACTGAAAACGCGTTAATAATTACGATTTTCAATTCAAAATCACTATTTTAAATTTTCATCTCTTCGCAGTGAAAACGCGTTTATAACAACGATTTTCAAATCAAAATCACAATTTCAAATTTTTATCTGTTCGCCGTGAAAACTCGTTTATAACAACGATTTTCAATTCAAAATTACAATTTTAAATTTTTATCTCTTCGCACTGAAAACGCGTTTATAACAACGATTTTTAATTCAAAATCACAATTTAAAATTTTTATCTCTTCGCAGTGAAATAACTTTTATAACAATGATTTTCAATTCAAAATCACAATTTAAATTTTTTATCTCTTCGCACTGAAAACGCGTTTATTACAACGATTTTCAAATCATAATCACATTTTCAAATTTTTAATCTCTTCGCAGTGAAAACGCGTTAATAACAACGATTTTCAATTCAAAATCACAATTTCAAATTTTCATCTCTTCGCAGTGAAAAAACGTTTAAAACAACGATTTTTAATTCAAAATCAAAAATTTAAATATTTTATCTCTTCGCAGTGAAAATGCTTTTATAATAACGATTTTCAATTCAAAATCACAATTTTAATATTTTATCTCTTCGCACTGTAAACGCGTTTATAACAACGATTTTCAAATCAAATTCACTATTTTAATTTTTTGTCTCTTCGCTGTGAAAACGCGTTTATAACAACGATTTTCAATTCAAAATCAAAATTATAAATTTTTATCATTTCGCAGTGAAAACGCGTTTATAACAACGATTTTCAAAACATAATCATTATTTCAAATTTTTATCTCTTCGCAGTGAAAACGCGTTTATAACAACGATTTTCAATTCAAAATCACAATTTCAAATTTTCATCTCTTCGCAGTGAAAACACGTTTAAAACAACGATTTTTAATTACAAATCAAAATTTTAAATTTTTATCTCTTCGCACTGAAAACACGTTAATTCAACAAATTTTCAATTTAAAATCATAATTTTAAATTTTTGTCTCTTCGCAGTGAAAACAAGTGTGTAACAAAGTTTAACAATTCAAAATCACAATTTTAAATTTTTATCTCGTCGCAGTGAAAACGCGTTCATAACAACGATTTTCAATTCAAAATCACAATTTTAAATTTTCATCTCGTCGCAATGAAAACGCGTTTATAACATCGATTTTCAATTCAAAATCACGGAAATTTATATTTTTATCTCTTCGCAGTGAAATCGCGTTTATAACAACGATTTTCAATTCAACATCACAATTTTAAATTTTAATCTTCGCACTGAAAACGCGTTTATAACAACGATTTTCAAATCAAAATCACAATTTTAAATTTTTATCCCTTCGCAGTGAAAACGCGTTTATTACAACGATTTTCAATTCAAAATCACATATTTAATTTTTTATCTCTTCGCACTGAAAACGCGGTTATAACAACGATTTTCAAATCAAATTCAAAAATTTAATTTTTTATCTCTTCGCACTGAAAACGAGTTTATAGCAACGATTTTCAATTCAAAATCGGTATTTTAATTTTTATCTATTCGCAGTGAAAACGCGTTTATTGCAACGATTTTCAATTCAACATCAAAATTTTAAATTTTTTCCTCTTTGCAGTGAAATAACATTTATAATAATGATTTTCAATTCAAATTCACATTTTTAATTTTTTATCTCTTCGCAGTGAAAACGCAATTATAACAACAATTTTCAAATCAAATTCACAATTTTAATTTTTTATCTCTTCGCACTGAAAACGCGTTAATAATTACGATTTTCAATTCAAAATCACTATTTTAAATTTTCATCTCTTCGCAGTGAAAACGCGTTTATAACAACGATTTTCAAATCAAAATCACAATTTCAAATTTTTATCTGTTCGCCGTGAAAACTCGTTTATAACAACGATTTTCAATTCAAAATTACAATTTTAAATTTTTATCTCTTCGCACTGAAAACGCGTTTATAACAACGATTTTTAATTCAAAATCACAATTTAAAATTTTTATCTCTTCGCAGTGAAATAACTTTTATAACAATGATTTTCAATTCAAAATCACAATTTAAATTTTTTATCTCTTCGCACTGAAAACGCGTTTATTACAACGATTTTCAAATCATAATCACATTTTCAAATTTTTAATCTCTTCGCAGTGAAAACGCGTTAATAACAACGATTTTCAATTCAAAATCACAATTTCAAATTTTCATCTCTTCGCAGTGAAAAAACGTTTAAAACAACGATTTTTAATTCAAAATCAAAAATTGAAATATTTTATCTCTTCGTAGTGAAAATGCTTTTATAATAACGATTTTCAATTCAAAATCACAATTTTAATATTTTATCTCTTCGCACTGTAAACGCGTTTATAACAACGATTTTCAAATCAAATTCACTATTTTAATTTTTTGTCTCTTCGCTGTGAAAACGCGTTTATAACAACGATTTTCAATTCAAAATCAAAATTTTAATCTCTTCGCAGTATAAACGCGTTTATAACAGCGATTTTCAAATCAAAATCACAATTTCAAATTGTTATCTCTTCGCAGTGAAAACGCGTTTATAACAACGATTTTCAATTCAAAATCACAATTTCTAATTTTCATCTTATCGCAGTGAAAACTCGTTTAAAACAACGATTTTCAATTCAAAATCAAAATTTTAAATTTTATCTCTTCGCAGTGAAAATGATTTTATAACAACGATTTTCAAATCAAAATCACAATTTAAATTTTTATCTCTTCGAACTGAAAACGCGTTTATAACAATGATTTTCAATTCAAAATGTCAATTTTAATCTTTTATCTCTTCGCACTGAAAACGCGTTAATACAACAAATTTTCAATTCAAATTCACAATTTTAATTTTTTGTCTCTTCGCTGTGAAAACGCGTTTATAACAACGATTTTCAATTCAAAATCAAAATTTAAAATTTTTATCTCTTCGCAGTGAAAACGCGTTTATAACAACGATTTTCAAATCATAAACACAATTTCAAATTTTTATCTCTTCGCAGTGAAAACGCGTTTATAACAACGATTTTCAATTCAAAATCACAATTTCAAATTTTCATCTCTTCGCAGTGAAAACGCGTTTATAACAATGATTTTCAATTCAAAATCACAATTTTAAATTTCCATCTCTTCGTCGTGAAATCGCTTTTATAACAACGATTTTCAATTCAAAATCCCAATTTTAATTTTTTATCACTTCGCAGTGAACACGCGTTTATAACAACGATTTTTAATTCAAAATCACAATTTTAAAATTTTTGTGTCTTCGCAGTGAAAACGCGTTTATAACAAAGATTTTCAAATCAAAATCACAATTTCAAATTTTTATCTCTTCGCAGTGAAAACTCGTTTATAACAACGATTTTTAATTCCAAATCACAATTTTAAAATTTTTGTGTCTTCGCAGTGAAAACGCGTTTATAACAAAGATTTTCAAATCAAAATCACAATTTCAAATTTTTATCTCTTCGCAGTGAAAACTCGTTTATAACAACGATTTTCAATTCAAAATCACAATTTTAAATTTTCATCTCTTCGCAGTGAAAACGCGTTTATAACAACGATTTTCAAATCAAAATCACAATTTCAAATTTTTATCTCTAGCACTGAAAACGCAATTATAACAACTATTTTCAAATCAAAGTCACAATTTCAAATTTTTATCTCTTCGAACTGAAAACGCGTTAACAACAACTATTTTCAATTCAAAATCACAATTTTAAATTTTAAGTCTTCGCAGTGAATTCGCGTTAAAAACAACGATTTTTATTTCAAAATCACAATTTTAATTTTTTATGTCTTCGCAGTGAAATAACTTTTATAATAATGATTTTCAATTCAAAATCAATTATAATCTTTTATCTCTTCGCACTGAAAACGCGTTTATAACAACAATTTTCAAATCAAATTCACATTTTTAATTTTTTATCTCTTCACACTGAAAACGCGTTTATAACAACGATTTTCAATTCAAAATCACTATTTTAAATTTTCATCTCTTCGCAGTGAAAACGCGTTTTTTAACAACGATTTTCAATTCAAAATCAAACTTTAAAAATTTTTTATCTCTTCGCAGTGAAAACGCGTTTATAACAACGATTGTCAAATCAAAATCACAATTTCAAATTTTTATCTCTAGCAAAGAAAACGCAATTATAACAACTATTTTCAAATCAAAATCACAATTTCAAATTTTTATCTCTTCGAACTGAAAACGCGTTTATAACAACTATTTTCAATTCAAAATCACAATTTTAAATTGATATGTCTTCGCAGTGAATTCGCGTTTAAAACAACGGTTTTTATTTCAAAATCACAATTTTAATTTTTTATCTCTTCGCAGTGATATCACGTTTATAACAACGATTTTCAATTCAAAATCACAATTTTAATTTTTTGTGTCTTCTCAGTGAAATCGCGATTATAAAAAATTTTCAATTCAAAATCAAAATTTTAATTTTTTATCTATTCCCACTAAATAAGCTTTTATAACAACGATTTTCAATTCAAATTTAACAAATTTAATTTTTTTCTTTTCCCACTGAAAACGCGTTTATAAGAAGGATGTTAAATTCCAAATCACAATTTCAATTTTTTATGTCTTCGCAGTGAAATCGCGATTATAACAACGATTTTCAATTAAAAATCACAATTTTAATTTTTTATGTCTTCGCAGTGAAATCGCGATTATAAAAACATTTTCAATTCAAAATCACAATTTTAATTTTTTATCTATTCCCACTAAATAAGCTTTTATAACAACGATTTTCAAATCAAATTTAACAAATTTAATTTTTTTCTTTTCCCACTGAAAACGCGTTTATAAGAAGGATTTCAAATTCCAAATCACAATTTCAATTTTTTATGTCTTCGCAGTGAAATCGCGATTATAACAACGATTTTCAATTAAAAATCACAATTTTATTTTTTTTTCCTTTTCTCACTGAAAACGCGTTTATAAGAAGGATTTTCAATTCAAAATTACAATTTTAATTTTTTATGTCTTCAGTGAAATCGCGTTTATAACAACGATTTTCAATTGGAAATCACAATTTTAATTTTTTATCTCTTCGTAGTGAAATCGCGTTTAAAACAACGATTCTTATTTGAGAATCACAATTTTAATTTTTTATCTCTTCGCAGTGAAACAAACGGCTGAGGCAGCTGGTGAACAAGGGATTTTAGGTTAACACGGGTGACAGGTGCACTCTCCGGCAAATAAATGTTGCACACCGTAATATCCTCGGGAGCATGCACCGTCACCTTCTGAAATGGTATGTTAAGATTTATAAGTCATGATTAAAAAAATGAAATAAAAATAAAAGTAGATTGAAACTAAAAAGTGCACTTGAGTCACGAAGGGCGCTTGAGGCGCTTGACGTGACTTTTCTTCCCTCTGCTCTCAATTTTTAAAATATCCGTGTCGGATAGGTAGTCTAACTCCATTATATCGGTTTGGCTCTTTGGAGCCTTATCAGATGGGCCGGGGGACTGAGAGTTCCCGCGCTTTGTTTATGTCGCCCCGGCGTTGTTTTGCTAAGTTTCTTATTTGGAGATTTTTTTCCCACGACTTTATCCTTGTTTGCCGCATCTGTGGCCTTAGTCGTCGCGGCCGATTTTTGTTCTCCAGCCTTCTTGTTCTCATTATTCCGTCTGAGTCGAGATGGTGATTTTGGCGATAGGATCGGAAGCTATTTGGGCGAAAGATCTGGAAAAAGTAGGATTTACTTGAGCTCTGTACTTTTCCTCGCCTCAAAGTACGGGATCTTTTCGACTGTCTTGATCTCCATTATTTTCCGCTCTCCTTCAGCTTCGGGCATTTGCGGGAGTACACGGGATGAGCACCCTCGCAGTTCACGCAACGCTGGTCACCACTGCACTCACCCTCATGCTTGTCCAGGCCGCATCGTGGGCAGGTGGCCTTGCCTTGGCTCCTCGTGGCCATATGACCGAACTGCTGGCACAGGAAGCATCTCAGGGGTGCCGGTATGAATGGCCGCACTGGGACCGATTCGTAACCGATGAACACTGTCAGGGAGTTTGTCACGCGCGAACGTGAGTACGACAGATGTCAAGTCTATTCTCTCTCCGTTGCGCCTTGTAGTGAGTCCACGAGCATCAGAGACTCCTTGGGGGGGTATCTCGCGTTTGATCTCGTCGATCTCAACGTACAGCAGATCAAAGTGGCTTAGAACTCCCAGACAGGTGTAAAGGGTGGAGTGCACCTCGACGGGAATATCATGAAGCAGTGTGCAATCGCGAAGATTTTTTTAGCTCCCCGGGAACAAAACCCGATAAACCTTTGAGAATAAGGAAGTGGGGCACCTTTTTCAGGAACTCCCATTCCTTCTGGCACCTCATTACTAGGTAGCGCTGACTAGCGCCGTAAACCTTAACTCCCCCGTCGTCTGGACGGGATCTTTTGGTTGGAGTTTCTTCTGAAGATCTTTGGGTAGAGTTTCTTCAGCCATCCAAGTACACTAATTCCTCCCCTGCCCTTCCCACCAACCACGGAGCCACACATTCGGGACGCCACACCGCGATCCGATATGGACGTCAGGGCTACCCAAAGGATATAGGAACCTTTGACAAGGGAGTCTCCTTCGGGTTAGAACCTCCGGCGTGGAGGCCCTCCAAACCCACACGCCTTCGCCCTTCGGCCGCCCTACGGAGACCCCAATATCTCCAGCACTAACCCGTCCTGGCGTGCGCTCGAAAGGAGCCGCCAAGCTCCCCAGCTGCCAGGAGCCGATTGACCGGGACTGGGCTACTTCCCGGCCACCCGTCTAGGAGAGTCAGGGGCCAAAGAGGATTGTTGGGGATTCTCCCTTCCCACAGAGGAGGTCCCATCAGCCACCAGGATCCCCCGTTCCCTGCGACACGGGTCGCCGCGCACGGCAAACACATGGGTTGGCTAAGGCAAGATGGTATCGCCTCTCACAGACATTCAGGCCCACAAGACTGTCCAGACGCTACCCTAGTCGTATTAGGTTTTTTTTTACGAGGTTGTCTCCTCGGTAGGCTCGGGTCCGTGGGGGCGCGGCTCCCCAAAGGAATAGTTCACCCTCTTCCCCCCGTGTGGCGCACTGGGCATGGTATGCGTACCGCAGTGCAGACGGAGGAGGGTGTTTTTCCCCGCCGTTAAGGTGTGGTCTCCCTCTTATTGTTTTTCTTTTTCTGGGCCTTTTTAGAAGGGCCCGGAGAGCTGTCATTCAATTGCAAATGAACTGCTTCATTGCTTTGTTCAGAATTTTGGGTGTAACTATGGCCAAGAGACTTTATCATACAAGGTACATAGCCTATATCATATTTCTGCTGATGCTGAATAGTTTGGCATACTTGAACATTTCAGTGCTTTCCGATATGAAATCAAGTTGCAAGCTATTAAGAAGCTTGTTAGAAAACCTGCCAAGCCATTACCACAGATTGTGAGAAGGTTAGCTGAAATCAGCCACGTGGCTAGCTTACCAAGTGTTATCAGAGAGAAGTCTGGCGGTGAAAGAAAACTGCTTACAAGAAAAGTTATTTTCCCTCCTGGGTTCTCTCATCCATGCTATTGCAGCATTACGTGCTTGAGTCAAAAGATTTCCTGTAGAAGACCAGGCAACTGTGTCATCAGGAACTCTGGTGAAATCGTTATTGTGACTTTCATTGGGACTTTCAATGCAAAGCTAATGCCTCTTGGGTCTTCTTTTGAGGATATTCAAAATTTTTACAGCGGTGAAAAGCATCAAATTGACTCAAAATTCACCGGAATCTTCCAAGCTACAAACTTGGAAACTATAGATAGAATGTGGTTGGTGGAAGAGATGCGGCGCAAAGCTGTAATGATTCCTTTAGAAAATGAAAATTACTAAATCGCTGAATACCTCCATTAATCATTTCTTTGCAGAGGTAAGGTTTTATTTATGATGGGGTACTAATTTCTGTTTTCTTGGTCCATTTCGGAAACATTGGTGCGTGATGACTTTCTTCAGAGGACCATTTATTTGTCACCTTAGGCAATAATTTCTCTCATAATTTCAGGACTTTCGTCTGTTGGCGAGTTCCTGGACTTGGATGAGGGCATCATTTTCAACATCGTGCCTAGTAACTAGTTCCAGGAATTCCTGGTGAAGTATGAGAGATAGGGAGAGGCAAATGAAGCCCTTAGCAGAGCTGAAGGAGAACCAACTGGTCCTCATGGAGGAGCTTAGGAGAAGCAGAGAGACAACAACAAAAATGCGGGACCAATTTATTATTGCCCAGTGCAATTGCCCATTAAGGAAATAGGAGATGTGTTTGTAATGGAAGAGCTTGTGAAAAGGGCTGGAGCGTGAGGGTGACCAGGAGTTTGTGCTGTGGCCCAAAGGCAACGGCATAGAAAAACTGACAAAAGAACGGGAAACTCCTGATGATTCTTGGGAATCGCATATTTTAATAAGAGGGACTAAAGACATCGAGACCTATGATATGGCCAAAGAGTTTGAATCTGTTATAACTAAGATGGGCGACCTTGACAAGGGTTTTCAAGCGAAAAGTGTGTCAATAGAGAGGAAAAAAAGTAGTTTGAACAAACAACAATGAAACAGCCGGGTGAATGGACCTCGTCAGAGGAGCAGCCAACAGGAATACGTACCTTGGTGCCAGTTCCTAGAAGTAAGTTCAATGAAATCACCATCAATCTTATTGCTATGCTTCCTTTTGAAGGGATAATAATCTTATCAGGAGGTGAAAAACCTCAGGAGGTGGAGCAGGTTAGTTGGGGAAAAAAAGAGACATCCCGTCATGTTCTGGAACATTTCACCGGAAGAAAAAGGTTAATGCTGCATCAGAAAACTCTAATGGAAGACTCAAGCTGATGTGTTTGTTTCAAAGGGTTAGTTCCACTCTACATTTCGCTATTCATTTTGGTTAGCCTTCAAATTAGTGAGTTAGTTGTGACTTAATTATAACTATTGTTTGTATTCAGAAATCTGCAGCCTGGTGGAAGCCGAGGGAATTTCCACAAAAGAGGCTGCATATCAAACTGACATATCACAAGACTTCCAGGAATTCCTGGTGAAGTATGAGAGATAGGGAGAGGCAAATGAAACCCTTAGCAGAGCTGAAGGAGAACCAACTGGTCCTCATGGAGGAGCTTAGGAGAAGCAGAGAGACAACAACAAAAATGCGGGACCAATTTATTATTGCCCAGTGCAATTGCCCATTAAGGAAATAGGAGATGTGTTTGTAATGGAAGAGCTTGTGAAAAGTGATGCTTGCATGTGGTTGGTCTGAATGCATTGTCGCAGAGTAGGGATATACAGAGAGGACAAAACGGCTGAAGGCGGTAATCAGCTCATTGCGCACTTCACCATGTTCTAAATTAGGAAACGTGGTTTGAGTTGCTATTTGGTTGCTATCGTTGCTATCATTCGCGCTTGGCGTGGAGTGTTGTCGCACAAATTTTTTTTATTCCTCCACTCTTCAATGCTTTCACGTAGTGTGCTAGTGTTTTAAAGAAACGTGGTAAATGAAGGAAGTTGGAGATAAGACGAGAAGAAAAGGTTTTGCTTGGTGTTCAGCCATTAACTGCAAAAACAATGCGGGCATGACGGAAGCAAAGCTGAGTTTCTTCAGTTTCCCTAAAGACCCTGTGAGGTAAGTAATTTCATATTTTTTCTAAGTTACATCGCTGATCGAAGAAAGTAGACTTATATTCGAGTATTATTTTGCGTACGAAATCAAATTGTCGAAAAAGTTTAATAAGAACTTGTGGTGTAGGCGCAGGTCCAAGGAATGGGTGATTCGATGTCGTCGGTCGGATTTAGAAAACAAGACTGTCAGTTGTTTACATAATAACTGCCGGATTTGTGCGTGCGATTTGGCGTTCCTTGCTCTACCTTTATTAGTAAAGAAATAATTAGGCTACTTTGAATTTTAAACCCTCTTTTTTCGGTGGATGGTAAGCCGTTAGCACTATTTGGTTTGAATTTACCGCATAATTTTACTTATTTTCAATGTGGCCGCCGCGCGCATTTTTCATTACAGAGAAACCTATGGTCAGCCCCCTCCAACTCGGCTGCTACGCCGCTGGTTGGCTGGCCCCAAAATCCTCCCACGTTATTCAATTTTTTTAGTTCGTAACCGTGGCGCCGTGAGCGTGTCGCGCGTCCAGTATCGCGTTGCTGTTTCATGCATTTCAACGGTGAACCAGAGGAGGTCGTCACTTGGAAGATGTCTTATATTGCTAAAAAGCTATTAAATTTGAAGATGGTCCGTGCATCGCGCTTTTGTTATGTGTCTAATAATTCTACAAGATACAGGAAAACCAGGAAGAACGGCTGAGCTGAAAATAAAAGCTTTTTCAAAGCAGTGGTAAGTACTCAAAATGCGGTGGGTTACCTATGTTAGTTTTATGGCTCCTGATATCGTTAGTTTGGTAATTGTTTCTTGGTTTTAGATCTCAGTGACCTCATTTTTTATTGAAAATATGTGTTATTCGCTAAGAATAAATTAGCGGTGCAAATAGATAGCGGAAATACTGCAGTATCTGCAATGGCGGCCTTGTTTATTCCTCCATGCATGCCCTTTCTCATGTTTTTAAAGAGGTCGATACGGCAAAGCTTATTATTCACTCAATTTTCTCGTGGCTATTGCTTCAAGCTGAAGCTTAAATTACGTTTCCTTTACTTCATGCGTTTGAATAACTTATAGTCCATCTCATCTACCCCACGTTGAGTTTTTAATGATTATGATTGTTTAACTGGCTGATGTGAATTTTAGCCAGAGTACATTAGCCTTCCCCATTTATTTAGTGAACTTTTTATTGTTATCTTCGCGGGAATTCAATGGTTCATGTTTTTCACATAATACCGAAGTAATATCATGCCACATTGCCGTGGAGGAATGGTTCCATCGGTTTTTACTTATTGTGCTTTTGTACTTAATTAATAGTTTATAACCACGGTGATTTCGTAGCTCGCTTTCCAATTAATGGATGGCTTTAGATATTTAGAGAAGAATTTTGTGTGAGTACAGAAAAGTGGAGGAAAAATATCGCACCACCACGAATGTTTACTTATGATGATAGGGAAAACTTGTATTATTTCATTTCAATTAGATACAGTTGTGTAGTGAATTAGTGTTTTTATCATCATGGTGAAAGTGTTGATGTGTATCCTACTCTAGTTTTAGGACTTAATGACAGTGAAATTATTATGGTAGCTTCTGTTATCTGGTGGGATTAGATTAATGGTGCCCTGGCGTTAGTTATGCTTCGATCCATGCTCATTTTATGCAAGAATTTGTTGTGTGGCGTACAATAATCTACATGGACTAACAGTGATCCTCCTACGTAAATATTGACATTTTTACAGGGGACATGGCCTGTTTAGAAATTGTGTTTGAAAAGGTAATCGATTGTATCGCCGTTGTTGACCGGTCGACGGCGCGGTTCGACTGTGAGTCGACTGGCGACTTCGGCTTCGCCCTGCAAGTCAGTCTCGTACTGGACGCGCTCGGGTGCAGGTGGCTTACCACCTCGCTAACAATATACCTGTTTAAAAACTACATCGTAGCCTATCATTTACCTAACATTTTTTGGTCCTTCGGGCCGGATAGGGATATAATTCGAAATATTCTCGATTCCGGGAACGCATGATCATGGTTTCATTGAAATCCCCGGCTCTTCATCTATGCTGAACCCTCGTGAGCCGAATCATCTTTTGATTGTGCTATTCATATCAATCGAAAAACGGGTATAAGGTGCTTTAAAACTAATCGCGGTCTACTAAAAGTCTTATTACAAATCGGAGTGAATTCAACGGCAGATCTCAGCAGTGAAGACAACGAAGCAACAAGGCCGTTGGTGAATCACCCAGAACTTCACGCCATGTGAATATCAGCTGACTACCGCAACGAAGAGACTCGCATGCATTCCAGGCTGGCTTACTCATCAACCCACTAAGGGGATCGTGTACTTTCCAGACTGGCTCGAACATCAACCCGAGAAGAAAGACGTCCAAAATCAGTAAGATCGTTTCAATTTATATTAAATTATCGAAACTTATTGCTCATCGTATCTATTGCCTATGGGAATAAGTTTAGTGACATTAAATTAAATTCATGGTGTTAAAAAATGGAAGGCTTTTTTGAGAAACAGAAGTCTTATTTAAAGAAAATTGATAATGCCTTTGTTAACTTAAAAAAGGAAGGTGCTGCGAAAATGAGCCGAGGCTCCTGTAAAGTGCGCTTGGAGAATGTTGAGAGCTATTGGCAAAAAATAAAAGATTGTCATGAACAAATGACTGAAAGTGAACGTTTCGATACCAATCATGAGTATTGCACTTCAGACTTTTTTGATTATGCCGAGGAAATTTATCTCCAGCGAAAGGGAGAATTTGAAGAATTTCTTATCTGTCTGGAGACGGGTTCCAGTACTCGTGAAATAGATCGGGAAAATAATCCTTCACGTTCAGTGTGTGATCAACAAGTGAGATTGCCTATTGCAGAATTGCCAAAATTTTCTGGTGATTTCCGAGATTGGGAAACATTCCGGGACTTAATGAGATCAATAATTGTGGATCGCAATGATATTTCGGACGTTACAAAGTTGCAGTACTTAAAATGTGCTCTATCTGGTGAAGCTGCAGATTTGATTCGTACTATTCCAGTGACAGAACAAAATTTCATGCTTGCTTGGCAGTCATTGAAAGATTATTATGAAAATACAAGAAGATCGATCAGTGCCCATCTCGCATCCTTATTAGATCTAAAGCCAATGAAAAATGAATCTGCCTCCGAACTCCGCCGTATTTATGCTGGCACAATTAATCCTTTGCTAGCGCTTGAGGCTTTGCAACGGCCAGTAGGGCATTGGGATGATTTAATTGTCATAATTACCGAAAGGAGATTAGACCCACAAACACGTCGAGCGTGGGAAATTAAATTAAAGGAGTCAACAACTCCACCTGATTATGAAATGCTAAAAAACTTCCTTAAGACTAAAATCATGAGCTTGGACAATATCGAAAGCTGTAAATTGGAGCCTAGCTCACTTAGTCATTCGCCTTGTGCTCGCAACAGAGTGCCTTTCCGACGGAAGGTATTACATGACAGAAGAGGGTTTCCCATTACCGAGAATTGCCATATAACTGGACGAACATTATCAAGGGAACCGTTATGTGTTTTATGCAATCGTAATCATTGGCTGGCCTATTGTGAAATGTTTAGAGCCAAAACTACTGAGCAGCGCAAAACCTTTGTTGAATCAAAAGAGCTTTGTTTGAATTGCTTAGGTAATCATGTGCTACGCAATTGCCTATCAAAAAAGAGATGCCAAATCTGCCATAAAAGGCATCATACGTTAATACATATTCAGTTAAATAATTCAGGATTAACCGATGGTGGTGAGAAAAGGGATGGTGAAAACTCATCAAAACCTTCCTCTCTACTAGATGCATCTACAAGCGCTAATGTTCATTTGAATAACGAAGTCAGAAGCAAATCTGATTTTGTGTTGCTTTCCACTGTTTGGGTTAACGTACAGGGCCCTGGTGGAAAAGTAGTGCCTGCTCGAGCGCTACTTGATCAGTGTGCTCAATCCAGTTTTATAACTGAATCTTTGTGCCAAAGACTTAAATTACATAAACAATCAATTTCAGTGACAGTTAGTGGACTTGGAGGAAAGCAACATGTGGCATGCAGAGCTGCTTCCAGCATTACAATAAAGCCGAGGTTTCCATCATCGTTCAGCTGCAAAACTGAGGTGTTGGTGGTGCCCCGAGTAACTTCCTATACACCAGGCACTCGATACGGGGTCAACGATTGGTCTCACTTGAAGGACTTGGTGTTAGCGGATCCTAACTTCGCTCAGAATGCACCAATCGAGTTACTTCTTGGAGCAGCCGTGCATGCTAGAGTGGTAGAAGGAGATATCATCAAAGGAAAGCCGAATCAACCCATTGCTACAGCCACGGCCTTGGGTTGGATCATTTCTGGTGAGACAAACTTTGACTATTCCCAGTCCACGCCAACACCCACAGTACTTCATAGTTCCGAAATGTCGGTGGACTCCCTGCTTCAGCGTTTTTGGCTACAGGAAGAGATTAATGCTGTAAGTGTTTCTCTCACTCCTGAAGAACAGGCTTGTGAAAGTCATTTTAAATCTACTTACTCACGGAATTCAGATGGACGCTATGTAGTGAGACTTCCAATATTATCTGAAAAATTAAAACAGCTTGGAGATACTTACCATCCGTCAATGACTTTATTATTCCGTATGGAAAATAAATTCAAAAGGGACTTAGATTTTCAACAATCCTATTGTAAATTTATGCAAGAATATTTAGTCTCTGGGCACATGCAGTGTATTCCAGAATCTGAAGTGAACCTTAAAAAATATGTTTTTCTTCCACACCATGGTGTCACAAGTAGTACTACTACACGATTGCGGACAGTTTTTAACGGTTCGCTCAAAACAAATCAAGGATTTTCCTTAAACGATTGCCTGTATGCAGGACCTAACTTGCTGCCAGGAATTGCATCTTTGGTTTCGGCATGGCGCAAATACAGGTATGCCTTTACTGCAGATATTAAAATGATGTATAGGCAAATATTAGTACACGAGGCAGATATACATCTTCAAACTATTTTATGGAGATTTAATCCGTTAGAGAAGGTACAATTTTTTCTCCTTTGTACACTAACATATGGATTAAAATGTAGTCCGTTTATCGCTAATAGAGTCATTAAGCAACTGGCAAAGGATGAAGCTGTTAACTTTCCATTGGGCTCCATCATTCTTAGTGAAGAAACCTACATGGATGATGTGCTATCGGGAGGTCATGACATTCAAACCGCCTTGTTGAAACAACAGGAAGTTATTAACTTGTGCAAGGTGGGCGGATTTCCATTGCGCAAGTGGCTTTCAAATGCTCCTGCCTTAATGGAACAGCTGCCTAATGACTTATTAGCCAGTGAACCAGAATTACTCTTTGAGGACGATTCAGACTTTGCTGTATTAGGACTTACTTGGCAACCGAATGAAGATTATTTCAAATTTAGTGTCAAAATCAAGCAATATTCTGAACCCTGGACAAAGAGACGAGTATTATCAGCCGCAGCCAAGTTATTTGATCCATTGGGCTGGCTCGCTCCAATTGTAATTTTAGCCAAAATATTTTTGCAAAAGCTTTGGCTGATTAAAATAGGTTGGGATGAAGAGTTATGCCAATCTGATGCTGATTTTTGGCAAACATATTATGGTAAATTATCTCAAGTTTCTAACATCAAAATTCCAAGATGGTTGGGTTTTAGTAATTCTAACAATACCTTGCAATTGCATGGATTTGCTGATGCGTCTAAATCTGCTTATGCAGCAGTTTTGTACCTGCGTACTGATAGTGAATGCTCAGGATCAGTGTTTACAGTGAAATTAATTCAGGCAAAAACTAAAGTTTCCCCCTTGAGAACACTTAGCATTCCTCGATTGGAATTATGTGCTGTTCACTTGCTTGCTAAGCTAATCAATCAGAATCGGATAATGTTTGAGTCTGAGTTGCTTGAAATACATTTGTGGACTGACTCTCAAGACGTCCTGTATTGGCTGAGGGACCATCCCTCGTGATGGCCTACTTTTGTGGCCAATAGATGTTCTGATATCCATTCTTTAGTATCAAATGTTAAGTGGCATCACGTGGGAACGAAATTCAACCCAGCTGATTTAGCTTCTAGGGGTTGTTCTCCATCAACATTGAGAGATCAAAAATTATGGTGGTCTGGGCCAAGTTGGCTCTCAACACATGAGAAGTACTGGCCAAATAGTTCTAAATTCCAGGCAAAGGAATTCTTATCTAGTGAGCTTCTAGTGGGAAAATTGACTGCATCATTAACTACTAGTGTGCTTGAAAAAACCGATGCCTTAAATATTTTTTAAAAAATACTCTACGTTAAAAACTCTCAAACATGTAATGGCTTACATGATCCGTTTTCTTAGTGGTAAGAAAGTGATCCATCCAGTGTTTCATGAAGCTTGGTTTAAAATTAGTGCAATTTATTCTGAGCAATTCCTAACCCCTAGTGAAGTTAATCGAGCGAGATTGCTATTAGTGTACATGGTTCAACGCCAATCATTTGCCAAGGAAATTTCTCAGTTGGAGAAAGCTGGAATCCTTCCTAAGAAAAGTGCATTAGTGAAATTTTCACCTTTTGTGAAGGAAAGACTTTTGCGAGTTGGTGGTAGAATCAAGCATTCATTGCTATCTGATGATGAAAAACATCCATTGATACTACCCAGCAAACATCCATTTACTGAGTTAATAATTGAGGACTGTCATAAAGCAACTCTTCATGGAGGCGTACAGCTTACACTGACGACATTACGTACTCAGTACTGGATAGTGAAGGGTCGTCAGATAGTTAAAACAATTATTCACCGGTGCTTGAATTGCCAACGTTACAGAGCAACACTTGCATATCAAATAATGGGAAATTTACCTGCCCATAGAATAGTACCTAGTCGACCATTTTCAAGAGCAGGTGTTGACTATGCGGGACCAACATCTATAAGAGCATCATTTGGGAGAGGTCAGAGCTCTTATAAAGGTTTTATTTGTATTTTCATTTGCCTTAGTACACGGGCGGTGCATCTAGAAGCAGTTTCAAGTTACTCATCAGAATCGTTCATCGCAGCGTTCCGAAGGTTTGTGGGACGACGTGGACATTGTTCTCTACTGCTAAATGATAGGGGTACCAATTTTATTGGTGCTAACCAGGAGCTCAAGAGGATGTTCCAGAGGTCATCTGACTACAACCGCACCATTGCAGAGGCTTTGGCGTCTACCGGGACGGAGTGGCGCTTCAACCCTCCTGCGGCTCCTCACTTCGGTGGAATTTGGGAGGCAGCCGTCAAATCCACTAAACATCACATCAGACGGGTCATCGGAGATACAAAGCTGACCTTCGAGGAGCTTACCACATTACTCTGTCAAGTTGAAGCCTGTTTAAATTCCCGCCCCCTTATTCCCCTAACAGATGATCCTACTGATAACAAAGCTTTAACTCCTGCACATTTTCTAATTCATTCTGCATCTTTTATCATTCCAGAGCCTTCACTAATCGATGAAATTATACCTGTTTTAAAACGCTGGAAAATAGTTCAACAGATGCTCCAGCATTTCTGGCAAAGGTGGTCAAGGGAGTACCTGCAATCGCTCCAGCAGCGACAGAAATGGACTCACCGGACATCACAAATCAACATTGGTGACCTGGTGATTCTTCGTTGTGAGAACACTCCTCCAGCGCAATGGCCTCTTGCTAGGATAATACATGTGTACCCTGGTGATGATGGACTAGTGAGGGTAGTGAAAGTGAAATTCAATAATTCAGTAATGATAAGACCGCTGTCAAAACTCATAATCTTGAATAATGTTTCTAATCAATCATCGCAGTGAATGGACATTTAAATATTCTCAATACACTGAAAGTTTTTTTTTTTTGTTTCATACAGGATATTTTTGTTGCTTTGTTAGTATTTTTTTTGCTATCATGAAAATTGTAGAATTATCTCTTCTATGTATCGAAGAGAGGTGGGCGGAATGTTTGAAAAGGTAATCGATTGTATCGCCGTAGTTGACCGGTCGACGGCGCGGTTCGACTGTGAGTCGACTGGCGACTTCGGCTTCGCCCTGCAAGTCAGTCTCGTACTGGACGCGCTCGGGTGCAGGTGGCTTACCACCTCGCTAACAATATACCTGTTTAAAAACTACATCGTAGCCTATCATTTATCTAACAAATTGTTTTAGTTGTAACCAAAGTGCAACAGTAATGTGGTCAAGATATTTTTTGCTGAAAGGGGGCAGGGGTTACTAGTTGTAATCAAAAAGGAAGTCGTGAGAGTAAAGTAAATGGTGGTAATATTGAGAATTAAAAGGATGAGTTAAGCTCTGATTTTTGTGATCGAAAATTTGGCCCCACCCTCTCATGATCATAATTTTCTCGTACCTCAAAGCCTCACATTTTTGGTGTGTAATAACCTCATGTAAAGCCATTATTAGCAAACTGTGGGGATCTTTCGTGGTAAAAGTACTGTCATTCCATATTTATAACTGATACGACCTGGGATTGCAACCATTATTTTTTAAATTATTTTTTAACTTGGCCTAATTTTTAAAAATTTCTATTTCTAGGCGGTCATTAATCTCCAGATTCTTTGGTGGATGTGATACTGCCACAGCCTTGGAAAATACTCAAATCTTCATGAACTTTGAGATTTATTTACATTTTTCTCTCTTCCAACCTTTGTCCTTATCCTTTCAGCTCGCCTGTACAGTGTTAATGATAGTGCTTGTACTTTCGTGAATAAATGAATTGAAAATTTAACAACAATCACTTCCTTCAGCTACCGTTCCCAGCCGTCCCCTTTTTCCTTTATATTGGTTACTGTTTCGGTTGATCTTGTGATGTGTATTTCTGCGACTCTCTTGGGTTAAGAATTTAGCCAGGTGTTTTTCTTTTGCCTTAAGTCTTAATTAGGGTTCCCAAACGTACATTGACATTTCAGAATAACCATTAAGTCTTGATCTTATCTCAATATGTGTCATTATGTGAAGCTTTTAGTAATTAATTTTGGGCCAGTTTTTTTCATTGCGGATCTAGTAATTTCTGAATCGGAGATTACCGTATCCTCGTATGCTAAGGATTGCCTGTTTAAGGTGGCCTAATGAGAGTTTTAAGGAGATTCCTGCAGCTAAAACTTGTTTCCCCATTCAGAATAATTGCGCTGGAGTTCCTAGGACGAGGAAACGCCGACTACATTGTCTGTATCGCCAATTTTTTTTAGGGACCGGTACCTTGATAATAATGTCAGGCAGTATGCCGTTTAGCGATAAATTTATGATGATCAGGACGCAAGTAACTTCTTTTTTACGTAGTAGAGCTAATAAAATACGACCGCTTGCAGACGATAGTAACGCATATTCTATTCCTTCTAACAGCTAAGTTTTGTGTACATGGGATTGCTAACTGGCTGTCATGGATGACTGGAATCATGATGGAGAGTCGTACCGAGCGAAGGTGGAAACCTTCTGGGGTTTCTAAGCGGAGCGGGCAACTAGGTGGTGTGCATCGATTTTGCTTTTCAGTGATGGTTATCTTGATTATCATGTTGATGCCGATAGATGGTGAACCGTGTTAAACCGTGATGTTACACATTTTTGGCGATTGGGACGTAAATAACTTCTGTTTTATATAGTAGAGCTAATAAAATACGGCTGCTATCAGACGATAACATCTCATATTCTATCCCTTCTAGAGGCAATGTTTTTTGTACATGGACTTTCTAACTGGCTGTCAATGAAATTAAAAGGCCATTAAATTGCTTCTTAGTGTTCAATTCAGTTAAAGGCATTTTGAATTCGTTGTTCCAGCGATCAAGAATCGTATTTGGTTCAATGCAATTTCGTAAAGCTGGACGCGCGGACACCCACTAGCACCATCTATCGGCAATTCCCTCCGCACGGAAGATTTTGGGGCCACCTAGCGGCCGTGAGTTGGAGGGGGCTGCCTATGGTACAGCCACGTAATGTACCCTCTGTATATAACTACTCTGTGGCATTGTTATATTCATTTGTATCTCCAAAACGGGACTGTGGCTAATGCTGATTTTTTTAAATTTCAGTTATCGTTACTAAGTGGAGCCTTGACTAGGAATCATTCCTCAGAAGAAGTTTGAAGAAGTTGATAACGAATTATTTGGCAATGGAATTTAATTGGCTAGGCCTAAAGAATAAGAGAGCCTTCTCTTAGCTAAAGAGGATAATTTCGGTCTTGAAAGGTGAGTACTTGTCCTATAGGAGTTGGGTTTTTGAATTTCAATGTTGACTTCTTTTTTTGCATATGAGCAAACATGTGTCAACCATAATAAACAATGAAGACAGCTTGTATGGTAATTATGGCTTCCCTTTTTACAGATGCTGCAAATGAAGTACCCGACCGCTATGAGGAGGCACAATTTAAAAAAGAAATATCTAATTGGTTTTGTCAGTCCCATCGGAGGAAAAACAACGAGAATGTACAGTGAAAGATTAAAGAATTCACTGACAGAATTTTGAGTAGGTAACCTGAAAATGTTAACTGCTAAGAAAGAAAAGTAATTTCTGCTAAAAGAAATTAAACTGCAAGAATTTTCTCCATCTTATGCTGTTGCTACTATAGAATTGATGATAAATTGATGATGACAACTACCTGATGATAAATGTTAACCATCAATTTCCTTTTAACTATTGCTTTATGTGATGTACCTAAGTTTGATCTGAGGTTCTGATCGGTTGGATCTCAGGTGGGCTCTGATTGGTCATTGATTTTGAAGACCCTTTTCCATGTGTAGGCTAATGTGTAGCCGTCTTCTCTGTTGCAGTTCTCTGGATGCTTAGTTATCTCTATAGCTTCTCGGACTAGCCTAGTACCTATATAAGACGGTCAAATTTTATGCATCGCTACTTCTGACCCGAAGACGCCAGCAGGATGGCTGGAGACATTGTCGTCACCTATGGACAACTCAACGCGGAGGAACGCCCGGAAGCCAAAACTCTAATGATTTACCTACTTCAGGATATAATGAATTATAAATTAATTGAAAATTTTTGAATGATACAACATGCACATTGCTTGCAATATTTAATGATGTATATATTATACAGTAAATGATAATTTTTAAATCATCATCATCATTAGTCAACAATCCTAAGATTGGTTTGACGCAGCTCTCCATTTCTCTCTCCTATCCGCTAATCTCTTCATAGCTACATATTTATTCTCTTTTACATCCTTTATAACCTGTCCGATATAACTCATTCGGGGCCGTCCCTTGCCCTTTTTCCCTTCCACTTGTCCTTCAACGATTGTCTTCATCAGACCATCATGTCTCATAATGTGGCCAACTAAGTTGTCCCTTCTTCTGCTTAATGTTTTTAGGAGGTTTCTCTTTTCTCCCACTCTTCTTAGCACTTCCTCGTCACTCACACGGTCAATCCATTTTATCTTCATCATTCTTCGGTAGCACCACATTTCGAATGCTTCCACTCTTACTTCTCTGCTGCTGTCAACGTCCAAACCTCGCTTCCATAGAGAAACATACTCCATATGTAGCATGTGATGAATTGTTTCCTTACTTCTATGCTGGTATTTTCAGCTGTAAGAAGATTCTTCTTTTTGTAGAAAGCCCTCTTCGCCTGCGCTATTCTACTACTACTAACACCCGATTTTTATCAGTACGTTATAAAACGTTCGAAAATATAAAGAAAATATTTCACTATGGTTTCAGCCTTATAAATTATAAACTTTTGAAAATATCCTAGGATATGTAGTTCACATGGAACCAAGAAAACCATTTTTAACATTCAACGTAATGGCGTAAAGAGCTTAATTCTCATCTGATTGTTATCAGACACGTTATAAAACGATCGAAAACATTAAGCAAAGATTTCAGTGAAGTTTCAGCTTTACAAAAAATAAAATTTCGAAAATATCTTAGAATTTGTGGTTCACATGCAACCTAGAAAACCTTTTTTGAACAATCAACACTATTGCGTAAGGAGCTTAATTCTCATCCGATTTTTATCAAATGCGTTTTAAAACGATTGAAAAAATTAAGTGAATATTTGAGTATAGTTTCAGCTTTACAAATTTACAAACTTGGAAAATATCCTATGTTGTGTGGTTGACATACACCCAGGAAAATATTTTTTACAATCAATTTTATGGCGTAGAAAATTTATTTCTCAACCGATTTCACTAAGGTACGTTTTAAAACGTTGCAAAATATTAGGCAAATATTTCACTATAGATTCAGCTTCACAAATTATAAACTTTCGAAAATATTGTACGATTAGGTTGACATACAACCAAGAAAACCGACCTTTAACAATATACATTATGGCGTAGAAAGCTTAATTATCACCCGATTTTTATCAGATACGTTTTAAAACGATCGAAAAGAAATAAATAAATATTTACGTATAGTTTCAGCTTTAGGAGTAATACATTTTCGAAAATATCCTAGAATTTGTACTTCACAAGCAACCAAGGAAACCATTTTTTAACAATCAACATTAAGGCGTTAGGAGCAAAATTCTCATCCGATTTTTATGAGATACGTTTTAAAACGATCGATAAAATGAAGCAAATATTTGAGCATAATTTCATCTTTACAAATTTACATACTCGGAAAATATCCTATTATATGTGGTTGACATACACCCAGGAACATCTTTTTTACGATCAATTTTATGGCGTAGAAAATTTAATTCTCATCCGATTTAACTCAGTTACGTTTTAAAACGATCTAAAATATTAAGAAAATATTTCAGTATAGTTTTAGCTTTATAAATTATAAACAATTTTAAGAATATCATATTATATATCCCATCCAAAACTGAAACAAAACTTGCAAATATTCAGCTACCACTCCTAAAAACTACGTTTGTGCAGCGATTTCGACCAGATAACTTTTAAACAATTTCCCTGTGCATTATACAACCTGCAAAGTACTTCTAATAACTGTCAATAACACAGCATTATTTGTCCCATCCAACAACCAAAACATTGTTTACAAATATTCAACCACAATCGAAAACTACAATTTAGCCCCGATTACCGACAAATAAACAGTTTACCAGGATAAAATAAAACATGCATATAAGTTTCACTGAATTATTCTAAAAGCTTTCAATAATGTCAAATAATACGTCCCATCAGAAAACCAAAATATTACTCCATATTATTCGTACACAACTCCTAAAAATAACATTAATGAGGCGACTTCAAACTGGTTGCTTTTACAAGTTTCCCTGTATAAACTGCAACCTCATGAAAAATATCAGTGAATAATTAAAATATCTTTTAATAAAATCACATTACATGTGCAATTCAAATACGAAAACATTGCTTGCAAGTATTCAACCACCAATCATAAAAACTACATTTGAGAACCGAATTCGAATAGATAACTTTTAAAAGGTTTCCTTTATAAAATAAAAACTTCACAAAGGTTTCTCTTAATTTTAAGTACATTGTTCAAATAACTTTCAATAATATCACATCATATGCCCCATTGTAAAAACCAAATCATTACTTGCAAATATTCCAACCCCACTCATAAAAACTACATTAGCAAACCGATTTAGATCGGATAACTTTCAAAAGGTTTCCCTGCCTAAAAGAAAACAACTAGACAATTTTTACTGAATTATTCTAAAAGCTTTCAATAATATCACATTATATGTCCCATTGTAAAAACAAAATCATTACTTGCAAATATTCCACAACCACTTATAAAAACTACATTTGCAAACCGATTTAGATCGGATAACTTTCAAAAGGTTTCCCTGCCTAAAAGAAAACAACTAGACAATTTTTACTGAATTATTCTAAAAGCTTTCAATAATATCACATTATATGTCCCATTGTAAAAACAAAATCATTACTTGCAAATATTCCACAACCACTCATAAAAACTACATTTGCAAACCGATTTAGATCGGATAACTTTCAAAAGGTTTCCCTGTCTGAAAGAAAACAACTAGACAACTTTTAAAGAATAATTCTTAAAGCTTTCACCCAAAAACCAAAACATAATTTGCAAATATTCGACCACCGCTCCTAAATACTATTATTGTAAACCGATTTTAACTTTTAAAAAATTTCTCCGTGGTCAGGGACATAAAAAAAAGTTATCTGGTCACCCTACATAAGAATATTAGTGTATAGTTCTAATAAGTAGTCATAATATTACACCTCCCATCCAAAAACGAAAACATTACTTAACTATTCTACCACCACTCCTAAAACTACATTTGTGAACCGATTTCGACCAGATAATTTTAAAATAATTGTCTGTATATAATACAACCTGCACACAAGCTTCACTGAATTATTCAAAAAACCTTCAATAATATTACATTAAATGTCCCGCCTGAAATCCAAAACATTTCTTGTAAATATTAAACCACCTATCCTGAAACTAAATTTGAGCACCGATTTCGAACGGACAGCTTTAAAAAGTTTCCCTGGATAAAATAAAACCTACATAAAAATTTCAGTGTACAATTCTTATAACTTTTAATAATATCATATTATGTGTCCCATCAAAATACCAAAACATTAGGTACCTAATTGCAAATACTCAACCACCACTTAGAAAAACTACATTTGTGACCCCATTTAAATCGGATAACTACTAATAGCTTTCGCAGTATAAAATACTACCTGCAGACAAGTTTCACTGAATAATTCTAATAACCTGTAATAACATCACATTACATGTCCCATACAGTATTTGCAAATATTCAAAAATATCATACAATAACTTTCAATGATATCACATCATATGTCTCATCCAAAATTAAGACATTACGTCAAATATTCTTTTACCTCTGCTTAAAACTACATTTGTGAACGGATTGCGGCCAGATACCTTTTTAAAAATTTCCCTCAATAAAATACAACCTACTGAAAAATATCAGACAAATATTATAGTAATTTTCAATGAAATGACATTATATGTCTTATCCAAAAACCAAAAAATCGATTGCAAATATTCTACCACCGCTCCTTAAAACTAAGTTTGTGAACCGCTTACGACCAGATAACTTTAAAAGGTCTCCCTGTAAAGAATACGCCCTGCAAATAAGTCTTACTGAATTATTATAATAACCTTTAATAATATCACATTATATGTCCCATCCAAAAACCAAAATAGAATCAATGGTGAATGGCGAAGCAATGCGCGTGCATTAGGGTCACTAAATTTATCCTTTCAGATCGGAAAGTTGATGTAGCCCGTCTCACAGTCACTAGGATGAATAAGGGGATGGGATTGGATGCCATGACTTACCGCGCTGCGAACCGGGATGGCCGACAGACAGATGCTGGTGTTCGGTTGGTGATGGCGTTTTCTCAGGTAAGACCGTTTTACACGGTGAGTTTCCATTCGAATGTTCTAGCGAGTGACCATCATTCACCGAGTAAAACGGAAATTTCCTGAATTCGAATAATATCTCAAGTAATAAAATATTAATATATTATAAGTGTAATTATAATATTACAATAATTATATGGAGGTATAATTTCTACTACTAATAATAACCATAAGTATCTTGTATGATGTTATGCACGATGTGGTGGAAGTTGTGAAAAAGTCTTAAAGAGTTTCTCCTTTAGACCTTTTCACACTTGATGTCGTTTGTGACGACGAAACGCGTTGTGTAAGAATAAAACTATAAGTGGAAATATTTCAATGTCTCATTTTAATAAAATAACCAAAAGGCATACGATTCGGTTCCACATTATTGGCTAAAAGAAATTTTAAAAATTTACAAAATAGATATTTCAGTTGTAGAGTTTTTAAACACAGTAATGAATAAGTGGCAAACCCAGTTGGATTTAATACCTCTCGAGGTCAAATTCAAAATAGTAATATCCGAATAAAAAAAGGAAATTTTCAAGGGGATTCACTGAGCCCATTATGGTTCTGCCTAGCTGCCAACCCTTTATCAAATACATTAAATTCAACAAAATATGGATTCAAATTAAAAATTGATAGAAATCAGACACATGTATCATATTTTCTACAGGGATGATCTAAAGATATATGCCCACAATCGGAAGGAGTTAAATTATATGTTGACAGTAACGGAAAGCTTTAGTAATGACATAAGATTAAGTTTGGAATAGATAAATGCAGAAAACTAGAAATTAATAACGGGAGATACGTTAAAGGGCAAAATATTCTTTTAGATAGCGGAAAAATCGAAAACATGGAAGAACATGAAAAATATAAATATCTTGGCATACTGCAGAACACTCAAATCCCACAGAAAGAAATTAAGGAAAAAGTCACAAGAGATTAGGCTTCAACTTATACTTAAAACGCAGTTAATTAGCAGGATTAAAACAAAAGCCATAAATACATTTGCTGCTCCAACTTTAACGTATAAATTTGGTGTAATTCATTGGACCAATACAGATTTAGAAGACAAAATAGATATATTGAAAAGGAAAGTATTAACAGATAACAAAGCACATAATCCAAATGTTGCTATCGAAAGGTTATATATTAAAAGAAAAATGGTGGTAGAGGTTTAATACGCATTAAGAATCTACATTACAGAATTGTAGATAAATTTAGAAATTACTTCTTCCAAAAAAGCGAGACGAGTAACCTCTACAAGTCAGTCATAAAAAATTATGATAAAGGAACACCACTCCAGCTTAATGTCAGAGACAAATCAATAGATGTAGAAAAAATCAGAGGAGCTAGAAGACACATGGCGAAGCAAGCAGTTACATGGGATACATCACAAATTCCTTCATCAGGAATGCGTAGACACCTCACTATCTAATGCCTGATTAGAAAGAGGTGAGCTATATAAGGAGACAGAGGGGGCAATGGTATCTATTCAGGACGGAGTCATCCGTACGAGGAACTATAGGAAATATATAATCAAAGACGGAAGCATATTAAATAACCTATGCCGTAAATGTAATACAAAGAGTGAGACGATAGAGCACATAATTAGCGAAAACACGAATCGAGTTGGTAATGACACGATAATCTATGCAAAATTATTTATTTAGAAATAACAAATGTTACCGGATTAAAATTGGATCACGAATCATATTACCTGTTCACAGTTCTGGAAAATGAAAATTACAAATTATAGAAGGACAACACAATTTACACAGACAAACCTGTTGAGCATAACAAACCAGACATAATCTGGACGAAAAAAAAGCAGACCTTTATAATAGAAATAGCTGTTCCAGCTGACCACAACCTTCAGAAGAAATACGAGGAAAAGAAACAAAAATATCAAGACCTCGCAAGGCGAATGACTACTACTTGGAAACAGGACGTGGTCACCATCATCCTCATAGTAATAACAGGAGTAACACATTCATCACTTGGAATTGAACAATTAAAAATTAAAAGAAATACAATACATAACATTCAAAAATCTGTAATACTGGATAAATGTAGAACAGTTAGATTTTTTTCAAATGAATTGTAACTTGAGGCAGTGCCTTGGCAAGGCCCGGCACTGGCAGACCTCCAGGTAAATCTTGTGAAAAATAAATAATAATAAGTAATAAAAATATAGTTCCTCAATTCGAATGATATTTCAAGCATATTCTAATTTGCTTGAAATATTTAGTAGTAGTAGTAGAATTGAGTTTTCGGTTTCGTCGACGGTCATTTTGCACCGCTGCTCATGCATTTGATTCAAATCGTTCATTCAAAGGGTCGCATATGCGTAATTTATTAACATAAAATAAATCGAAACTTTCATATTTTGCTAAACAGACCGATTTCCTTGATAAATAATATTAGATTATTCAAATTAGTAGGGTGGTCTCCTAGAAGGTATTCAAGGTCCCCCCCCCTATATTGAACCGTGTCCGCTCGTCACGTTATTTGTCACGCACTGTAAGGATGTCGGATCTCATTACACTCTACTCATCACACTGAGCTTGCTTCTCTTCGGTAAAGAGAAAGGTATGAGTCAAAGGGCAGTGCCCTTTCCTTAGCCGTGTTAAAACTACTTCCTCCCTTCGATTGTTCCTGGCAGAGGAGGGCCAAGCTGACGCCTTGATGCTTCGCAGTTTGTTATCGTTCTGAGTCCTCCACGACTCCCTCCACTGCTTAAGTACAGCTTTTCTCAGCGACGTTCTTAGGTTTTCGTGGGGAACTAGCCTTGATGTGTACTTTTCGTCACTTAGAGCTTCCTTGGCCAAGATGTCTGCTTATTCGTTCCCAGCTATGCCCTCGTGTCCCGGAACCCAAAGAAAACAAACATTTACTCCCTTTCTCATGAGGGATAGCAGCACGGAGTGAATATCTTGAACTATTGGGCGCATGGGTGAGAAACCAGCAATAGATAGAAAGTAGTGCACTAAGGGAGTCGGTGCATATGACGAAGGAGCCATCATCGTCACCTAAAGCTTCCAAAGCCATCTTAATTGCGAAAAGCTCCGCTGAGTAGACACTACACAGAGGATGTAAATTGGCCTTCATGACTCCATGGAGAGGAGAGAACGCTGCACATGTGGCAGCAATTGTTGAGGGACACCATGTTTTAAAATAATGTTCTGTACAAAAGCTTTCGCAATAGTTTCGCCTTTTTGGTCTGGCAAAGCAATCGCTTCAGGATACTTAGTGAAAGAGTCTTGAAAAGTTAGGATGTATTTATTCCCATTGTATGTCGTCGGTAGGGGTCCCACTATGTCCATAGATGTTCTTTGAAGCGGAGTGTTCACCTCCTGAAATTTCTGAAGAGGCGCCCGAAAATTATTCTTAGGATTTTTCCTTTCCTGGCATGATTTACATTGTTTGCAATGATTTTTAATGTCTCTATTCATTCCAGGCCACCAAAACCTGCGCTTAATTGAAAGCAATGTCCCTCGAACGCCGAAATGTCCGGCCCACGGAGTAGAGTGAAATGCAGACATAATCCTAGCGCGCATCGCTTTGGGAGCTACGATTTGAGATTTTCCTTTGTACATAACTTTATCGACGTCCATCCACACGTCTTTATCGTCTTTAGCTCGCTGACAGTCGTCATCTACTGCCTGTTCCACTTTAATAAGTTCCCTATCCCATACAGGTTCATATGCATTGTTTACAATTGGAATAATGGCACGGGAAAGAGTATCTACATTTTGGTGATTTTTACCAGGTCGATGAATTATATCGAAGTCATAATCACTTAGCAATAATGACCAACGAGTTAAGCGGGAGGAAGGTTCCTTAATGGAAAACAGCCATTTAAGAGGTCGGTGGTCTGTGACAACGGTAAATTTTCTACCATATAGATAACATCTAAAGTATTTGACGGCCCACACGATACCCAAACATTCTCTTTCGGTGACACTGTAATTACTCTCGGCTTTATTTAGTAGCCGGCTGGCGTAAGCTACTACATACTCTCCATCGTCACCTTTTTGAGACAATATAGCGCCTAAACCTTCGCCTGAAGCGTCCGTGTACACGAGAAAAGTATTATTGAAGTCGGGAAACCTAAGTACAGGATAATTACACAAAGCATTTTTTAATGTGGTAAATGATTCCTTCTGTTTCTCACCCCATGTGATAGCGGAATCTTTACGTGTCATCTCGGTCAACGGCTTAGCAATTTTAGAAAAGTTAGCAATGAATCGTCTGTAATATCCTACGAGACCCAAAAATCCTCGAAGAGTTTTTAGGCTGTTAGGGAGGGGAAAATCTTGAATTGACTTTACTTTCTTTGGATCTGGTTTAATCCCATCGGCTGAAATAATATGCCCTAAATACTCGATTTCGGTGCGAAAAAAATGGCATTTTCGAGGCTTTAATTTTAATCCGGCATTTTTCAATCTTTGAAAAACTTCTTCTAAATTCTGAATATGATCGTGCAAGTTGTGACCGAGAACACAGATATCATCTAGATACACTTGACACTTCGGACCTTTCAATCCCGAAAGTGTTGCATCCATAAGCCTTTGGAAGGTTGAAGGGCTATTAACTAAACCCATTGGGAGTCTCAAATACTCATAATGCCCATCGGGTGTCGAAAACCCAGTTAATTCTCTACTCTCGGGGTCCATTTCAATTTGCCAAAAACCTTGTGCCATATCTAAAGTTGAAAAGTACTTTGCACCACTCAATTCCTCTAACGTTTCTTGAATATTTGGGAGTGGGTAGTAATCTCTGACTGTTACTTTGTTCAAAGCCCGGAAATCCGTGCAGAACCGAAGTTTATTTTCTCCATCATTTCCCTTTTTAGCTACTAGTACGACCGGGGCTGACCACGGTGAAGTGGATTCTTTAATGATACCCTGATCAAGCATATCCTTAATATGTTCCTTGATAACTTGACGTTGTGATTGTGGAACACGATAAGGGGGCCTAGCAATGGGAGTGGAACAATGAGTCCGTATTTTATGAGTAACAAGGTCAGTTTGTCCTAGGGGTTCTCCCTCTTTATGAAAAATTTCCGCATACTTTATTAGCAATTCTTGGAGGGGAGCTTTAGCATCTTGGGGGACTTCTTTCAAAATTTCACTAATTTCCTCGTTAGTTACAACCACGTTGTCTACATGATCTGACTCAGAGTCACACGAAACCGAAAAATTCCTTGACAGAGTACCGACAACTGTCTTCGCGGGGAGGATTAATTCTTGTTCGGATAGATTGACGAGTTTCACGGGAACTATTCCATCTTTACTCCCTTTAATTAAACTACGTCCCGACATTACCCCATTAATAAGAATCTCGTTCGGCTCCATTACATAATCATTCACTGCTTTAATATTACTAATTCCTTGAGTAAAAATCTCCGTGCGTGGAGGCAATATGGTCTCACGTTTTAGACGTACTGCATGCGAATCTACCTTTTCAGTCTTGTGCTCAAAATTGCCTTTAAAAGTCTTACAAAATAGTAAAACAAAAGCTAACGAAAAACACAAAAAGTTTCGCACAGAATTCACACCATATATGAGGAAATAGGAGACAAAGAAGAGGAATGGAAAAGACACATTTTTAATAGAATTGGTCAACCTGGAAAACATGCACAAGAAAAATCCATGCGACAACTCGTAAAAGGGACCGGAAACCCTGGATTTATCATCAGGCGCTTTGATTGCTTTAGTTTCCTTAAAATTCTTACGAGTACTTGTTCCCTTCTTCCTATTCACCTTATTTACTGGAATAGGGCTAGTTTCAATCTCTCTGAGATAAATAACTTCGTCTTTCACCAGCATAACCCTTTTGCATAAATCTAGTCTACCTTTAATTTTTTCCATTAAATCAACACCTATTAATCCATCACACGATAGTTGCACATCATCATCCACAATATAAAACCTGTGTGAGTAATTAACACTTCCTATCTGAAATTCACATTCATGAGTGCCTAGGACCGAAATAGCGTGACCAGTGACTCCACATAACTTTGTCTGAGGGGGTTTAAGGGGGGGCAAAGGAGGGAGGGCTTTCTTCTTTATCATAGATACTGCCGCTCCAGTGTCAATGAGTAGAGAGAGTTCCCTCTCGGACATTATAGCTCTCACCCCGAATCCTCGGCTGCCTGGAGGGAGTGCAGTGGCGACCGCTTGGCTGGTGGCGTCCTTGGGTTCAGTGGTCCTCTTCTCTATCGCCTCCTTGGCGCCTCCTCCACCGGTCGAGGTCCCCCGGCGAGGGTAGGTCCGTTTGGGGCGCTCGTTCCTCTTGATCCTTGGCCTCCGGGCTGCATGCGTGGGTTGAAGCGGGATGGTGAAAGTTTCCGACGCTCTGGTGGAGATGGCCAAGCTGATAAGGGGGGCGGAGGTTTCGGAAAGGGAGGGTAGGTGTTTCGTCCATCCCAATTTGTGTTTGGGTGACCGTATTCGCGAAAGCGAGAAGGGGAAAGGTTGATTCTAGGAGGAAGATAGGGGGAGGATAGGTATGCCTGGCATTCTCGAGCAAGATGGCCGTCTTGCCCACATCGGAAGCATCCAGAAGAGGGAGGGGCGCGGCAGTCGCGCGCGAAGTGGCCTCTCTGCCGGCACCGGAAGCATTGCAGATTGTCCCGCGGCGTGGATGGGGAAGGGGGAATATTTGCACTGGGGCTAGAGGGATTGGCAACGTTCACTCTGTTACACGTCATAAATGACACTCTCCCTTCACTTTCTTCTTCGCGACACGCAATTGAAATCGCCTCATTTAAGGTCTTTGGGTCACGCACACGCACAAACCTGCGGATCCCAGGATTTAACCCATCAATGAACTGATTTAATACTAAATCATCTAATGCTTTGTCTCTTCCAAGTCTTTCCCTTGGATCGACCCCTTCCACACGCGAACCGTCCCTCAGTTTAAGCAAACGATCAGAAAAATCGCGCACACTCTCCGTCCGTCCTTGGATACAATTTATTAGCCCTCTTAAACTATTGGCTGCCACTGGTCGGCAAGAAAACCTCTCGATTAACAATACTTTCAATTGTTCCCATGACAAATCTGCTGCACATGAATTTAAAAATTGGCTAGCACTGTTCACAGTCTTAAGTTTCAAAATAAGTAATTTAGTACGATCCGACCATCGCCCAAGTTCAGCAGTGGCTTCAAAAGAAGCGACAAAGTTCGCAACGGTAACGCCGTTCTCTCCTGAGAATTCCGGCACTAAATGCACTAATCCCGTTACACTTGGAGTGCTCGTTTGAATTACAGGCTCCGCCATTTCGATAAAAATTTAGTGTCTGTTTCCTTTAAAAGAGATATGTCTTATCAATGGAACATTGACACCTGCGAAGAGCTTTTGAATTCTCCTGCAGTACCTTGGCACGAAATCCTATAGGATTCCTAAGTATCCCACCGGCTGCCACCAAATTGTCGTGCGCACGCGACATGAATTGACGGATCACTTCATGACGCTGCATACACATTTAAGGGATCTTGCCAGGTTGTCAGCTGACCAAAGATTAAGAGTATCTCAATCAAGTTTTAAAATAAGTTTTATTTCACAACGGCAGTTTGTACACCCAAGTAGTGAAATAAGGCGGGGAGTGCAAATCTTCTCGAAGCAGAGAGAGAATCGACTGTCTTAAAGTGGGGCTTCTTATTGGTTACGGCTTACCGTGGGTTTCTCTTCAGGATGGCGGAACTAACCCGCAATAACTAACACCGAACCTTGATGATGATGAACTCCCCTTGTCCTTCTGTGCACTTCCCTTTTATTCTCCATCGGCCCAAGCTGGAAGGGGAGGGCCTCCGCTAGGCGTCCACACCTCCAAGATTAGAACCGAAAGTTGAACAAATATGAAAGGGCACATCATGACACAAGGCAACGGAATCCCACGGAACTGCGGGGAAAAGCAAAATAGAAATAGCTCCCGCTACAAATTGGGAAACGAGGTTAAGTTGTGAAAACAGGCAATGCTCTCTCTCTCTTCCTCCTTCCGGCAAACGGCACTCATACACACCGCACCTTGTGCTCACAACACATGCACAGGCTGAGTTGCACTTTGATCCGTCAGTGTAAATGGGAATGAAGTTGGAGTGGCTCAACCGAAACATAAAAAACTGACGCTGGTACTCCGAGGGAGTAGAAGCGGATTTTGGACGAGATCGTAAAACCGTATGAACAATAGGAGTGGGAGTCAACCAAGGAGCTTCGGTAAGGTACAGGGTGTACGTCGGGTAAATGTAAATCACATCCGAGAATACAATCGTTAAAGCGAATATTTACGGGTCTAGTTGCCCTAGTCCTTCGAATAAAAACATTTATAAAACCGGGTTTAAAAAGTATGCCGTAACATGAGTGACCCGTCATAAAATTTTGGATGCATAACTGCAAAGAAGCTAAGTCCTACGATAGCACAAGGGAGGTTCCCCTGCATCAGAATAATGCTTGGGATGCTTTTTCGGAAGGCCCCAGTGCAGTCGTAGCGCCGTGTTATGCAGAGAATTTAATGCTCGTAGATACGATCGTCTAGCCAGTTGGGTTTTTGATCTAATGTTAACCCCAGAAAACGGATCGATTCTACAAATGGGAGATTTCTTCCACGAAGACGAAGCGTAGGTGTTACATGGACGCCTCTGACACGGTGGAAATGTACGCACTTGGTTTTCTCAATAGAAAACCGAAAGCCGCTCCTATGGGTCCATTGGTCTAGTCTGTTCAATGTGAGCTGGACCAATCTTGATGCATTAGCCATCCTTGATGACCTGCAGAAAAACCCCAGGTCATCTACAAACAGAGTAGCCATCTGTGCTAGTGGTGTTCTGATATTGATGCCAGAGACATATTTCATCCAAGAAGCTTTCATGCCTTCTCTTTCACGACTTGGCGGGCTTTAGCTCTCAGGCGTCGGAATGCGGACAGATTATTAGCCGTGGGATGCTTGTTAAAAATTCGCAACGCTTTCTTACGTTGACGGATAGCCTTGGCGCATTCATCGTTCCACTATGGAACAACAGGTCTCGACATTATTAGCCGAGATCGTGGCACGCTTATGTCCGCCGCGTTCATGATAGCGGTCGTTAAACATTTCGTAATAGAAACGCTATCGCGATTTTCATCGCATGTATACTTAAAATTTTCTTTAAAACTACGCCAGTCGGCTTTATGGATAATCCAGCTGCCCGGTCTGATAAAATCAGGGTTAAAATTTCGGTTTTTAGAGATTAAAATAGGAAAATGGTCGCTTCCACATAGGTCGTCGTGAACACGTAATTTAATTTTGTTGGCTAGACTGCTCGATAAAATGGTTAAATCAATGGCGGAGGAATCACCATGGAAAGAGTTGAAACGGGTTTTCTCCCTGTTGTTCGATAAAACCAAGTTAAAATCAGCAATAAAACTAGATAAAATATGTCCACGGCGGTTGCATTTCGCCGCTGTGCTACACCACGAGATATCATGAACGTTAAAATCACCTAATATAATGAATGGCCGAGGCAATTGGCGGACAAGGGATTCTAGGTTCATACGTGTGACCAGTGCTCCCCCGGCAGATATACGTTGCATAAGGTAATCGCCTCGGGGGCGTGCACCGTCACTGCCACCGCCTGAAACGGTGTGTTGAGGTTTACTCGGGAGGTGTAAAGTGCCTCCCGAACAAAAAACCGCCACTCCACCATGGGTTCCTTGGCCACTGGTGTCGTCCAGTCTAAAAACGTGAAAACCTGTTAAAATTTCCTTTTCTGAGGTTTTAAAATGCGTCTCTTACGGCCGTATTCTTAGATTTCCGCTAAAACACGCTAGCAAGGCGACTAACTTAGTCGGCTACTAAGATCTTTTAGTCGCCTACTAAGATATGGTATTCATGGATTCTTTTAAAAGAGCTACTAACTTAGTATGCTACTAGCCAGATCGGCAGCCGATACTCGGTAGCGATTTGTTTTCAACCCGTTATGTTACGCTTGGCAACACTGCACCAGACTCCTTCGCGGCGCGGAAAATTCGTAAAACTATCAAACGAAAGAAATTTATTCAGCAGAATGCATCGAATTTTTAATGTGACCATAGGTAAATCGCTGTACATATATCGCAGAAATATTTATTAATTATTTTACACAAGAAATGCTATTCCATTTTGAAAAAAGAGATTAACACGTACTACTTGCATGTTTGAGATGCAGTTATTCTCGCACAAACGGCCGTGTATTCATTGATGTGCATATTATTTTGCACATCGGATATTTATTTCCATTGGTGTACGCGTGATGAGTAGGAAAAATCGTTATTAACAACGTCAGTTTGATACCCCAGTAGGCTTGACACAAATGTCAGTTGTTATACTTTTTCTGATTACGACCCGTGCAATGGAGACGAAAAGACAGCGATCTAACAACTGGACTAGGAAGGAGAAAGAAACCCTGCTCGCTTTGATACAAGACAGGGCTCATATTATTGAGAGCAAAACCTGCAATGGCCGAATGATTAAGGAGAAGCAGAAGGCATGGGAGCATTTGAAAAATGAATTCGATGCCAAGCATGGATAGTAGTAGTAGTGTTTATTTTATAGGGTGCGTCGGCGGCTAAGGCCATTTTGCACCACTAACTGACTGGTATTGATAAAGGGGATTAGGCCCGTTCTGAAATTAACGTGTCAATAATTTACAATAGGTTTCATTTATATTTTATTGAAAAGTCGAGTTGAGTGTAGGAATGCTATCAGTCGGGAAATGTTTTCGGGAGTGTCTCCTAGTACCTCAGCTAGATTGACTCCGAGGTTGTGATTCACCCGTGCAGTACGATATCTTGCACAGTCCGTCAGGATATGTCGCACTGTTAGTGGACAATCGCAATTTAAGCATTGGGGCTGTATTCTCTCTTCGGTGAAGAGGTATGAATGGGTTAATAAGCAGTGACCAATTCTTAAGCGTGTTAAAACCACTTCCTCCCTGCGGACATTTCTTATAGAGGTCTGCCACGCAGTTATTACGGGCTTTATTTCCCGAAGTTTGTTATTTTGGATTTCGAGCCATTGCGTCTTCCAATTTTGTCTAATCATACCCCTCATGGCATTCCCTAAATCTTCCGCTGGCATTAACTGAAAATCTGTATCCGGAGACCTGAGCGCATCTTTGGCTGCAGAGTCTGCTTTCTCATTCCCTGGTATGCCCGCATGTCCAGGGACCCAAGCGAAGCTTATAGTGGTCCCTTTTTTACTCAGGGATAACAGAGTGCTTTGTATGTCCTGAACAATGGGGTGACAAGGAGAATAAAGGGATATGGATTGGAGAGCACTGTAAGAATCTGTACAGATCATAAATGACGCAACACTGTTTTTAATGGATCGGAGAGCAATCCTAATGGCAGTGAGCTCAGCCGTAAAAATGCAACAGTACGGATGCAATTTTGCCTTCAGGACTCCATGATATGGGGATACCACAGCGCACCCACAGGCGGTATCCGATTTCGAACCGTCAGTGTATACGAACGTAGATTCGGAGTTTTCGGCGCGGAATTCCTTGAAAAGTTGTTGGTATTCTCCCGGCATAGTAGTAGATTTAGAGCAGCGAGTAAGATCAAGTCTCAAAGCTGGCCGGGGAATTAACCACGGCGGCACGTTGCTGTACCCAGTGGGGTACGTGGCGGGCAAGGTAAAATTGCGTTCTGCGATTAGGTTTCTGAAGCGAACACTTAGAGGTTTAGTGGATCTTGTCTTTCGGTTAAAAAGGTCTAAAAGCAGTGGGTGAGAAATAATGTTAAAACAGGGGTGGTTCGGCGCGGATAAAATTTTTGTGGCATAATTGCACATCAACGTCTCTCTGCGATTGACTAGGGGAGGCTCTCCTGTATCGGCGTAAATGCTCAAGACAGGGGAGGTCCTGAAGGCACCCGTTGCTAAACGCAGTCCCGTATTATGAACCGTCGAGAGCGGTTTCATGTAGGTCTCACGGGCGGATGAGTACACAATCGATCCGTAGTAGTAGTGTTTATTTTATAGGGTGCGTCGGCGGCTAAGGCCATTTTGCACCACTCACTGACTGGTATTGATAAAGGGGATTAGGCCCGTTCTGAAATTAACGTGTCAATAATTTACAAGAGGTATCATTTATATTTTATTGAAAAGTCGAGTTGAGTGTAGGAATGCTATCAGTCGGGAAATGTTTTCGGGAGTGTCTCCTAGTACCTCAGCTAGGTTGACTCCGAGGTTGTGATTCACCCGTGCAGTACGATATCTTGCACAGTCCGTCAGGATATGTCGCACTGTTAGTGGACAATCGCAATTTAAGCATTGGGGCTGTATTCTCTCTTCGGTGAAGAGGTATGAATGGGTTAATAAGCAGTGACCAATTCTTAAGCGTGTTAAAACCACTTCCTCCCTGCGGACATTTCTTATAGAGGTCTGCCACGCAGTTATTACGGGCTTTATTTCCCGAAGTTTGTTATTTTGGATTTCGAGCCATTGCGTCTTCCAATTTTGTCTAATCATACCCCTCATGGCATTCCCTAAATCTTCCGCTGGCATTAACTGAAAATCTGTATCCGGAGACCTGAGCGCATCTTTGGCTGCAGAGTCTGCTTTCTCATTCCCTGGTATGCCCACATGTCCAGGGACCCAAGCGAAGCTTATAGTGGTCCCTTTTTTACTCAGGGATAACAGAGTGCTTTGTATGTCCTGAACAATGGGGTGACAAGGAGAATAAAGAGATATGGATTGGAGAGCACTGTAAGAATCTGTACAGATCATAAATGACGCAACACTGTTTTTAATGGATCGGAGAGCAATCCTAATGGCAGTGAGCTCAGCCGTAAAAATGGAACAGTACGGATGCAATTTTGCCTTGAGGACTCCATGATATGGGGATACCACAGCGCACCCACAGGCGGTATCCGATTTCGAACCGTCAGTGTATACGAACGTAGATTCGGAGTTTTCGGCGCGGAATTCCTTGAAAAGTTGTTGGTATTCTCCCGGCATAGTAGTAGATTTAGAGCAGCGAGTAAGATCAAGTCTCAAAGCTGGCCGGGGAATTAACCACGGCGGCACGTTGCTGTACCCAGTGGGGTACGTGGCGGGCAAGGTAAAATTGCGTTCTGCGATTAGGTTTCTGAAGCGAACACTTAGAGGTTTAGTGGATCTTGTCTTTCGGTTAAAAAGGTCTAAAAGCAGTGGGTGAGAAATAATGTTAAAACAGGGGTGGTTCGGCGCGGATAAAATTTTTGTGGCATAATTGCACATCAACGTCTCTCTGCGATTGACTAGGGGAGGCTCTCCTGTATCGGCGTAAATGCTCAAGACAGGGGAGGTCCTGAAGGCACCGGTTGCTAAACGCAGTCCCGTATTATGAACCGTCGAGAGCGGTTTCATGTAGGTCTCACGGGCGGATGAGTACACAATCGATCCGTAGTCTAGCCTTGAACGTACTAATGCTCGATACAGCATAAGCATTGAGGTACGATCCGCGCCCCATGTCGAATGTGACAGAAACCGTAAAATGTTCAGAACTTTGAAGCATTTGTCTCTTAGAGCTCGGAAATGTTCGCGCCAATTCAGGCGCCGGTCCAATGTCATACCCAGAAATCGGGCGTTCTCAACGTAAGGAAGCTCATTACCATTGAGATATAGGGACGGTGGGGCTTGTACACCCCGTCCTCGGTAAAAGTGAATGCATTTCGTTTTCTCAGTAGAGAAACGGAATCCATTCCTCTGAGACCAAACGGAGAGCTTATTCAGAGTCAGCTGGATCAGCCTAGAGGCATTCGTTAATTTTGATGACCTGCAGAAAATAGCGAGGTCATCAACAAACAAGGAGCCCATAACTGGGGAGCGGATACACTCGGTCACATCGTTTATCGCAATGGCAAATAGGGTCACGCTCAGTACGGACCCCTGGGGTACTCCATTTTCTTGTGGATATAAGGTAGATAGATATTCACCTATTCTAACTTTAAAAACTCGGGCATACAGAAACTTTTTAATGAAAATAGGTAGATTTCCTTTAAACCCCCATTTATCAAGTGTCTTCAGGATTTTGTACCGCCAAACACGGTCATACGCTTTCTCTAAGTCGAAGAACACGCCAATTACGTTTTGCCGCAAGAGAAATGCTTCCTGAATGAAACTGTCAGTCCTGACGAGATGGTCGGAGGTTGACCTACCCCGTCGAAAGCCGCACTGGATATCCGAAAGAAGGTTCCGCCGCTCCAACCACCAAACGAGACGACGGTTGACCATTCTTTCCATCACCTTGCATACGCAGCTGGTGAGAGATATCGGTCTATAGTTGTTTGGGTCCGATCCATCTTTTCCTTGTTTAAGGATGGGTACGACTATGGACTCCCTCCAAGGGTCTGGAAAACTACCCTCTGACCAAATTTGGTTAAGGGATCGCAGCATATGGGGGAGTGCTTCTTTGGGAAGATTTCTTAGAAAAGCGTTATGCACCTTATCTATTCCTGGTGAGCCGTCACGGGATTCGAGGATGGCGGAGGTCAACTCCCACAGAGAAAAGGGGTCGTTGTAAACCTCGCCAGAGTCTCTCGGGTTAAAGGTAAGAGGTATCGTCTCATTCTGCTCTTTCAGTGTTCTAAATGGTTCGTCGTAGCTGCCGTTACGACTCGTCTCCGCAAGTCGACGTCCAAAGCACTCGCTTATTTCGGGAGGTGTCGTCAGAACTCGGTCAGTCTCCTTCAGGGATGAAATTGCAGGGTTGTGGTTAGAGCCAGAGATGCTTTTAATCTTCCTCCAGATGTTGGATATGGGAGTCCTGTGGTTTATAGAACACACAAACTCCTCCCACGAAGCTTTCTTGGCCTCCTTAACCACTTGCCGAGCTTTCGCTCTGAGGCGCCGGAAGGCGGTGAGATTTGTCGCCGTAGGATATTTGCTAAAGATTCGGAGTGCCCTCTTTCGCACCTGTATAGCTTTTGCGCACTCCTCGTTCCACCAAGGAACTGTGGGCCTGTGAGATTTGCATTTAGAACGGGGTACGGTGGAATTTGCGGCTTCTAGAATGTTATCTGTGAGTACTTTTATGTTCCCCACACCATTCACATTGTCGTCGTGGTTAAAATAAAAATTTCTTTTAAAAAGAGACCAATTGGCCTTGCGGACAACCCAATTGCTTGGTTGAGTCGGACGGTGGATAAAACCGCCACCTTTAGTTATTAAAATAGGGTAGTGGTCGCTACCGCATAAATCTTTATGTACGGACCACTCAAGCCTAGGCATTAGGCCACCTGTCGTAATACTTAAGTCGATACACGAGAAGGTACCGTTGAAGCTGTTGAATCGAGTTTTTTCACCGGTGTTTAGTAAAAACAAGTTAAGGTCATTGATAAAATTTGTGACTATGTGTCCCCTTTGATTGCACTGAGTTCTTGAGCTACCCCATAGGGTGTCGTGTGCGTTGAAGTCACCCATTAAAACATAGGGCCGAGGTAACTGACGAACGAGGGATTCTAAATTAACTCGACTCACAGGTGCACCTTCCGGCAGATATACGTTGCAGAGAGTAATTGCCTCGGGTGCGTGTACTGTCACTGCAATTGCCTGCAGCGGAGTGTCCAATTGCACTCGTGAGGTGTATAGGGCCTCCCGAATAGCAATTGCCACTCCACCCTGGGCTCGCTGACCACTGGTGTCGTCAAGTCTAAAAAATTTAAAACCTTTTAAAACGGTCTTGTCTGTCAGCTTAAAATGCGTCTCTTGCAGGCATATGCAGACGGGGTTATAGTCTCTAATTAAAACAACCAGCTCCTCCTTGTGCCTATAAAAACCATTCATATTCCATTGTAGAATAAAATTCATGGTTTAAATTGTTAAAATAAATAAATAAATAGGTTAAAATCTGGAAATGTACGTATGTACACAGTGAGCGGAGGATCAACGTTTTAACCGCTGTTTCCTCTGCTTTATCCTGGCCTGGAACACTTCTGTGTCCGAGACACAGAGGTCTTCTTCCATGGCATCATATTGTGCATCTTTAGAGGATGTGGGTGGGGGTGTTTTATCCCGCTTATTCCCAGCATCCTCAGAAGTAGATTTTGGGTTTTTCTTAGGGGAAACCGCCTTAGAATGACTTTTCCTGTCCGTGACTTTATTAATTTGCTTTTCTGTTGTTTTTTGTTCTCGTGTGGGCATCTTCGTGCTCTCAATGCGAAAATCATTATAAGTCTGAGTAGATATGGTACATGTAGTTTTTTTAGTGGTGGTTGCGACTATTTGCGAATACGATTTTGAAAATGTTGGGGCCATCTGTGACCGGTATTTCATTCGTGCCTCGGAGTAGGGGATTCTTTCCAGGGTCTTTATTTCCATTATCCTCCTTTCATCTTTCATGACGGGACAATCTCGGGAGTACGATGGATGCGTGCCCTCGCAGTTGACGCAGTAAGGCTCCGATGAACATTTCTCACCGTCATGCTTGTCCTTGCCACAGCGCGGGCAGGTGTTCTTGCCCTCACATCGCGGTGCGATGTGGCCGAATTTTTGGCATTGAAAGCAACGCATCGGGTTGGGAAAGAAAGGTCTCACAGGTACCGATTCATAGCCTAGGTAGACTTTGCTCGGGATTTTATCCAAACCGAACGTGAGGATTACCGAGGTAGTATTAATCACTTCACCGTTACGCTTCGTTGTAAGTCGTCGACAATCAATGACACCCTGGGAAGCCATCTCCTTCTTAATTTCGTCTGGTTCGACATATAGTAGGTCGTAGTGGCTTATCACACCCCTAGATGTATTTAGAGTACGGTGGATCTCGACATTGATTGGTATATCGTGCAACTTTTCTACTTTTAACAATTTTTCGGCTTGTACGTTATTGGCTGTTTCGATTAATAGGGAACCATCTCTAAGTTTCTTTACTGAGTTTGGCTCTCCTGGAATGATGGCTTGAAGTGCTTTTTTAATGAAGAAGGGAGAAACCTTTTTCAAATTTTCGCCGTCCTTGGAGCATTTCAATGACAGAAACCGTTTTGCTCTTTCGAATAACTGTTCTCCTCCGCCCGTGTCCGGGCGGGATCTCTTTGGTGGAGGAAGAATTTCAGACTCCATGCTACGTTATATTTCATCCCCTGGGCTCCCCACCCACCACGGAGCCACACATTCGGGACGCCACACCGAGATTCGGTGTGGTCGCCAGGGCTACCCAAGGGACATAGGAACCTTCGAAAGGGGGTCTCTTTCGGGTTAGAACCTCCAGCGCGGGGGCCCTCCGAACCCACACGCCTTCAGCCGCCCTACGGAGACCCCCATATCTCCAGCACTAACCCGTCCTGGCGTACGCTCGGAAGGAGCCGCCAAGCTCCCCAGCCGCCAGGAGCCGATTGACCGAGCTGGGCTCTTCTCGGCCGCCCGTTTTGCGGGGAATCCAGGGCCGAAGTGGGGTGTTGAACTCCGGCCCATACCGGGTATCCGACGCCCAGCTGGGTGCCGGAGAGCTCACCCACCAGGATCCTCTTCTCCCCCACGTACGGGTCTCCACGCACGGCAAACACGTGGGTGATTCTGGACGCCAGATCTTACGGCTACTCAGAGCAGCAGAGTCACATGCTGTCTGGACACTATCCGAGCGAGCGACGGGGTTTTTTAACGAGCTTGTCTCCTCGGTGGGCTCGGGTCCGTGGGGGCGCGACTCCCCAAAGGAAGAGATAACTCTCCTCCCCCCGTGCGGGGGCCAAGCATGGAGGGGACAGGAGCATACAAAGGATAAAGGAACAATGGAGGATGAAATTGGCTTCAAAAGAAGCAGTCAGTGATGCACCCATTATTACTATCTTATTAACGTATTTGGTAAAATGGGAAGAGCTTGATCTTTTAAGTGAACCTCGATTAAAACCTCGATGATGACGGTGAAACAATTGTAAGTTTAGTACCTCTAAGGTAAATTGGTAAATAATGATTGGACTTGCGATAATAAACAAACACCCTTGCTCTACCCTATTCTTGCAAATTTTCACTGCTCAAAGAGACATTCTTTGACAAAGGGAGTCATTTATCTACCATAAACATCATTGGAATAACATGTTGTTGAACTCAGGTTTTGGTACATGAGTCTGGTGAAGGGAGCAGTACGTTGGATGCCATGAGTAAGGAGGTGGAGGATACACCCATTGAGGAGTGCGGATACTCTCCAAATTGAGTTCATGCAATACTAAACTCATGTAATAAGTTAGTAGAGTGACGTCTTGCCAATTTGTTTTTCAGGGTACCAGCAATGGTATTCAGAGTTGAGGAGGTGCTGATGGATGCAGACCCTCTCAATGAGAAGTACGATTATATGTACAATGACAACAGCATGTTTAGACAGTCACTCTCACTTTTTATGAAGTCAATATTACTATAAGATGAATTAGATGTTTAAATTAATGAGTTACTCTGCCTGGTGCCTAATATTTTCACCTTAAATTAAATGCAAAAACATTTTTAAATTCACTTTTCACATTTTTAATTTTTTCCCAATGCAGGGAGAGGGAGGGTGAATCACCTTCAGCGAAGCTGAGGTAAAGATGTGATGAGATTATAACATTAATGTACATATTTAACAGTTTATTCTACACGGTAAGAGATTCCCGTACCTCTAACCACTTAACCCGACGTGATGTGCATGAACTTGATGCAATGTTGACCATCGCCGCTGACTGGCCAGTGCTACCCCAGGCAGTCAAGCACATTGTGTACAACCGCCTTCGTCTTATGGGTATCGTACAAGCCCATGGGTGGGAAGCTGCTTTAAGGTTGGTGGACAGCCAGGGCAACGAGCTTCGAGAGGATTCCTGCCCACTCGTTGCCACCTCCAGCACCGACGATAATTGTGCAATCCCAGCCCAGCTCCTCGGGGGCATCCCGCCCTGCACAATCCTCGAAAAGCTTCACGCCCTTTCGCGGCCGCGGACGGCGAGGGAGATGCCATCGCAGGCGGTCCCTGAGGACAACCGCCATTGCCAACGCAGCAGCCCTGAGGTTGCTGCCATCCCCGGAGCCGCAGCCGTGAAAGCCCCCGCCGCTGGTGGACGGGCGACCGACCAACTAGACGAGGACGACGATATCTTCCTCGAACTTCTCGCCTTCGAGGGGTCAAGTGAACCCGAGAACCCCATCGAGCTCCCCGAGGTGGCATCCGACGACGACACGGTGGTACTGTCCGAAACAGAGTCCGAAGACTCCATCGACTCCCCTCCTTCTTCCATCTCCAAATCGTCGTCGGATGTCCCCTCAGAGTTTACATCAGACCTGGACGAAGTAGATCCCGACTTAGTAAGCAACTTTTTCACGGCGTTCGGGGGCCTGCCCAGTGTCAAAACCCGGGACGCACCGGAAGGCACACCGGCGGAGGAACTTCTGGAAACACCACCAAACGTAAGTCCTCCTCCCTCTTCTTCTCCTCCCACCGAAGTGCAAGAAGATATCCCCTTCTTTCCGTGTGCAAAACCATTCGAATACAATAACCCCTCAGTGATTGAACTATTCAGGGATAGTGCCAACATCCCCAAGCCTGATACGGCACCCAATGTGTTTAAGCCTACTCGTCCGTCTGACGAGATCCGTAGGTGGGTTAATCGCCTGGTGCAGAGGGGTATTCTCATCATGTCCAAACCACAGTGTGCTTTCCCTTTAATTGCCATCCCCAAATCTTCCGGTGGCACGCAGATTATACACGACCTCTCCGAATGGACACCATTCATCCGCAAACCTCGTTTCTCCCTTCGTGACGCGGCCAAAGCGCTTAAGTGTATACCGCAGGGATCTACACTAGCCAAAATAGATCTCGTGGACGCCTTTTGGCAAATTCCTATACAGCGGCTCCACCGCAAATTCAATGGTGTTTATATATCGACGGCGAATATTACTGTTTCGCAAGGCTGCCCATGGGGCACGCTCTTGCCCCCGCAATTATGCAGCGGTGGGCGAGGTCAGTGGCTAGTGAAGTGCACAAAAGGTTCCAGCTTAATATGATATGCTATCTAGACGATTGGCTCTTAGTCCTAGAACCAATTCTACATGATGAAGAAACAGTGCGCACAGTGACTAAATTCCTCGAAAGTGATCTAGGAATCTCAATAAATTATAGAAAATCCTCTTTAGTGCCACGAACTAAAATAAAATACTCGGGTGTAATAATAGATACTGTGAATGTGAATTTAACATTGACTCCTAATAGCTTACAACGTTTGCATTGTATTATTTCTGTTATCCCCCGCCTGCGTCAGAGTGATATTCCCAAGGCGGCGGGCCTTTTTTTCATGGTGTGTTTATATATTGAATTTACCATACTTTCTGATGAAAGATATCGCCACGAGGCGCACTAAATGGCCCTCAATGTTGTGGGACGAGAATATATGGCAGTCGCCTCGTTCCTTTTCGAATTATTCCTTTGTATTTGATGTGTATGCAGACGCAATGCCTTTTCAAGTAGCATGGACCATCCCGGCCAGGGGATTGACCGAGATATGGAGCCTTCCGGAGACCCTCAGCATTTATGAAGGGGAGTGCTGGGCCGCGCTAATGGCGGCCATCCATGCTGCAACGATTCTACCTGAGTTTTCGGAAATCATTGTTCATTTTGATAACATGTCTGTGGTACACGCCCTAGAAAAAGGGAAGGGTATTATCTTTTATGTCTCTGAGATTGTGTATTTGTTTCTAAAGTTTATAAAGGATAAGTCACGTCACGTGACCTGGCGGTACATCCCCACTGCCGAAAATCCGGCCGACCGTCCTTCCCGGACCGTCCTGCCTCCCTATGCCTGCTCGGCCGCCTATTCGCCAGCGACCGGGTGGGTATATAGGCAGGACGACGCCTGGTTAGGGCAGTTGGTCGGATGACGGCAACGGGAGGTGCCGCCAGATCTCTCGACTAAGGCCTTATCTATTTTTTCCTGTAATTATATATAAGATACAAATTAGTTTTGGTTTGTCCTCAAGTGATATATAGTTCCTGTATTTCAAAGAAAACATTCAAGGTTGCCATTTCTTTATTTCAATGACTGACATTGAATACCATTTTGTTAATTTAATATCTTTTAATAGCAGGAAGAAGAAAAAAATGACACCATATGAGGAGATGCTGGAGGCATACAAGGAAAAATTAAATGCCTAGATGAAGTTGTACGAGCGAAGGTTGGAAAGAGAGGAAGAATTGCAGCAGCTTGAAATATAAATAAAGAAGCACGATGTAGTAAGCGAAGCAAGCTCAACAACTATATTGGGATTTTATGTTGGAGAAAGAGAAAAATAAATAAAATGCAATCTGATCCTAGTTTTTCTATGCAAAATGAGTTTGCTATGAAGTGTCTCCTAAATGCATTTCCTCTCCCTACATTCTCTGGCACCACTTCATTTTCATCAATTTCTCCATTGTCTCCATCATTTTCAACATCATTGGGCTCATCATCACTATCATCAGAATCTGCTAATGAAGGAAAATAACAGTATCAATCAATACAGCAATGGTGTAGAAAGTGAACAATGTCTACACCAGAACTCATCCTTCTCTCTCCTACCTTCCTCCTTAAATTGAATTCTTAAATTATGAAGGACAGCTAAAGCAACAATCATGGCTCTAGATGTCTGTAAATTTGTGTCGCAATCCATATGTAATACCCGAAAGGTCATTTTCCACACACCAAAAAGCCTTTCAACCACATTCCTCGTTCTTATATGTGCAGCATTGTATGCTTCCTTAGACTCTGCAATTACAATTTTTAGGATTGAGATTGGTGAGCAGCACTAAACATTTCTTAAAGACTTGGAAAATTGTCAATTAATATACCTGTGGATTCCTAACAGGTGTGAGTAAATATGGGTAGCAGGGGTATCCACTATCCCCTAGGAGTATTCCATCATGCTGTCAATTTTCGAACTTCCTTTTCAAAAGAGACTCATTAAAAATTCTGGAATCATTGGTGCTGCCCCTCCACCTTGCCACAATATTCATAATTTTTAAATTTGCAGAGGAAACCACCTCAAAAAGATGTGGGGAACATGATTTGTAAAATACATGCAGCAACAGATTTTATATTACAAAATTGAAGAGAAAATTGCCTGCACATTTAAACTGAAATAATGTTTCCTGTTCAGATACAGCATGGCATTTGGACCACCAGGATTTTTTATTTTTATATGGGTACAATCGGTACAGCCAATTACATTAGGGAATCTAGCAATCCTATAGTAGGCTAGCATTTGCTCCCTTCGCTCTACTCTAACAATGGGAAATTTAATGACATCTTCCCTTAATCTTGCTACACAAGATGAACTGGTTTTTAGGATTCGACTCACTGATGGTTGGCTGAGACCATGCAGCTATGCCACTGAACCTTGGTAGGATCCTGTGGCATATAAATTTAAGGAGGCCAGGAGTTGCACTTGAGGTGAAATAGGCAACCCTGCATTATTTGGGGGCCTTGGTATATTTGCCAGCATCTCAACAAACCTCTCAGCTCCCCTTTTTGTAATTCTGTACCTATTTTTGAATTGACGGTCCGAGTACTTGATAATGATAATTTTTTGCTGCATAGCCTCTTGCTCTTCTACAAGCTCCAAAATATCCTCCACAATATTCCACATCAGAGTTGGCCATGGTGACTTATTCTAAATTATAAATACATTATTAACGTATATTTATCAATATTTATACATAAACGAAACCTCATTTTTTACAAAGACTGCAATAATGTAATATTTCTTAGAAATAAAATTGTTATCTATGAGATATTTAAACAGTAATGGTATCGAAAAATATAAAATTTAGGATTTTTTGGTCGAACAATCGCAAATTAAAAATAGTATGCTATATGCAGAAGTTCGTTAGGTAATAGTTATTAGCTTTCTCATGTTGCACTGACGGTGATTAGCACTTTCCATGGAAAAATATCCAAAAAAACTTTTCAGAGTTCAGTTAACTGCAATTGATACCAAACTGCAATTGCTGCAAACTGCTTTAACTGCAATTGCTTCAGGAATTACTTCCAAACAGGAAGTACAATCGACCTCTTTCATGAAGTGCTCGTCATATGAGTGATAACGACATTTCCTAGAGAAAGGCATATGAATTGTGACAACTTAGCTTTATTTTAAAATATTTATTCTCGAAAAGCAGTGATAATACAAACCTCAATTTCGGAGTAGAAACAAAACTTTTTAAAACTTTCACAATGCGGAAAAGAATCATAACGAAAGTAACGTCAAAGTTAATGTGTGAATAATACACATTTATTAGGTTACAAATACCTACGAGAGAAATTAGCCACATGTGATTGCAACTTCTCAAATGTTATAGGGTAAGTCGAGGAGAGACGGCCACCGAGGAGAGATGGCCATTTGGCATAGTTTTTTGAACTGCCACCGCTCAGCGCTGTGAGCGCGTCAGTCCATTCAGTAGTCAACTCTTGCACGTGGTGAACGTCTTCGTGTAGTTTCAACGAGTTCTATGAATTTTATTACCTTAAGAAGTTTTCTAAGGCCTTGGAAATTATCTTCTACACTAAGGTAAGTCTATTTAACTGTACTTGCGATGGATTTATCGTTCGGCCATGAAATAACCTGTTGGAGTATGTATTCTTGTGCATTCCTAACCTCAAAACTTCTATGTTTGACTCCTCGTGTGGGAGCTAAAGGGGTGGCCCTCTCTCCTCGACAGAAATGAGAGATGGCCACTTCATTTCGAGGAGAGATGGCCACGCCTTTAAAACTGTATAGTAAGCCAATTTGGCTCAGAAATTGTTATTTAAATTATATTTCTCAAGTATCTTGAGGTCTTTTGCTCTCTTAGAGAACGACTTTGTCAAATATTTTTTTTAAATAATATTAACTGAGGAATGTAAATGTACAAAAATCGCACACATTCAAATTCTTTAGGGTCTTTTATTAATAGTGAAACTACGATAAATTTGAAACATTGCTAAATAACTGAAATAGATCTACAACCTGTTTCATCCTTATTTTATTTTTTTAGATGCCGTCTCAATACAAGCCGAAACCAGGAAGCTTAAGGGGGCAATCTTGGACAGAAGAGAACTTGCAGAGAGCTGTGCAGGCGGTCCGAGACGGAATGAAAATAAAATCAGCAGCTGATGCCCACGGGATACCTAGGACAACTCTTCGGAATCGAATTAAATCTAAGTCTTACAGTGAGGGTCGATTGGGTCCCGATTCTCTGCTTGGGGAGGCCAATGAAACTAAACTATGCAACCACATTTTGGATCTTCAAAAAGCAGGATTTCCAATTAATCGTAATGATCTGAGGTCATTGGCTTTTGAGTTTGCTGAAGATTTAAAGATTCCTCATAACTTTGACACAGAAGAGAGAAAAGCGGGCTATGTTTGGCTCAACTCCCTTTCACGGCGACATCCAAATCTTTCAGTTAGACAATCTGAAAATGTGTCACTAGCTAGAGTTAAAGCTTTAAGTCGAGAAGAGGTAGGTAATTATTTTGATCTTTTAGACTCTGTCTTGACTCAGAATAACCTTGTAAATAAACCTTCATGTATTTTCAACGTCGATGAGTCAGGACTTAACTGTAGAGCAGAGCAAGTTATTGCTGAAAAGGGATCAAAGGTAGTTGCTTCCGTATCTTCTCGGGAGCGTGGAGAAACGGTAACTGTCATTGCATGCTGCAATGCCGAGGGAAATTTTATCCCTCCAGTAGCAATAATGAAGGGCGTGAACAAGAAGCAGTAGTGGGAGGATGGTATGCCACCAGGAGTAAAAATTTTTATGTCACAGAAATCAGCTTACGTCAATGCAGAACTATTTTACTTGTGGTTGCGAGACTGTTTTGCACCGAGAAAACCAGAGGGTATAGTTCTCTTGATTCTTGACGGGCATGTGTCTCACTGCAACTCTGTTAGAATGTTAGAATTTGCCGCAGAAAACGGCATAATTCTGCTTTGCTTACCAAGTCACACCACACACTTCTTACAACCCCTTGATAGAGCTTTTTTTAAAGCACTGAAGAGTTATCCTCGACTTACCCTAGTTAAGGGAACTTTGCCACAGTCACATTTAATATTTTGCCATAGTGAATAATAACCAAACAAGTTAAATATGAGCAATAGAGTTCAGAAACAAAGAGTGCCTTCTTAGAATAAGACATCGGCTTTTCAACCTTACCTCTCACAATTATCTCCTGAAAATATGCATATCGGGCTCTTGTATTTGTTTCTTTTTTTTCAAAATATGACGGCGTAGAAGTGTGGAAACATAGGCCATATTGTTTCCTAAAGCTGGTTAATACAAAAAACAAAACATCATTTACAACTAAATTGTTTTACTCGTTTATTGCTGGTCGTATCACTAATATTACATATTATCACTATTATGATATATATCACTACAACGCACACAACATTTCACTACACATTTCATGAGCTGTCTCTATGATGTATTATTTATTTATAATGTTTGTTCTGAACTCAATGAAAACCTTCAATGAAAAACTTAGCTCACAATAAATTTTAAACTCTATATCGTAACACTAGTAAATAATAATAATAAATAATTTTATTACTCCACACACACACACAAATTACATGACAATAGCAAAATTGAGTAATTTTAGGTAGCCGCGAAGGATAACCTGCTTGAGGCTACCATCCAAAATAATAATACATTATGCTTTACATATAGTAAAACATGATAACCAATTTTCCAATTTCTGTGCACACACTAATGCCCCGTTCACACTACGTTCTTTTTACGCCGGTTAGCCCCGACCATGGTTACAAAACGAGTGGTGAACGCAAGTTACCGTTAACCGTGGTTGGGATTCTGACCACCGTCCTCCGACCATGGTTGGCGGTAGTTTATGCGTGTGTGAACGCAAGTTGGTTAGAAATAAAGGAAGAGGGAAGGACGATGGCGGGAGAGGCAATGGAGAGGAAAACATTTTCGGAGGAGGAGACTGGAGTATTAATCGAAATATATTCCTCTAGGAGTATCTTCATGTTCTCGCTAAAATTGTTGATTTCTTTCTGAAGTGACATTGTGTTAGCTTACATTAACAGTGGTGCCCTACTTTATCCATCTTTTGATTGTACTGTTATTTTTAAGATTGTCACCGAGGTCCTTTTCTTCCCCTTTTATGTCGTGTGTCAAAAATTCTCGCACTTCCTCACTTGGATGGAGATTTGAACTGGTGTTTGTGTCCGACATATTGCATTTGCCAATATCAGATTACAACTTCTCTAAAGAATGATGCAACGCACACGCACATGATATTTATTCATAGCGTAATGATGAAAGAAACGTTTGCAGTTTGCCCATGGGAAATGTTTATTTCATTGAATGAAAACAGCACCTTCACTGCCAAAATATTTTCATTTCAAAAAGTTGCTAACATCATGATGGTACAAAAAATAGGGTGACTTTTGAATTCCTGAGTCAATAACTTCAGATATGCTTGCTTAATTTTGCTTTTATAAGACTGTATTCTGGACCTTCTATTCATAGCTTTTTATCAATTAACCTGCATCCCATCAGGAGTAGGTATCTTAGGTACAGGTCCCATCCATCCCATCTTAGGTACAGGTTGGTCTTTACTCATTAAAACCATATTTAGCTTTTACTTTGCTCTCTCATCACAACTCTGCTCTGTGTCACAGTAAATGTGATCTCAAGAGTGACTGTATTCGTATTACCTCTTGTTTTTAAATCTAAAATACTCCTAAGCATAAGTATTTGGAATACCCAGCAGTCATTAATTTTTGCCAAAGAAATAATTTTATATTTCTATCCTCAATTCTTCATGTGCAGTGTTTATGTTATGATTTCAAATTATTCTTTGAATTTTTTAAAATGTTAATTTCATGAAAATAACGTAATACATTTAGAATATTTATCTACTTTTAGTTAAGTGTTGAGTGCACATAATAGTAGCCTTTGCAATTGTATTAGAAACTTGCAGTCATTATTTTGTCATTCAAGGGTTTACTCCGTCAATATTTTATGTACTGCATCACACACCCCAGGGACTTTTTCGGGTTCATGAACAGCTTTCTTTCATATGACTTCATTCACTACAGGCCAGACATGGATGGAGGTGCAGCGACCAGTGGGAGTGGGTCATCTCCTGTTCTAGTCACTCCTAATGCAAGGAGGAAGAGGAGATGTTCCTCGACATCCGAGGATGACCTATACAGGTTGATCGAGCGGGGACAGGAGGAGGACAGGGAGAGGATGAGGCGGATGGAGGAGAGGATCCTCTCCCAAATGCAACACTTAACATCATCCGTTGAAGCATTAATAAGAAGCAAGATTTCGAATTTCCCACACTGTAACCCCCTCCCCTCCTCACCGGAACCTCAACCACCTGCTGCCTCTGCCTTAAGAACTCCTGCCCCTCAACCATAGTAGTAGTAGTAGTGTTTATTTTATAGGGTGCGTCGGCGGCTAAGGCCATTTTGCACCACTCACTGACTGGTATTGATAAAGGGGATTAGGCCCGTTCTGAAATTAACGTGTCAATAATTTACAAGAGGTATCATTTATATTTTATTGAAAAGTCGAGTTGAGTGTAGGAATGCTATCAGTCGGGAAATGTTTTCGGGAGTGTCTCCTAGTACCTCAGCTAGGTTGACTCCGAGGTTGTGATTCACCCGTGCAGTACGATATCTTGCACAGTCCGTCAGGATATGTCGCACTGTTAGTGGACAATCGCAATTTAAGCATTGGGGCTGTATTCTCTCTTCGGTGAAGAGGTATGAATGGGTTAATAAGCAGTGACCAATTCTTAAGCGTGTTAAAACCACTTCCTCCCTGCGGACATTTCTTATAGAGGTCTGCCACGCAGTTATTACGGGCTTTATTTCCCGAAGTTTGTTATTTTGGATTTCGAGCCATTGCGTCTTCCAATTTTGTCTAATCATACCCCTCATGGCATTCCCTAAATCTTCCGCTGGCATTAACTGAAAATCTGTATCCGGAGACCTGAGCGCATCTTTGGCTGCAGAGTCTGCTTTCTCATTCCCTGGTATGCCCACATGTCCAGGGACCCAAGCGAAGCTTATAGTGGTCCCTTTTTTACTCAGGGATAACAGAGTGCTTTGTATGTCCTGAACAATGGGGTGACAAGGAGAATAAAGAGATATGGATTGGAGAGCACTGTAAGAATCTGTACAGATCATAAATGACGCAACACTGTTTTTAATGGATCGGAGAGCAATCCTAATGGCAGTGAGCTCAGCCGTAAAAATGGAACAGTACGGATGCAATTTTGCCTTGAGGACTCCATGATATGGGGATACCACAGCGCACCCACAGGCGGTATCCGATTTCGAACCGTCAGTGTATACGAACGTAGATTCGGAGTTTTCGGCGCGGAATTCCTTGAAAAGTTGTTGGTATTCTCCCGGCATAGTAGTAGATTTAGAGCAGCGAGTAAGATCAAGTCTCAAAGCTGGCCGGGGAATTAACCACGGCGGCACGTTGCTGTACCCAGTGGGGTACGTGGCGGGCAAGGTAAAATTGCGTTCTGCGATTAGGTTTCTGAAGCGAACACTTAGAGGTTTAGTGGATCTTGTCTTTCGGTTAAAAAGGTCTAAAAGCAGTGGGTGAGAAATAATGTTAAAACAGGGGTGGTTCGGCGCGGATAAAATTTTTGTGGCATAATTGCACATCAACGTCTCTCTGCGATTGACTAGGGGAGGCTCTCCTGTATCGGCGTAAATGCTCAAGACAGGGGAGGTCCTGAAGGCACCGGTTGCTAAACGCAGTCCCGTATTATGAACCGTCGAGAGCGGTTTCATGTAGGTCTCACGGGCGGATGAGTACACAATCGATCCGTAGTCTAGCCTTGAACGTACTAATGCTCGATACAGCATAAGCATTGAGGTACGATCCGCGCCCCATGTCGAATGTGACAGAAACCGTAAAATGTTCAGAACTTTGAAGCATTTGTCTCTTAGAGCTCGGAAATGTTCGCGCCAATTCAGGCGCCGGTCCAATGTCATACCCAGAAATCGGGCGTTCTCAACGTAAGGAAGCTCATTACCATTGAGATATAGGGACGGTGGGGCTTGTACACCCCGTCCTCGGTAAAAGTGAATGCATTTCGTTTTCTCAGTAGAGAAACGGAATCCATTCCTCTGAGACCAAACGGAGAGCTTATTCAGAGTCAGCTGGATCAGCCTAGAGGCATTCGTTAATTTTGATGACCTGCAGAAAATAGCGAGGTCATCAACAAACAAGGAGCCCATAACTGGGGAGCGGATACACTCGGTCACATCGTTTATCGCAATGGCAAATAGGGTCACGCTCAGTACGGACCCCTGGGGTACTCCATTTTCTTGTGGATATAAGGTAGATAGATATTCACCTATTCTAACTTTAAAAACTCGGGCATACAGAAACTTTTTAATGAAAATAGGTAGATTTCCTTTAAACCCCCATTTATCAAGTGTCTTCAGGATTTTGTACCGCCAAACACGGTCATACGCTTTCTCTAAGTCGAAGAACACGCCAATTACGTTTTGCCGCAAGAGAAATGCTTCCTGAATGAAACTGTCAGTCCTGACGAGATGGTCGGAGGTTGACCTACCCCGTCGAAAGCCGCACTGGATATCCGAAAGAAGGTTCCGCCGCTCCAACCACCAAACGAGACGACGGTTGACCATTCTTTCCATCACCTTGCATACGCAGCTGGTGAGAGATATCGGTCTATAGTTGTTTGGGTCCGATCCATCTTTTCCTTGTTTAAGGATGGGTACGACTATGGACTCCCTCCAAGGGTCTGGAAAACTACCCTCTGACCAAATTTGGTTAAGGGATCGCAGCATATGGGGGAGTGCTTCTTTGGGAAGATTTCTTAGAAAAGCGTTATGCACCTTATCTATTCCTGGTGAGCCGTCACGGGATTCGAGGATGGCGGAGGTCAACTCCCACAGAGAAAAGGGGTCGTTGTAAACCTCGCCAGAGTCTCTCGGGTTAAAGGTAAGAGGTATCGTCTCATTCTGCTCTTTCAGTGTTCTAAATGGTTCGTCGTAGCTGCCGTTACGACTCGTCTCCGCAAGTCGACGTCCAAAGCACTCGCTTATTTCGGGAGGTGTCGTCAGAACTCGGTCAGTCTCCTTCAGGGATGAAATTGCAGGGTTGTGGTTAGAGCCAGAGATGCTTTTAATCTTCCTCCAGATGTTGGATATGGGAGTCCTGTGGTTTATAGAACACACAAACTCCTCCCACGAAGCTTTCTTGGCCTCCTTAACCACTTGCCGAGCTTTCGCTCTGAGGCGCCGGAAGGCGGTGAGATTTGTCGCCGTAGGATATTTGCTAAAGATTCGGAGTGCCCTCTTTCGCACCTGTATAGCTTTTGCGCACTCCTCGTTCCACCAAGGAACTGTGGGCCTGTGAGATTTGCATTTAGAACGGGGTACGGTGGAATTTGCGGCTTCTAGAATGTTATCTGTGAGTACTTTTATGTTCCCCACACCATTCACATTGTCGTCGTGGTTAAAATAAAAATTTCTTTTAAAAAGAGACCAATTGGCCTTGCGGACAACCCAATTGCTTGGTTGAGTCGGACGGTGGATAAAACCGCCACCTTTAGTTATTAAAATAGGGTAGTGGTCGCTACCGCATAAATCTTTATGTACGGACCACTCAAGCCTAGGCATTAGGCCACCTGTCGTAATACTTAAGTCGATACACGAGAAGGTACCGTTGAAGCTGTTGAATCGAGTTTTTTCACCGGTGTTTAGTAAAAACAAGTTAAGGTCATTGATAAAATTTGTGACTATGTGTCCCCTTTGATTGCACTGAGTTCTTGAGCTACCCCATAGGGTGTCGTGTGCGTTGAAGTCACCCATTAAAACATAGGGCCGAGGTAACTGACGAACGAGGGATTCTAAATTAACTCGACTCACAGGTGCACCTTCCGGCAGATATACGTTGCAGAGAGTAATTGCCTCGGGTGCGTGTACTGTCACTGCAATTGCCTGCAGCGGAGTGTCCAATTGCACTCGTGAGGTGTATAGGGCCTCCCGAATAGCAATTGCCACTCCACCCTGGGCTCGCTGACCACTGGTGTCGTCAAGTCTAAAAAATTTAAAACCTTTTAAAACGGTCTTGTCTGTCAGCTTAAAATGCGTCTCTTGCAGGCATATGCAGACGGGGTTATAGTCTCTAATTAAAACAACCAGCTCCTCCATGTGCCTATAAAAACCATTCATATTCCATTGTAGAATAAAATTCATGGTTTAAATTGTTAAAATAAATAAATAAATAGGTTAAAATCTGGAAATGTACGTATGTACACAGTGAGCGGAGGATCAACGTTTTAACCGCTGTTTCCTCTGCTTTATCCTGGCCTGGAACACTTCTGTGTCCGAGACACAGAGGTCTTCTTCCATGGCATCATATTGTGCATCTTTAGAGGATGTGGGTGGGGGTGTTTTATCCCGCTTATTCCCAGCATCCTCAGAAGTAGATTTTGGGTTTTTCTTAGGGGAAACCGCCTTAGAATGACTTTTCCTGTCTGTGACTTTATTAATTTGCTTTTCTGTTGTTTTTTGTTCTCGTGTGGGCATCTTCGTGCTCTCAATGCGAAAATCATTATAAGTCTGAGTAGATATGGTACATGTAGTTTTTTTAGTGGTGGTTGCGACTATTTGCGAATACGATTTTGAAAATGTTGGGGCCATCTGTGACCGGTATTTCATTCGTGCCTCGGAGTAGGGGATTCTTTCCAGGGTCTTTATTTCCATTATCCTCCTTTCATCTTTCATGACGGGACAATCTCGGGAGTACGATGGATGCGTGCCCTCGCAGTTGACGCAGTAAGGCTCCGATGAACATTTCTCACCGTCATGCTTGTCCTTGCCACAGCGCGGGCAGGTGTTCTTGCCCTCACATCGCGGTGCGATGTGGCCGAATTTTTGGCATTGAAAGCAACGCATCGGGTTGGGAAAGAAAGGTCTCACAGGTACCGATTCATAGCCTAGGTAGACTTTGCTCGGGATTTTATCCAAACCGAACGTGAGGATTACCGAGGTAGTATTAATCACTTCACCGTTACGCTTCGTTGTAAGTCGTCGACAATCAATGACACCCTGGGAAGCCATCTCCTTCTTAATTTCGTCTGGTTCGACATATAGTAGGTCGTAGTGGCTTATCACACCCCTAGATGTATTTAGAGTACGGTGGATCTCGACATTGATTGGTATATCGTGCAACTTTTCTACTTTTAACAATTTTTCGGCTTGTACGTTATTGGCTGTTTCGATTAATAGGGAACCATCTCTAAGTTTCTTTACTGAGTTTGGCTCTCCTGGAATGATGGCTTGAAGTGCTTTTTTAATGAAGAAGGGAGAAACCTTTTTCAAATTTTCGCCGTCCTTGGAGCATTTCAATGACAGAAACCGTTTTGCTCTTTCGAATAACTGTTCTCCTCCGCCCGTGTCCGGGCGGGATCTCTTTGGTGGAGGAAGAATTTCAGACTCCATGCTACGTTATATTTCATCCCCTGGGCTCCCCACCCACCACGGAGCCACACATTCGGGACGCCACACCGAGATTCGGTGTGGTCGCCAGGGCTACCCAAGGGACATAGGAACCTTCGAAAGGGGGTCTCTTTCGGGTTAGAACCTCCAGCGCGGGGGCCCTCCGAACCCACACGCCTTCAGCCGCCCTACGGAGACCCCCATATCTCCAGCACTAACCCGTCCTGGCGTACGCTCGGAAGGAGCCGCCAAGCTCCCCAGCCGCCAGGAGCCGATTGACCGAGCTGGGCTCTTCTCGGCCGCCCGTTTTGCGGGGAATCCAGGGCCGAAGTGGGGTGTTGAACTCCGGCCCATACCGGGTATCCGACGCCCAGCTGGGTGCCGGAGAGCTCACCCACCAGGATCCCCTTCTCCCCCACGTACGGGTCTCCACGCACGGCAAACACGTGGGTGATTCTGGACGCCAGATCTTACGGCTACTCAGAGCAGCAGAGTCACATGCTGTCTGGACACTATCCAAGCGAGCGACGGGGTTTTTTAACGAGCTTTTCTCCTCGGTGGGCTCGGGTCCGTGGGGGCGCGGCTCCCCAAAGGAAGAGATAACTCTCCTCCCCCCGTGCGGGGCCCCTCAACCATCTGCCACCCCCTCTCTCTTCCCATGCCTCCATCTGATCTCCCTATGTCCTCCTGCACCCCAATAGAGGAAAGGGCTCCAGGGCGGGCCATCATGATTCAACTCCCTGACGGCAGGCTGGTCGCCCTGGAGTCTTCTAAAATTATGATTATGACAAAAAGTTTAAAATAAATTTTTCCTGATTTAATTCTGGTGTAAAATTAATTAATCCTATGATAAATTCATAACATAAAAGAAACTTAATTGCAGTGGACCAAGCCATCTTAAAGGATATGCATGCGGTCATGCACAACATTTGGAAACGTTTTCCTGCTACAGTTCGTTCACTTCAAGGAAGGGCATGGTTAATAATGTGGATGCTATTAATTTCAGTCCATGCTCGTTTACAGCATTACAGAAGTGTGGTCACTTTAATTTTTTTGCTTATTTGGGGCAGCTGTTTTTTTTGGGACAAATCATTGTGAACATATGATCTGAAGAAGATCCCAGAGTCAATTCGGGTTAATAAGGCCATTCTGTCCATGTAACCCCTGTCATTGCCTCCTGATTCCTTGAAGAGACATTTTTAATGCTCTCCTTAGTCATTTGTAACATTTTCTCAAGGCTAGTAGATGGATGTCAATGGAGTCTTATACAGCAAGAGTTCCAAAAATGTTTGCCTTCCACCAACTTAGTGTAACGTAGCATTTTCATTGTCACTAAGCTATCACTTCCATTGCAATATTTAACTCATTTGGGCCATTTCGTGAAAATAGGTAATTTTTTATGTATTGTATTATGAGTCGTATTATATAGTCGTTGATTTTATGTCTAGATTTAGGTATCCAGTTAAATTTTCGCAAGTGCAATTTGTTTCCTAAAAACTGCATTAAATATTTGGGGGTATGTATTAACACAACGAGAATGGAATTGAGCCTCACCACCACGACGCTGCAGAGAACCCACTACATAATTTCTGTTATTCATAGAATTAGAACGAGAGACATGCCCAAAGCCTTGGGCTTCCTGTCATGGATAGTATATATGGGTCATTCCATTTCAAATCAACACAGAAAAGTACAATTTCCAACCTGACCCTCTTCGATTTTCATGAAATTTGGTGTGTTAATTACACATGACAAGAGAATGAAAAATACCAAATTACAGAATTTTATCACAAGTATCATAAGAGTAATGGCCACTTGAAGTTCTAAAAATGTGCGGAAAATTTGGCTAACACCCATGACAGAAACGGCTGTAGCTTCAGTTCTAATAATGATAGAACAGTGAATCAGGTAAATTTGGAAAGATCTTGAAACAAGCTTTCCAATGATATGCCATTTTGTCATATTAGAGGAATTCTCATAGTTAAGGTCAGTGACCTTGACCTTTGACCTCGAATATCTCAAAACATGTCACCTCCGAAATTTATGAAAAAAATATATTTGATTTATCATGATACTCTTTACAAGATAGTAAAAATTCAAGTTGGGATGACCATGGGATCAGGAGATATAAATTAATGAGTACCGCAATGCGTTGCATTATTTCACAATTAACCGTATTCTGATACCTATAATGGGAATAGAAGCACAGAAAATTTTTTTGTTAAAAAGTGGTCATCACATTCAGTAAGTGAATCAACGGGCCAATGGCAAGAATTTATAATATGCAAGGTTTTATACACTGATATCAGACTTTCAATAATGCAAAACATGGTTTAGGCCTCCCAGCAGAAAATATGTTATGCAGAATTACAGATACAAATATGAAAAAATAAATCACCTGACTTCTTATGCCTCAGTAACGGGAAGCAGCATATATCACTCTTTGCGCATCTTTTGGTGAAATCAAATAAGTTTGGCCTGTTGCTGTTCTCACATCAACCTTCGCAACAATGTCCTTCTTGTCCACAATTAAGATGTCAGGTTTCTCACGGTATACATATGAAGTTGAAGGCCCATGAGGATGTAGGAGGCTAATTGAAACCTCATTGGTATCTTCATTAACATTTAAAACACATCCAAGCCACCAGTGACCTTCATACATACTTGCAACAAACCCTGTGATGTCATCGAGGAACAAGTCTCGTTGGGTCCTAGTTAGGGATTCATTTCTGATGTCTAGAGAATCGGAGAAAATGTTCGTTTGAATATTGTAATGGCCAGTGGGAATAACGCAATGTATTTTGTAGGTACCTGCGATTGTATGACTTTGTGCAAACCGCTCTTGAAGGAGAGATACTTCTTCAGAATACTCGCTGTTGGTTGTATAACAAAAATGACACACTTCAATGTTCTTGGAGCACCATTCAAACAACTGTCTTGGTGTCATTATCTGCGAGTTGTAGATGCACTGCAGACTGGCACGAGCAGCAAGTCTCTTGACAGTACCAGCAATACCATCACCTGGTCCTTTGCCATGTGATGTGGCAAAGAAATGCCACTCTGAAGAGACACTGAAATCAGCGTGATGAAAATTTATGTTGGTAAAAGTTTTGTGATTCTTATATTGGGCTGCTGCACCATCTGAGAAGTAGTACACGTATTTGGGTGTTCTGTGGAAGTGGGATCTCATGAAGTTAATTAGGTGACGCTGAAAAAGATGAACACTCACTGTGTCATGCTCACGGCATTCTGAAATAATAACAAATGAAATATGATCTATTATATGGTTTTCTGGATGTCTGTAATAAATAACAAATGGATGAATTGTGGCATGAGCATTGTTCCAATGAAATACCTGAACCTCATCTTGCAGGACAAGTGCATAATTTTCGGCAAAATCACATATTACAATATATTCATTGTCAATAAGTCTCTCTTTCAGATGTTGTAGAAATTGAGACTGTTGTGTGGCTATGAAGGAATGCAACAAAAGCTTTTTTAATTTGTCTCCAAGGTTTTCCATAAAGTCTTCCACGGATGATACACATGTCTGGAGAGATGTTCTATCTGTAGATATCCACTGTTTGTATGTTATTTCATCTATTCCATTTTCATCAAATAATTCTTGCAGGTGTGTCATGATGGAATACATACCTGGGCAGTTTTCACATGTGGAAGTATAACATTTTGGCTGTGCAGGATTACAAATAATCCTAGCCAGACACTGTTTGTAGGTGCTAAGTTGACAGTCTGCATCACGTGTCAACTCTTTCAGTCTGCAACCTTCCAGCATGAGCTTCACATTTTGGTGAATACTACAAACACACACACTATGGGGACCAGCTGCTCCGGCCAAAACGCAGTTCCTGGGTCGCAACTGGCAGAATTTTGATACCCCTACTTTCAGTCCTGGGTGTTCATCCTTAAATGCCTTATAAAGTTCATGCAAGTTTGCTAGCACCAGTCGTTTTTGTTTGTGAATCCTGGAACCATTTTCTTTGACAGAAACAAAATCCTTCTTTCCAGGCATACAGCGGCTTATATCGTCCCTATTGTAGAATTCTATGACAGTGTTCACTATTTGTTCGCTTAAGGAACGTTTAGGTCGTGGATTGGGAGTTGCTAAGATACCGCATTCTTTGACTAATTGCTTTGCTTTTCTTACTAAATAGATTGAGGCTCCAAATTCATTTTCAATCATTGGAATACTCCAACCTTTTGGAAGAAGTGTCAGAATTTGTATCTTCTCACTGTTTGTGGTGCTTGTTCTGAATTTATCTTTCAATTGCAATATTATTTGAGATTCTACATTGTTTTCATAGTCTGTATTTTTCTCTACACTGGATACATATTTACTTTTGAAAACCTCAGACACTTGCTCTAACTTCCTCTGTGCATAACTTTTCTCACTCAGTCTCTTCTTTTTCACTGGGGACTCACCAAGAGATACCAAAATATCATTTAATGAATCTAAGGCAATTTCTGGGGCTACGAATGTGTCCGACTCTTCTGAGGAGCTATGCCGGTTTGTGGAATCTGCTTGTTTTGATGTAGCTGGGTGAGTCACAGGGTGTTTTCCCTGCGATAACTTTTTCTACATTTATCACATATTTTGTAGTCACTGGTTATGCCACCAATCATGTCAACCATCCACATCTGCACTTTACGTAGATTTTTCTTGTATCTATCGTGTCCATTTTCCCCAAATGGATTACAGCAATAGATGATCTGCTGAAACTCCATCTTCAATGTAAATTTGTCAATACACAAAACCTTTTCAGCAAATATCGGTGTAAATGTAACAGCCACACTGTCATACAATATCTTATGCCAAACACTTCACTTATGCACAGTATACTACATTGTCACAGTTGGGTAAAAGAACCAAATGAGGTTTACATGTGACCTATTCCTGCTCCTGGTGCACGTAACAATGCTCAACCCCTCAAAAGTGACTTTAAATTCCCGTGGTCCTTCTCTCAGCATGTGCGACGTACTGACTGCATCTTCTGAATGCCATGCCTCAAGCGTGCGTGACACACACAGGCGTCCAAAGGTTTCATCAACAATTCCTATCTCTTTAGCTTCCATATATGTACTTTAATTAGTATGTCTGTGAGAAATATCTGCCTGCTTTCTTTCTGTGCCTCTTAATTCCCTTTGTTTGTGCGCTCGTATTTTTTTCGAGTATTTTTCCTGCTGATGCCAGGATGCTTCCTGTAGGAGCGGTGCCTGGTGCATGTTCATGGAAGATATTCTTCCACTCACGCTCCGATTTATGTGCTTTCTTAGCGATTGTGTGTTCTGAGTGGGGTCACTGAATGCTTTCCTCTGTGGTTCATTATCATCTGCTTTTCTGCCTCTTCGTTTCCTTTCTCTTTCATCATGGCAATATATAGTGAAGCCATGGACCTTCCAGGCATTGTCACTCAATGGTTCTCGGAACCTCGAAGACCTGCCATTATCTGGTATCATATTTACGGCGTTTGAAGCTTAGGGTTGGGGTTTTTCACGCCTACGTTGCTTTGGTGGTTTTGCTTTTTTCGGCCTTGGGTCCCTTCCGTATCTGAGCCCCTCCTGCAGTGAAATAATGCAGCACATTGCTGTACTCATTAATTTATATCTCCTGATCCCATGGTCATCCCAACTTGAATTTTTACTATCTTGTAAAGAGTATCATGATAAATCAAATATATTTTTTTCATAAATTTCGGAGGTGACATGTTTTGAGATATTCGAGGTCAAAGGTCAAGGTCACTGACCTTAACTATGAGAATTCCTCTAATATGACAAAATGGCATATCATTGGAAAGCTTGTTTCAAGATCTTTCCAAAGTTACCTGATTCACTGTTCTATCATTATTAGAACTGAAGCTACAGCCGTTTCTGTCATGGGTGTTAGCCAAATTTTCCGCACATTTTTAGAACTTCAAGTGGCCATTACTCTTATGATACTTGTGATAAAATTCTGTAATTTGGTATTTTTCATTCTCTTGTCGTGTGTAATTAACACACCAAATTTCATGAAAATCGAAGGGGGTCGGGTTGGCAGCTGTGTTGATTTCAAATGGAATGACTCATATTAAAGATTTGCCATTGTTTTTAATAAAAGATGCAGCCCAAAGGCGATTGTTTTGGTGGAAAGAATTGTGGGAGGAGCGTATATTGCATGCTCCGTGTATATTTAGGAATTATAGTGTAATTATGGATGTATACTCGGACGCCACCCCATGGCAAGTAGCATGGGTGTGCGCGCAACTGGACAAAACCGAGATTTGGGCATTGCCCAGCGAAACCCCTATTTGTATTGCTGAGTGCCTTGCAGCGTTAATGGCTGCCAACCATATGTTTTGTGTATCCCCGATTGGGACATGTGTAAATGTATTTATGGACAATATGGCTGCCATGTTTAGCCTACAAAAAGGTAGAGGCCTTGTAATTAGAAAGAATAATGTAAAAGTGTTATATATGAATTTAATAAAGGAAAAGTCACGCAGCGTGACCTGGCGCTATGTCCCGACGCACAGTGGGCGGAAATCGAAAAAAGTGTGACAAAACCCTAAATTTTCACTATTTTTTTGGTGAACAAAAATGGTACAGTCCGATAGAATAATGTCCAAGGATTAAGGAACTATGGCTATTTCAATATTTGGTTCACCCATTAAATCATTAGAATCCGTTAAAGACGAGAAAAAATTTTAAAAAATGTCAATTCTGAATTTCTGCATAAATCGAGTATTTACTTTCGCTATTGAGCCGTTAATATGGTTTTCCATAAATTTCAACGCATATTTTGTAAAAGAGTAAACCTTTCCTAAGAATTACACGGGATAGCTTATTTATTTTTATCAATTTTTCATATTATAATTAAACATTCAAAAGTGCATTGTTTTTGGACTATTTTTGACATAAAGTGGAAAAAAAACTTTATGAGGGCGACGAGACTCGATCTTAAAATTCATATGGAAATAAAGACCTGAATCTTGACTATATGATCCAAAAGAAAAATCTTGCTCCAACTTGCTACCTTGCTTGTTGATGGGATATGTATAAAAAGTCAACGCTGCCGCCCGGCCCGGCCGCGGATTACCCTGATTTGGTTTTTGCTCCAGTTTAAAGCAAATAATGGTTCCACCACTATTATTTTTACCCCAATTGTTAGGAAAGATGTGAAATCTAAAAGTAAAGGCAATATTTTGTCCAAACAAATTTCGTACTCTCTTGTTGCACATAGAAAGTAGAAAATTCGCCGCTGCCGCCGGTCACCCATGAGCCCTATGAGGACGTGTGACCATACGTCGGCAGAGTGCTTTGTTCCCATATTCGTACTTACTCTCACATACATATGTACAGGGAATTTCCCGCACTTTAGTGTAATGGCCCGAAATTCGGGGGCCATAGTAGTAGTGTTTAATTTATAGGGTGCGTCGGCGGCTAAGGCCATTTTGCACCACTCACTGACTGGTATTGATAAAGTGGATTAAGTCCGTTCTGAAATTAACGTGTCAATAATTTACAAGAGGTATCATTTATATTTTATTGAAAAGTCGAGTTGAGTGTAGGAATGCTATCAGTCGGGAAATGTTTTCGGGAGTGTCTCCTAGTACCTCAGCTAGATTGACTCCGAGGTTGTGATTCACCCGTGCAGTACGATATCTTGCACAGTCCGTCAGGATATGTCGCACTGTTAGTGGACAATCGCAATTTAAGCATTGGGGCTGTATTCTCTCTTCGGTGAAGAGGTATGAATGGGTTAATAAGCAGTGACCAATTCTTAAGCGTGTTAAAACCACTTCCTCCCTGCGGACATTTCTTATAGAGGTCTGCCACGCAGTTATTACGGGCTTTATTTCCCGAAGTTTGTTATTTTGGATTTCGAGCCATTGCGTCTTCCAATTTTGTCTAATCATACCCCTCATGGCATTCCCTAAATCTTCCGCCGGCATTAACTGAAAATCTGTATCCGGAGACCTGAGCGCATCTTTGGCCGCAGAGTCTGCTTTCTCATACCCTGGTATGCCCACATGTCCAGGGACCCAAGCGAAGCTTATAGTGGTCCCTTTTTTACTCAGGGATAACAGAGTGCTTTGTATGTCCTGAACAATGGGGTGACAAGGAGAATACAGAGATATGGATTGGAGAGCACTGTAAGAATCTGTACAGATCATAAATGACGCAACACTGTTTTTAATGGATCGGAGAGCAATCCTAATGGCAGTGAGCTCAGCCGTAAAAATGGAACAGTACGGATGCAATTTTGCCTTAAGGACTCCATGATATGGGGATACCACAGCGCACCCACAGGCGGTATCCGATTTCGAACCGTCAGTGTATACGAACGTAGATTCGGAGTTTTCGGCGCGGAATTCCTTGAAAAGTTGTTGGTATTCTCCCGGCATAGTAGTAGATTTAGAGCAGCGAGTAAGATCAAGTCTCAAAGCTGGCCGGGGAATTAACCACGGCGGCACGTTGCTGTACCCAGTGGGGTACGTGGCGGGCAAGGTAAAATTGCGTTCTGCGATTAGGTTTCTGAAGCGAACACTTAGAGGTTTAGTGGATCTTGTCTTTCGGTTAAAAAGGTCTAAAAGCAGTGGGTGAGAAATAATGTTAAAACAGGGGTGGTTCGGCGCGGATAAAATTTTTGTGGCATAATTGCACATCAACGTCTCTCTGCGATTGACTAGGGGAGGCTCTCCTGTATCGGCGTAAATGCTCAAGACAGGGGAGGTCCTGAAGGCACCGGTTGCTAAACGCAGTCCCGTATTATGAACCGTCGAGAGCGGTTTCATGTAGGTCTCACGGGCGGATGAGTACACAATCGATCCGTAGTCTAGCCTTGAGCGTACTAATGCTCGATACAGCATAAGCATTGAGGTACGATCCGCGCCCCATGTCGAATGTGACAGAAACCGTAAAATGTTCAGAACTTTGAAGCATTTGTCTCTTAGAGTTCGGAAATGTTCGCGCCAATTCAGGCGCCGGTCCAATGTCATACCCAGAAATCGGGCGTTCTCAACGTAAGGAAGCTCATTACCATTGAGATATAGGGACGGTGGGGCTTGTACACCCCGTCCTCGGTAAAAGTGAATGCATTTCGTTTTCTCAGTAGAGAAACGGAATCCATTCCTCTGAGACCAAACGGAGAGCTTATTCAGAGTCAGCTGGATCAGCCTAGAGGCATTCGTTAATTTTGATGACCTGCAGAAAATAGCGAGGTCATCAACAAACAAGGAGCCCATAACTGGGGAGCGGATACACTCGGTCACATCGTTTATCGCAATGGCAAATAGGGTCACGCTCAGTACGGACCCCTGGGGTACTCCATTTTCTTGTGGATATAAGGTAGATAGATATTCACCTATTCTAACTTTAAAAACTCGGGCATACAGAAAATTTTTAATGAAAATAGGTAGATTTCCTTTAAACCCCCATTTATCAAGTGTCTTCAGAATTTTGTACCGCCAAACACGGTCATACGCTTTCTCTAAGTCGAAGAACACGCCAATTACGTTTTGCCGCAAAAGAAATGCTTCCTGAATGAAACTGTCAGTCCTGACGAGATGGTCGGAGGTTGACCTACCCCGTCGAAAGCCGCACTGGATATCCGAAAGAAGGTTCCGCCGCTCCAACCACCAAACGAGACGACGGTTGACCATTCTTTCCATCACCTTGCATACGCAGCTGGTGAGAGATATCGGTCTATAGTTGTTTGGGTCCGATCCATCTTTTCCTTGTTTAAGGATGGGTACGATTATGGACTCCCTCCAAGGGTCTGGAAAACTACCCTCTAACCAAATTTGGTTAAGGGATCGCAGCATATGGGGGAGTGCCTCTTTGGGAAGATTTCTTAGAAAAGCGTTATGCACCTTATCTATTCCTGGTGAGCCGTCACGGGATTCGAGGATGGCGGAGGTCAACTCCCACAGAGAAAAGGGGTCGTTGTAAACCTCGCCAGAGTCTCTCGGGTTAAAGGTAAGAGGTATCGTCTCATTCTGCTCTTTCAGTGTTCTAAATGGTTCGTCGTAGCTGCCGTTACGACTCGTCTCCGCAAGTCGACGTCCAAAGCACTCGCTTATTTCGGGAGGTGTCGTCAGAACTCGGTCAGTCTCCTTCAGGGATGAAATTGCAGGGTTGTGGTTAGAGCCAGAGATGCTTTTAATCTTCCTCCAGATGTTGGATATGGGAGTCCTGTGGTTTATAGAACACACAAACTCCTCCCACGAAGCTTTCTTGGCCTCCTTAACCACTTGCCGAGCTTTCGCTCTGAGGCGCCGGAAGGCGGTGAGATTTGTCGCCGTAGGATATTTGCTAAAGATTCGGAGTGCCCTCTTTCGCACCTGTATAGCTTTTGCGCACTCCTCGTTCCACCAAGGAACTGTGGGCCTGTGAGATTTGCATTTAGAACGGGGTACGGTGGAATTTGCGGCTTCTAGAATGTTATCTGTGAGTACTTTTATGTTCCCCACACCATTCACATTGTCGTCGTGGTTAAAATAAAATTTTCTTTTAAAAAGAGACCAATTGGCCTTGCGGACAACCCAATTGCTTGGTTGAGTAGGACGGTGGATAAAACCGCCACCTTTAGTTATTAAAATAGGGTAGTGGTCGCTACCGCATAAATCTTTATGTACGGACCACTCAAGCCTACGCATTAGGCCACCTGTCGAAATACTTAAGTCGATACACGAGAAGGTACCGTGGAAGCTGTTGAATCGAGTTTTTTCACCGGTGTTTAGTAAAAACAAGTTAAGGTCATTGATAAAATTTGTGACTATGTGTCCCCTTTGATTGCACTGAGTTCTTGTGCTACCCCATAGGGTGTCGTGGGCGTTGAAGTCACCCATTAAAACATAGGGCCGAGGTAACTGACGAACGAGGTATACTAAATTAACTCTACTCACAGGTGCACCTTCCGGCAGATATACGTTGCAGAGAGTAATTGCCTCGGGTGCGTGTACTGTCACTGCAATTGCCTGCAGCGGAGTGTCCAATTGCACTCGTGAGGTGTATAGGGCCTCCCGAATAGCAATTGCCACTCCACCCTGGGCTCGCTGACCACTGGTGTCGTCAAGTCTAAAAAATTTAAAACCTTTTAAAACGGTCTTGTCTGTCAGCTTAAAATGCGTCTCTTGCAGGCATATGCAGACGGGGTTATAGTCTCTAATTAAAACAACCAGCTCCTCCTTGTGCCTATAAAAACCATTCATATTCCATTGTAGAATAAAATTCATGGTTTAAATTGTTAAAACAAATAAATAGGTTAAAATCTGGAAATGTACGTATGTACACAGTGAGCGGAGGATCAACGTTTTAACCGCTGTTTCCTCTGCTTTATCCTGGCCTGGAACACTTCTGTGTCCGAGACACAGAGGTCTTCTTCCATGGCATCATATTGTGCATCTTTAGAGGATGTGGGTGGGGGTGTTTTATCCCGCTTATTCCCAGCATCCTCAGAAGTAGATTTTGGGTTTTTCTTAGGGGAAACCGCCTTAGAATGACTTTTCCTGTCCGTGACTTTATTAATTTGCTTTTCTGTTTTTTTTTGGTTCTCGTATGGGCATCTTCGTGCTCTCAATGCTAAAATCATTATAAGTCTGAGTGAGGATGGTACATGTAGTTTTTTTAGTGGTGGTTGCGACTATTTGCGAATACGATTTTGAAAATGTTGGGGCCATCTGTGACCGGTATTTCATTCGTGCCTCGGAATAGGGGATTCTTTCCAGGGTCTTTATTTCCATTATCCTCCTTTCATCTTTCATGACGGGACAATCTCGGGAGTACGATGGATGCGTGCCCTCGCAGTTGACGCAGAAAGGCTCCGATGAACATTTCTCACCGTCATGCTTGTCCTTGCCACAGCGCGGGCAGGTGTTGTTGCCCTCACATCGCGGTGCGATGTGGCCGAATTTTTGGCATTGAAAGCAACGCATCGGGTTGGGAAAGAAAGGTCTCACAGGTACAGATTCATAGCCTAGGTAGACTTTACTCGGGATTTTATCCAAACCGAACGTGAGGATTACCGAGGTAGTATTAATCACTTCACCGTTACGCTTCGTTGTAAGTCGTCGACAATCAATGACACCCTGGGAAGCCATCTCCTTCTTAATTTCGTCTGGTTCGACATATAGTAGGTCGTAGTGGCTGATCACACCCCTAGATGTATTTAGAGTACGGTGGATCTCGACATTGATTGGTATATCGTGCAACTTTTCTACTTTTAACAATTTTTCGGCTTGTACGTTATTGGCTGTTTCGATTAATAGGGAACCATCTCTAAGTTTCTTTACTGAGTTTGGCTCTCCTGGAATGATGGCTTGAAGTGCTTTTTTAATGAAGAAGGGAGAAACCTTTTTCAAATTTTCGCCGTCCTTGGAGCATTTCAATGACAGAAACCGTTTTGCTCTTTCGAATAACTGTTCTCCTCCGCCAGTGTCCGGGCGGGATCTCTTTGGTGGAGGAAGAATTTCAGACTCCATACTACGTTATATTTCATCCCCTGGGCTCCCCATCCACCACGGAGCCACACATTCGGGACGCCACACCGAGATTCGGTGTGGTCGCCAGGGCTACCCAAGGGACATAGGAACCTTCGAAAGGGGGTCTCTTTCGGGTTAGAACCTCCAGCGCGGGGGCCCTCCGAACCCACACGCCTTCAGCCGCCCTACGGAGACCCCCATATCTCCAGCACTAACCCGTCCTGGCGTACGCTCGGAAGGAGCCGCCAAGCTCCCCAGCCGCCAGGAGCCGATTGACCGAGCTGGGCTCTTCTCGGCCGCCCGTTTTGCGGGGAATCCAGGGCCGAAGTGGGGTGTTGAACTCCGGCCCATACCGGGTATCCGACGCCCAGCTGGGTGCCGGAGAACTCACCCACCAGGATCCCCTTCTCCCCCACGTACGGGTCTCCACGCACGGCAAACACGTGGGTGATTCTGGACGCCAGATCTTACGGCTACTCAGAGCAGCAGAGTCACATGCTGTCTGGACACTATCCGAGCGAGCGACGGGGTTTTTTTACGAGCTTGTCTCCTCGGTGGGCTCGGGTCCGTGGGGGCGCGACTCCCCAAAGGAAGAGATAACTCTCCTCCCCCCGTGCGGGGTCGGGGGCCATTTGCAAATTATTTCGCGGAGGACAGGGCTGTTTGCGAGGCAGAGGACGATGCACAAACAGCCCTGTTTTTCATAAAATGGGAGATCCGGGAGGAGGAGAAGGAAAGGCAATGACCGAAAGATTGGCAAATAGGAATAAACACCATTAATGGAACGCTCACGGGTTCTAACTTTTCGAAGGGGGGGGTCCAGCTTAAAAGATATGTTTTCGCGGAATATCCCCCACCTGGGCTTTTTGAACGTCTCTACGTCATTCGAGAGACACTATATAAAGGTAAACCGGGAGATACTTGAGGTCTTCTTCTACTTCGAGTCTTCGACTACTTCGGGGTGAAGTTTTGATCGCGAAAGGCGTGATTGTGCACGCCTTGATTATTGTAAACTCTTGTCTCGCGCCTGCTTGGCTCGTCGATACCCGCTTCCCGGGCTCTTTTGCTTTCGTTTTCACTCTCCTCATACCTTCCTTTAAGGCCCTCTCTTGTGGGCCTTTTTCGCCATCAGCTTCCGTTACTTGCGAAATTTAGACTTCATAATCCCTTCCCCCTCCGGGAACTTGGGAAATTCCTCGCGCCCTACCCATCGCTAGACCAGTCTATCGCCTGTCGCCACACCGTGCTGCCGCCTTCTCCTGCCTCCAGCCTCCCAGGGTGATTCGTGCCGTTGCCGGAAATAAAGGTAGAGTTCCTTTTTCTTTTATTAAAATGCAATCCATATACTATCATTGATACCCGACGCCAAGGGCAAGAGCCCACGTTAAAATAGTTCGGATTCGAGTCCCGGCTTATCCGGGGCCGGGTCGCGACAATGGTGGCTTGCGGTGGGATTTTCTTCTTGAAACGCTCATAAGGGGTGGAATAATTCTGTTTGTGGGGAAGAATCAAGTTAATTTACTATTTTATTTGCCTCCGATTTGCTTGCCAGTGATTAACTTTTTGCCTTTCCTCGGTCAATAAATTTTCAAATAACTACCGCTACCGTGGGTTTCTTCTGTTAAAAGAAAGGGATCGCGAATAACAAGACCTAATTCGTGGGAATGTCTCAGAGTTTTTTCTTTTAAACTGGTGTTAAGTTTTACTTCGTAATTTATTTTTTTGATCACGGGGAAAGTAACGTAACTTTCGCAGAATTTATCTGTGTGTGGTTTTTACTTCTTCAAATCCCCCTTTTCTCTTGTATATTTGCGGGAATATTCCGCGTGAGCTTACACTTTGTAACGTTCCCCCCTTAAGGACCTCTTCCACGAGGGAAGTAGGCCCACGAGCAGCCTAGGTACTGTAAGACCCCAATATTGGGACCCCTTACAGATGTCGGGATCGTGATATGTGTGTGGATTGTGTTTTAATGGCTCTATCTTTTTTGTAAAGCTTAGAAGTGTTCCCCCTTGTTTTTTTCGTTTCCTTTTTCCCGATCGCGTGTTGGCCGTGTACGTGTTACATATGCTAGATTTCTTTTGTTTTGATAGTTCCGTGTCGAATATTTTTTCTTTTGTTAGTGGTTTCATTGATTTCTTAACGGTATACTAGCCGGAATAAAATTCTATATGTCAGTTCAGTTATTTAAAGTACTTTAAACTCAACCGAAAATGCCGGAAACAACCGCGGCTGCCCCCCCAAACGTAACGGGTTTATTGTACGCGATAGACACCTACGAGGGTGAGGGTAATATAGAAGATTTTCTGTTATCAAGTGAAACCGCGGCCACTTTGGGCCAATGGGAGGACGCGCATAGGGTAATGGTATTAAAACTTCGTGTAAAAGGGAAGGCGCGGCAATTCGCGAATACTTTTGCACTCGAGGGAGGTTTAGATTGGGCTAAATGGAGACGGGCGATGACGGACAGGTTTTCCGAGCGCGAAACACCCGCAATTAAATTACGCCGGTTACTTGATTGCAAGCAAGGGCCGCGCGAATCAGTTAGAGATTTCGCGGAAAGGGTTCAGGCTCTCGGCGAATCCCCTCTGACCGATCCACAAGAACGGAAGTGGAAGGATAAAGCAAGGGACGAAATGGTTTTAATGCAATTTCTGCAAGGGTTACGGGAAGGGATTAGACGTTTTGTCATGATTCGGGAGCCCGCGACTCTCGCGGAGGCGGTACGATTAGCCAAGATGGAGGAGACGAACGATGAACAAAATAAGCATGGGCTATGTTTAGCCACCGGCCATGCTCCTTCCGAGCAAGCCCCGGGAAATCCACGGAGACAAACATTGGCACCTTCAGCGCAACCTCCGATGTGTTTTTCGTGCGGACAGTTGGGACACATTTCACGTGATTGTGGACAAAAAACAGTGCGTTGTTTTCGCTGTAATGGAAATGGACATATGGTTCGAGATTGCCGAGAAACTCTTGCCCCGCGGCGACCACCCCCCACCCACGAAACCTACATACCACCCCAGCGGCGAGGGACCGGACGAAATTGGGAAATCAGGAACACCCCTCCACCACCCCTCCCGCGCGAAAGACGACCTCAACCCCCGCCGGCGAGGGATGCGATGAATCGACGTCGAGGCCAGGCGCCAGGTGGACCTCAACCTTCCCCAAACGGCAGTCCCTCCGGGCATTTTCCCCACCGCGCGGAGAGGAATTCCCAATGGTGAAAGCGGAGCGGGGGAAAATAACGCAAAACTGTGGGTCACCAATGGGAGTGGGTTACGCAGTTACGGTTCGGATTAATGAGACTCGTAAAACTCTTCTTGTGGACACGGGCGCCACATTATCCATCATTACCGAAGCAATTGCCCACCCCTACCGACCCCTTATGCCTCCTACGACACAACTTTGTGGCGTAACTGGACATCCTCTCGCCCTCCTGGGCTCCGTCACTCTTCCGGTGCGTATAGGTAACGCAATTTTTGTGCATGATTTTCAAGTCGTAGGACCGGACTTTAAGTTATCCACAGACGGTATAATTGGACTCGATCTCCTTAAAAACATTGGGGCGAGCCTGGACTTAAAAGCCGAGACATTGCAAGTGGGTAGCCAGGTCCTCCGCCTGAAATCAGTGACATTTAATGCAGGGACCGGTGTGTGCACGCGAGTGAAGGGTAAACGAAAGACAAAGCCTAGGAGGAGAAGACGCAGAAAGGTGACGATGAAGGAAGAGATAAAGGAATCACCGGAGGCTTCACCTCCGACGGAAGAGACAAGACGTGTCGAACCGCGTAAAGACATTAGTGGACTAGTAAAAGTGAAAGAAAGACTTATTCTCTCACCGCGGAGCGAAACTCTTGTCGAAGGTAGCGTGTTCGGACTCGAAGGGCATGCGCCCGGAGAAATGTTAATGGAACCCGCGCAAATTTTTAATCACGGAATTATGGTGGTAAGAGGGATCGTAATGTGTGATGAAAACCAGCGGATCCCAGTAAAATTAATTAACGTTTCTCGGGAAAAAATTGAACTCTCCGCTAATACCATCGTAGGGGCGATCACGCCCAATTTCGTTATAAAGCCTCAGTCACTCGTAGGTAACGGGAATAAGGGAAAGCGCCTCCCGATAGAATTAGAAAATAGCTGTGCTGCTTTGCCGGAGGACGAAGGAAAGCAGTTACGACGCGTTTTGCTCGAATATGCCGATGTATTTCATTCGGAAGACGTTCCGTTAGGAAAAACGGCGCGAGTTAAACACGCTATTAATACCGGTGATCATCCCCCGATATTTCGACCCCCGTATCGAGTCCCTCAGACTCAGAGAGAAACGGTCAGAGAACATGTCGCAGAAATGCTAGCGCAGGGGATTATTCGCGACTCCACGTCACCATGGAGCGCGCCGGTAGTACTGGTCGCGAAGAAATCAGAAAGCGGAGAAGAAAAACTCCGTTTTTGCACTGATTTTAGGGCCCTTAATAAAATTACGCGGAGGGATGAGTATCCTTTGCCTAATATACAGGAGACCCTCGACCAGTTAGGAGGTGCCAAGTATTTTTCCACTCTTGATATGGCTAGTGGGTATTGGCAGATCGAAGTAGAGCCACGGGACATTGAAAAAACCGCTTTCTCTACACCCGATGGACATTATGAATATCAGAGAATGCCTTTCGGTCTTGCAAATAGCCCTAGTACATTTCAGCGCCTAATGGATACGGTATTATCGGGATTAAAGGGTAATGAATGCCTTGTATATCTAGACGATATAATTGTTTTCGGGCGTAATGTTTACGAGCACCTCGCTCATTTGAGTGACGTCTTCGGACGATTAAGGGATTCGGGATTAACGTTAAAACCTGCCAAATGCACGTTTTTGCAGCGCTCGGTGAAATATTTGGGTCATATTATTTCATCCGAGGGAGTAGAGCCCGATCCGAGTAAGATTGTAGCAATTAAAAATTTTCCCCCACCACATAATTTGAAAACCCTCAGAGGATTTTTAGGGTTGGTGGGATATTATCGCCGATTCATTCCAAATTTCGCACAAATAGCCAAACCTCTCACGGAATTAACGAGAGAAGGAGTAAAATTTGATTGGGCGCCGGAGGTTAATATTGCTTTCGAGACGCTTAGGAATATTTTATGTCAGGAGCCGGTTTTGCGGTATCCTGAATTTACAAAACCTTTTGTCTTGCACACAGATGCATCCGGAGAGGCTTTAGGCGCGGTATTGGCACAGAAAGATGCCACCGGCGAATACGTGGTCGCGTACGCTAGCCGACAATTGAATAGAGCGGAGCGAAATTATAGCGCCACTGAAAGGGAATGTCTCGCCGTAGTATGGGCTATTAAGTATTTTAGGTGTTATCTGTATGGAAGAGCGTTTACAGTGGTCACGGATCACCGCCCCCTTAAATGGTTGTTTTCATTAAAAGACGCTTCATCGCGCCTTACGCGATGGTCGTTACTGCTAAGCGAGTACGATTTCGAGATACAGCACCGGCCTGGAAAAACACACCAAAACGCAGACGCTTTGTCTCGAAACCCTGTGGGAGCCATTCAGCCCCCGTTCGAACCCGTATGGGATCGTCAATTAATTAGGGACGAACAAGCGAATGATCAGAGGTGTAAAAGAGAGAGAGAGAGAGTGAATGAGAGAGAGTAATTTTTTGTGGAGAATGAGCTCCTATACAGAAAGAACCTTCGGGGGGAAGGTCAATTAGTAGCTCCTGCGAGCATGAAGGATAGAATTTTGAGAGCCTATCATGACTCACCATGGGCAGGACATATGGGGATTAAGCGTACACTCGGTACGATCCGCGCGAGGTTTTGGTGGCCGAAAATGCGTCAGGACGTAGTTAAGTTTTGCACGCAATGCCGGTCATGCCAGCTGAGGAAAGATCCTCAGAAATTAAATAGGGCCCCATTACAACCCTTACCAGAGGTAAATGGACCCCTACAGAGGGCCGCCATGGATATAGTGGGCCCCCTTCCGCGGACAGATAGAGGAAATAAGTACATACTCACTTTTCAAGACGCATTTACGAAGTACCCAGAAGCCATTGCAATCCCCGATCAAAAGGCAGAGACCGTGGCTAGGGCCTTCGTAGAGACAATTATTACGCGTCATGGAGTCCCTCGGCAATTGCTGACGGATCGAGGTGCTAATTTCACGTCGCAACTCATGCGCGAGATATGTCGCATTTTAGGAATAAAGAAACTACAGACTACTGCGTATCACGCAGCGGGAAACGGTTTAATTGAGCGGAGCCACAGAACATTGATGGATATTCTATCCCATTTTGTGGATAAATATCAAAGGACATGGGATATTTGGTTGCCATTCGCCCTTTTGGCATATCGGAGCTCCCCGCACGCCGTTACTCAAGAAACTCCTTATTTTTTAATGCATGGACGCCATATTGAGTTGCCGTTCGATGATATTACCTCGCCTTATGAAGTAAATTACGCTACGGACCATAACTACGCGGCCGAACTTCAGGCGCGTTTAAAACTCGCGTTTCAGGCAGTGACGGAACGATTACGCGCAGGTCAAGTAGCGCAGGCGAAGGAATATAATAAACGTGCCGCGGAAGCACAATTTCAAATAGGGGATTTGGTGTATTTAAAGAAAGAGGTGGTACGTCCAGGGACGACTCGGAAACTCGATAAGCATTGGGTAGGTCCGTATAAAGTGACGGAACAGACTAGCCCAGTGAACTATAGGATTCACAGTACTATAGACCCTAGGGATAAACAATTAGTGCATGTGAACCGTTTGAAGGTGTGTAGAGAGCCCGAGATTGGTGATACCCCTCTAAACACTCCCCTCCGACGACGGGAAATAGTGAAAGTGAAAGAAGACAACGCTAAGAAGTCTTCCCCTCCCGTCCCCCCTCCCTGTGTATTCCCTAGTGAAGTGACAGGAGTCCCCTCCCCTCAACCAGCACCGCACCCTCCCCCGGCACCGCCGTACGCACTACGCAGCCGAGGATCTCTTCCTCCGCAGTGGTGACATCAGTTCCGGCATGGGTGATAAAAATGACTAGAATTTTAATTTTGTTTTCTTTTTATCCTCCAATTCAGAGGAAGTGATTATTGAAATATTTTAAATATTTGATTGTCCTTTTGTTTTATTTTCTGATTCCTGGGTTTTTGTGATGTTTTGACAATCAAAAGACTTGCTTTATGGCATGACTAATTAAGATATCTTGTCGCTATGTCATCAAGCTATGAACAAAAACTGACAAAACAAGATATCATACACAGTTTTTTTTTTTTGGTGTTTGCTCTTTTGTATAGCAACTTATTTTACTCCTTGTTAATGATGGGTTTTACAGTGTGTTTATTTCCAATTGTGGTTGATTCTCAATGCTTATCTTACAGAACTAAAAGTTTCTTTTCCTGATCAACCGCAGAGATAAACCTATGCCTTTCTCTTTCCGGTGTCACAGTCCAATCAAATTTGTCTTCTCAGGGGGCATAACGAAAAAAAACTAAATCAACTAAGGCATCAATTACAGACTCATATTTGGTAATTAAAGGAAGAAGAGGATTAATTCAAATCACTCTGATATTTAGGTGTCGTTGCTCTCCCACACGTAAATTTAAAATATATATATCTGCAATGCAATGCCCTCGTATCAATTTAAATATAATGCTTTGAGTATATTGGTTTCGTAACGCTCAGATAAACTCTGCTTTGAAATTCCTTTTTTTTTGTTGTTGCATTCATTTATGGGTACGATTAGAATATAGAAATTAATGACAAAATAATGGCAATGTTTTTTTGAAAACATGTTTCAGCCAACACCAAGGATGACTACCTGGTGGATGGTGGTCCTGGCCGTTTGCGCGGTGACCAGCGCAAAACAGGAGGAGACGGAATATGTAGGGAAGGGCGTAGCCTTTTTGGAGGAAGGAAAATTCCTCCTAGGGGGTGAAACCTGGGTATTGGGATTTAATATCGACATTGACCACTACATTGACGTGACAAGCCACCTCATGACGGAGGTGCAGACATTATTAGCGAAGGGTAAGGGGACCACACCGACTGACGTTGGAAACCAAACCCTTTTGACAGCCGATTTCAAATCCATTGTCCAGGATATCCTCATAACGGAGGGTAGTAGATTAGAAACGGCCATAAATAAACTGTTAATTAAACTTTGGAAATTTGAGGATTCATTGAAAAGACAAAGGAGAGGCCTTATTAACGTTGGCGGCGATATTATGAAATTTTTATTCGGGACCGCGACAGAGGCAGATTTCGCAAAATTAATAAAGGAAGATGGCACTCTCCATTCCGCCATCAATAAAAACATCCACGTAATTCAACTATAGGCGTCACTTATAAATTCCACGAACACCATGGCCAAGAAAAATAAAGCAATCGTCGAGAAAATCGCGAGGGTAACAGAACGACTCGCAAAGGAAGTTAATCTCATTAACATTGATTTGGGCGAAGATTTGCGAGTTATGGCTCACCGCCTGGCGAGTACGTTCGCGATTTCGTCTTGCTTCCGCCAATTAGAAGCAGTACTGGCTGAAATCAGGGAAGACCTCATCCTCCTTGAACACGCCTGGGAGAGCACAATTCATAATCAGCTTAGCCCTTATTTTATTAACCCCGCTGACCTATTAAGCTCTTTAAAACAAATCCAGCCACACCTTGCGACTGGAACGAAATTCCCCTTCCCCCTCACTCCTTCAGAGATTTACAAATATTACGCGTTGGCACGCGTATCTTACGCCATCGTAGAAGGGAAAATCAGAATTATGGCGGAGATCCCGATGCAATCGGGTAACCAATTATTTCGGCTTTTCAAAGTAGTGCCACTCCCCGTCAGATTGCCAAAATTAAACGCATCAATTGAAATAGTCCCGGAGGCGCCTTATCTAGCCGTTTCAGAAAATAGGTTAAGACACATGCTGCTGTATGATGGAGACCTGTATGCATGTACTTATGGCCCCTTGACCATATGCCCACCTAGGCAACAAGTGACAGAGTATCCATACTCATCTTGCCTGTATGGAATTTACACGGGAGAGGACAAACCCCTTGACTGTGACACCCGGATTATCACCCACCCCAATCCCCGCTTCTTCCGAAGCAGAGGCACAAACCGCTGGGTCTTCAGCGTGCCGCACCGCAGCCGCCTACTGCAGCGATGCCCCGCGGGAAAGGAGTCGCTCAACGTGACCGAGACCTTTCTCGCCGGGACGGGCGTCGTGGACCTGAACGAAGGTTGCTCGGCCTACAGCGAGGGGCAGGTGCTAACGGCATATCAGCACCGCAGCCAACGCGTCTCGCCAAGAGCAGAGGAGGTCGCTATGCCGGACATCCACCGGATTTTGCCGGAAAGACTTCGCGACTACATCAACACCCCCACCATCGAACGTCAGCAACGGCTCGCATACATCATCGCGGCAGCGGCAGCAGCGCCCGGAGGAGGAGCTGACATCCCGACAGCGCAGGTGGAGAGGATGCTGTCGGAGGCTGAGGACCTGGAGGAGACAACGGGGATAGGCGGCACCGCATCATTTCTCCCTTACATTGGAGGGGCACTGCTGCTACTCGTCATCCTACTCATCGTCTTGATGAACCATATCAGTCAGATGATGGAAGCGCAAACCCAAATGCACCAGGAAGAGGTCAGAACAGAAGACCAGCCCCAGGACAAAGTGGTGCACCGCCAGCAAAAACAATAAGACTGCAATTCACTGAAGACAAAGCCACCCTAGGGGTCAACCTAATTGCACTGTATAAAAAGCACAAAGCAAATTTTGACCAGCTAGCAGCAAATGGTGACCTCATTACAAAATTTCTTAACAAAGGAAAAGAACTGAGGGCCAAGATAAACGTGCAGAAGGAGAGAGGGGTTGAAAAGGTAACAATGCCTGGCACAAACTTAGATGTGAAAATTTCCGGCGAAATGTCAAATACAGATCTAACATTTCCCCGATTCTATGCAATTGCTCTGGCATTAACAAGCCATTTACCAGACCGAGAGACCACTGCTTTAGCAAAGAACATCAAACAAGGCGCCGGGATAACAGACATTGACAAATGCCTACTAAAATTGGTTGGCCCAGGCTACTCTCTGCATGGGTATGCAATTTTGCAAAGCAGGCAACAAGCAGGAGCATCGACCAGTCATGGCTCATCACAGCAGCAAGCCCAGCCACCTTCAAAGCTTTATGATTGGGACACAAGCACAGAAGGGATAATTGGCACCTGGATGGGTCTAGGCATGATAATGGACTATCAGACTCACTTGGCAAAGAATGCAGGAAATGGAAGTGAAGAAGATTTTCTGAGCTTTAGAGAAAATGTTGAATCACCAACCCTGCTTGCTTGCTGTAGAAACATTAACAGCACAAAATATCAAATAACAGATCCTGACAAAGAAAATATTGAAAACATTTGGAATAAGTTTCATGTCGGAGTAAAGATGACTGGGAATAGCGCCATCAAGAATATACTTTTGGGCAAGGGCATTCGGTTCCTAGAGCTGCTATTCGCAAGAGAAGGCGTTTCTATGGTGGGTAGATCTTAGGTTTTTGTTAGCATTATGTTTGTTCTTAAATTTAGTTTGGTGTTTAATTTTCATCAGTTTTGGTTTTTTCACAATTTTTGTAAAATTTGAACAAAGTTTTTAAATAAAACTGCAATTTGGAGGGAGGGATAAGCATCATGTCATAAGAAATCACTCGGAGAAGTCTGTGCTTAGCCTTTTATAGACTTTTAAGCTTTTTCATGAGTTTTGAGTTTATTTTTTGTTTAGAAGTTGGAGCCGCACACTACTCGCCTACTACACATCGTAGGCGGCCTGATCATCCGCCGATGGAGGAGGAGGGCGACGAAGCCGGCACCAGTGCCAGCGGCGCGAGAAGAAACGGAATGGCTGCAACTCCATTCGGCGCCTACCCCAAGGCTCATCCCAGCGGCGACTGAGGAGACGGTGTGGCGACACACGCGCGCGCCGCCCACCGCCCCCCCGACCCCAGCGGAAGAAGAAGAGACGAAAACGCCCCCGGATCCAGAGAGCCCCCTTCTTCAACGGGGAAGAATACCCCGACCCCTATAGACAAAACTCATTTTTTTTTAAATTTTTTTTTCCTGTTTTCTCGTCGTTCGTTTTTATTTTTTTTGTGTGATCAGTGTCACAAACTTTTCACGGGATATGGAATAATGTGTGGTTATATATATAAACATTCTTTTTTTTTCTACTTTCCAAATTGACTAATGTGTTTGGTACTCATTTCTCTTTTTTTTCTCATCTCCATTTATAGTCTAATAATATGCCAGTCCCCCAAGCAACCAATCAAGGGTGGAGGTCAGCAGAGCGATGGGGGGAGTTCTGGGTGGAAGTAGATGGGATCCCCTGGGCTGCTGACCCCTACCACTGGAGGGAGGACCTGGTGTACGCGGCCCGCCCGTTGGAGAGCCGGGAGTGGGGCAACGACGACGGCCCCACCTTTTGGTTACGGTTCCAAACGCGGGAGGAGACGGAGGCGGTGCTCCTTTTTGGGCGAATGGCAGGGGCAGGGGCACCCAACCTGGAGGTGCGCCTGTGCCACCCCCTCCATGTGCGGGGATTATGAACATTATAGTGGGGAGTGATAACACGAACATTTTATTTTTTTTTCTAATTCATGTATTAAATATAGATAACTTCACGGACAGCTATGTGTGATTTTCTTACTTGGCATTATTACTTCTTCTTTTGCTGTCCTTTTTACGGGAACCGATTGGTTCCCGCCTTTCTATTTGTGTGTATTTTTCTTTCTTCTTTCTCTGTGTTTGTACTGTCTAAAAAGAGGAATGAGTGTTAATAAAGTGAAGAAAAGAGGAAACCTACCTAAGAACTAAAACGGCATTTACAGGCACATAAAAATGCGAGTAGCCTCGTCGGAGGCTGCTCGATTTCGCGAAAGGAGGGAGTATTGTAATGGCCCGAAATTCGGGGGCCATTTGCAAATTATTTCGCGGAGGACAGGGCTGTTTGCGAGGCAGAGGACGATGCACAAACAGCCCTGTTTTTCATAAAATGGGAGATCCGGGAGGAGGAGAAGGAAAGGCAGTGACCGAAAGACTGGAAAATAGGAATAAACACCATTAATGGAACGCTCACGGGTTCTAACTTTTCGAAGGGGGGGGTCTAGCTTAAAAGATATGTTTTCGCGGAATATCCCCCACCTGGGCTTTTTGAACGTCTCTACGTCATTCGAGAGACACTATATAAAGGTAAACCGGGAGATACTTGAGGTCTTCTTCTACTTCGAGTCTTCGACTACTTCGGGGTGAAGTTTTGATCGCGAAAGGCGTGATTGTGCACGCCTTGATTATTGTAAACTCTTGTCTCGCGCCTGCTTGGCTCGTCGATACCCGCTTCCCGGGCTCTTTTGCTTTCGTTTTCACTCTCCTCATACCTTCCTTTAAGGCCCTCTCTTGTGGGCCTTTTTCGCCATCAGCTTCCGTTACTTGCGAAATTTAGACTTCATAATCCCTTCCCCCTCCGGGAACTTGGGAAATTCCTCGCGCCCTACCCATCGCTAGACCAGTCTATCGCCTGTCGCCACACCGTGCTGCCGCCTTCTCCTGCCTCCAGCCTCCCAGGGTGATTCGTGCCGTTGCCGGAAATAAAGGTAGAGTTCCTTTTTCTTTTATTAAAATGCAATCCATATACTATCATTGATACCCGACGCCAAGGGCAAGAGCCCACGTTAAAATAGTTCGGATTCGAGTCCCGGCTTATCCGGGGCCGGGTCGCGACATTAGGTCCCTTCAAACTAGAAATCCCACCGACCTTGAGGAGAGGGAAAGAATCGAAGCAGGCGCGGTCAGTGCACACGACCGACAGACCGCAATTGTTCCTTGGGGCGGTAATCCGCTTCCACTACTAGTAGTTCTCTAAGTAACACCTCTTGACTACTCCAGCTTATTGTTCCTTCAAAATGTGGGGATCTTGAATTTGGTGTTTGGGGCTAGGTTGTTTCTTTGAAACTCGCCGCTATTTGTTTTACCACCGCAGCGCACGTGCATCGGTTAATGCCCTCCAAAAGATCGCTTCTCTGGAACACGCTAGTGAACGAGTTAGCTGGCGATATACCGGGCGGTTTTCCCAAAAATTCACATGTTCTATTGTCTTAGATAATGTCTTGCTTCCTCAGTTTTACTCATACGGTCAGTCTAACTTAGCTGGTGAGTGTTGAAACATCGACGTCTTTTAGCCACAGTGACTACTGACAGAGGAGTTCTCCTAGGTGAGCCCATCGATTGGTTACCGGTTGTCGAACTTACTCTAATACAGAGAGGTCGTACACGACGGAGGGAATACATTAATCGGTCACAGGTATGATTAACACCACTAGTTGTAGAAATATTTTATGTCGATAAGGCAACGTTAGAAAATGTAGCAATTTTTGGTGGCTTGTAGATTTAGAAGCTTTTATCTCCGACAGGGGAGAAAATGAAGAGGAGGAAAGTGACTCGAAAAGAACTGCACGATGCTATGTGCCAAGGAATGGTGTAGACGGTAGAGTCGAAAAAACTATTGCCATTCAAATTTCTATTAAAAAAGTTAGTATTGGGGGAGATGCAGAGACAAAGGATTTTTTGGGAAATCAGCGACTTCTAATTGATGAAGATCGTTTCCGCGAGTATTGCTCTTCCACTGCCGCCCTTTATGTGGAGCACTCTGAATGGTATTATATACCCCCAACTGTGCATAAGATTCTAATACATGGAGCGTGTATTGTAAACGCAGCAGTGCTACTCATTGGACAATTGTCGAAGGAGGCCCTTGAATCGAGGCACAAGGATATTAGGAGGTTCAAAGAGCAGCACTCCAGAAAAATTTTATTTTTCTAAGACTTCTTCTATCTTCGGACGCAATAGTATCCTCATCAATCGATTCGAGTCACGGAAATGTGAAGGTACCTAAGGGAGCTAGGAACCTCCTCCTGATTGACGAGAACGCAGAGTCAGATGGAGACGAGATTGATTCAGGTAACGAAGACCTATAACTGTATTTACTCAGGTATGCATTATTTCCATTTCATTAGTCATTCATTTCAGAAACAGAAATATGGTTTTAACTTCTCATGAAAATAATCGAAAAATACTTGCATTAATTTCCGTGGAATAGATTGGTAAAATCCATATCCTTAATATTACATAGATACCACGCATCTATACATTCTATGATGTATCGATACATCACGGTTAAGTTGTTTAGGGTTATGTATCAAAGTTTCTAAGTCAGTGATAGTACTTGTATGAATATAATAAGCATCTAACATGCAGCGCTTTTAATATTAAAATTAGGGAATTTTTACTGTTTCCGCCATTTTATTTTAGAGAGGCCCCTGATTGTTCTAGAGCAAAAATAACATTATAATCGGATGAAGGAGGTGAAAATAATAAAAAATCGAAAAAATCGTGGATCTACGTTGAATAATAACGGAGATATTAGTTTTGTCAAGCTTTTTTCGATTTCCGCCCACTTAACTGTAACGCCATCTTGACTGTGTGTTAATAGCAAGTGAGACGAATTTGTAATCCGTGCGATCTTCATTGTTAATATGAGGCACTATTGTTGTGTTTCGGGGTGTGGTACCCATATTTCGGATGGGAAGTTGTTTCCCTTACCGAGAGTTGTGGAAAGGTAAGGAAAATGCATGGTTTCTTGTGAATTTGTACGCAATTTTCATGCGCAGTTTTGCAAACGATATCCTCGCATGAACTTAGTGTTTGTTTCTGCTTCCTCAAGTGTTTATTTTATGAATGATATTTTATTCTGCATATATTATCGTTCGTTCGTAGCATTGTTATGAATCATTTAACTTCCTTGACGTGTTTAATATCTATGTTAATTGGCTCACTATAATCCTCTGGCTGATATTTCACCCTTATGTACCTTTCGTATAACCATTTTGCGTTTTCCTACTTTCATCCAGTTATTGATAGAGTTAAGGTGTCTATAAATTAATTTATTCCGTCCTCATTTAAAATAATATGGTCAAATATAAAGAAGCAACCATTGATGAACGCGAATGTAATACAGTCTTAGCAACATGAGATATTTTCCGCATGTTTAACTTGCTGAAATGCTGCGTATTGTCCGCATCGCATGTCCCCCTGTGAATGCTTATTGCTGTTAGTTCCATTTTCCAATCGGTTCAAATTCCATTGAAGTGCACCCAAATTTTGATGCTCTGTCATAAAACTGTGAATTTTTTAATATTTCGTTTTACCAATTAAATTTATCAGCTTGCGTTCATTTAAAGGATAGTGATCTTAGCTGCTCATAATGAGTGTATGTTTTATAAGTAACTGTTACTTTCCTTATTGAAAAGGTTTCATCATAAATTTTACAGTGAATATCTAGCTTGTGTTTTTCTAAACTAGCGGCATACGTAGGTCATCTCTCCTAAAATTGTTCACAAATAAGTCATTCCCTAAAGCTTCCCGTTTCCCAATCACGCATACCATTACACATTTAATATTTGTTTTAATATAAATACCTTTGTAATAAATGACTTTCTTGCACTTATATTTGACATCTGTATATACTATCTACCATTTTCAGGGCAAAGGTGTGGAAGGCATTTTGTGCCAATGAAGAGTTGGAAGGGGAATGTGGTAACCAGCTCTTCTATAAGGCGGTCATTTGCTGGGAGCATTTCCGGATGGGAGACTTCCAAACTCCTGAGTGCTTGAAGCTAAACAGGAATGCGGTACCTGTCCTGCATCCACCCTTCTCTCGCACTATTTCATCTTCTCTCTCATGCCATCAGCCTTCACCAATTAATCCCTCACCTTCTCTCCTTGAAAGATCATCATCTGCCGTGGGTGTTACATCAACACCTGGCACCTCAGCTCCTCAGCTCTTAGCTACAAATTTAACCCCTGTATCTGCCTCTCCTAGTACCTTTGGTGATGAAGCCAGAGGTGATGCCTTTGGTTCCCACTGCCAAAATCCTGTATTAGAAGAGGAAAGGCCTTCCCTTGCAACATCTTCCATGGTCATCACATTTTCTCTATCTGCAGACATATCTGGTTCTAGTGCTTCATGCTCTGGGACTATGAAATGCTCTTCAGTTAGGAGAGGTGCTCGGCGCTCCATTCTTCATGATATTGGCATGAAAAAAGTTTCGGACTTGACTCCAAGGAAGAAACTCATGTATAGTAGAATGAAGAATCTGCGTAGACAATAGAAGAAGTTGACTAAAGTTACTGATGGCAATACATCAGCTTGCAATTCAAATCGCCTCCTCCAGGACAGCAGATTTCTGAATGGCCTAGATCAAAATTTTCCCCCATCTGTTGTCACATTAGTAAAAATGCTACTGAGGGAAGGGAGCAGTAAACCCTAAGGTAGACGATGGTCCCACGAGGAGAAAGTTCTTGCTCTCTCTATTTTTAAAAGAAGCCCAAAATGCTACTCTCTACTTCGGGCGTTAATTCCTCTTCCTTGTCGCAAAACTCTGTCTCATCATCTTTCCAAATTTACTTTTCTTCCTGGTATTCATCCAGAAATTTTCAAATTTCTTTCTTCTGTTGTTGAGGGAATGGATGTGAGGGACAGGTACTGCTGCATCTTGTTTGATGAAATGGCAATAAGACCTGGGTTGCGATATGACAGCCTAAGAGACCAAATTATAGGCTTTGAAGACCATGGCACCATGGGTACTTCCAATGCTTTGGCAAAGGTAGCCTTGGTGTTCATGGCTCGAGGCCTATTCTCCGCCTGGAAGCAGCCACTGGCGTATTATTTTAGTGCCTCAGCCACTTCATCGGAGGCATTGAGGGAGATATTGGGGTAGGTGCTTCTAAACTTTAAGGGGATTGGATTGAATGTGGTTGCCACTGTCTGTGATATGGGCACAAACAATGTCCGAGCCCTGCGACTAATGGGAGCATCATATGAAGATCCTTCATTTCAATTTGAAGGAGACACTATTGTCACCATATTTGACCCCCCACATTTGTTAAAATGCTTCCGGAACCTTTTTATGCAGCATGATGTCTCGGTTCCGGTGGTATTGGCGGGAAACGAAGTGCGTCTTTTGGCTTCGTGGCACCAACTGTACGAGGAAGATGGCAGGAATCCCTTTGGGCTGTGAGTGGGTTGAAACACTGATGTAATTGTTTAATGTCATTATTGATAGTGTACCTCTTAAGGTCATCATTACTATTATTGGTTTTTGATTCGCTCATTCAGATTGTAGTAGTAGTAGTAGTAGTATTTGGATTTAGGGTGCGTCGACGGCAAGGTCATTTTGCACCACTACTGTGCGATTTAATTACAAAAGTTATGTATTAAGTAATCTACTGCATCTGATGTCTTCGTTGAAAGTGTACATAATTAGACTTTATTAAAAATGTTTATTTCTCTGAGAAACCGAAATGTACAGATTAAGTTGGTAGGGTGGTCTCCTAAAAGGGTTTTTAGGTCTCCCCCTAGATTATTTCGTCTTCGCGCTTCGCGGTACTTAACACAATCTAGCATGATGTGTCTAATACTTAATGGACATTTACAATCCCCACATTGGGGAGGTTCCTTCTCTTCAGTAAAGAGATACGCATGGGTCAGGGGGCTGTGCCCTATCCTCAATCGTGTAAGTACTACTTCCTCTCTCCGATTACTACGAGCTGAGGAGGGCCACGCTGCTACCATGTCTTTGATGCCACGGAGCTTGTTATTATTTAGAATCCTCCATGACTCCCTCCATTTTCCAAATACCACGTTTCTTAGAGATGCTCGTAAGTCCTCGTGGGGAACCAGCGTTGAGACAAGAACTTCGTTATTCAGAGCTTCCTTGGCCATAGCGTCTGCTATCTCATTCCCGGCTATCCCCTCATGTCCCGGTACCCACAGAAAATGGATATTCAAACCCTTTCTCGAAAGGGTCAGCAGGAGAGAGTGTATTTCTTGCACGATCGGGTGCACGGGTGAGAAGCCAGAGATGGCTTGTAGCGAGCTCCTGGAGTCAGTGCATATCACAAAGGAGCCGCCGTGGTCATCTAGGGCTTCTAGAGCTGTCCTTATGGCATAAAGCTCCGCCGTGTACACACTGCACATCGGGTGAAGCTTTGCTCTGATGTTCCCGTGGATAGGGGAGAACACTGCACATGCACAAGCAGAGTTATCTTTCGAACCGTCAGTGTAAACGGGGGTAAGGTTGGTGTGATTCCATCGGAACATGGCAAACAAACGCTGGTACTCCGAGGGAGTTGTGGAAGACTTCGGTCGAGATCGTGAAAGAATATTCACCACCGGAGTGGGAGTGATCCAAGGGGGGTGTTCCGAGAATGAAACAGGATACACTTCAGGTAGCGTGAATTCGCATCCGCGAATAAAATCGTTAAAACGAACGCTTACTGGTCTGGTTGCTTTAGTAGGTTTGGGGTTAAGGGTGCGTCGACAGCTAAGGTCATTAGCACCACGCGCAATCAAATTGCGACATAAGCATATACTATAATTTCAGTTTGGTGCGGCACTGTTGACAATATTGATGTAAACTTCGAGCCTATCAAATCGAATTCACAAGACCAGTTTTCTTAACGAATTCTATGACGCGGCATAGGCGGCCAGGGTCATCGCCCAGAATAAATTCTAGGTTGCCCCTGACGCCTATCCGGCTTCGCGTAATATGATGCTCATCACACTCCGTCAAGAGGTGTCTCACAGTCAGGGGACAGTCACAATAGCCACATCGAGGTGGGATCTTGTCTTGGGTGAAGAGATAGGAATGTGTCAGGGCGCAATGACCGATTCTCAGTCTAGTAATAATGACCTCCTCCCTACGATTCCTCCCAACAGAAGAGGGCCACATTGACGTAACCGGTTTGATAATTCTCAGTTTGTTATTCGTTACGTTCGTCCATACCTCACTCCACTGCCGTAGAACTATTCCGCGCATGGCCATCTGCAGGTCTTGATAGGTTACAGAAGTCGAAGCCTGTGCCGGCAGCGTGAGCGCCGCCTTTGCAGCTGCATCTGCTTTTTCGTTTCCTGTTATTCCCATGTGCCCGGGAACCCATAGGAACGACACTTGGCGTCCACGTTTACAGATATAATATAAAGCGATTTGGATATCTTGCACAATAGGGTGCGTCGGGAAAATAGCGGCGATAGATTGCAGCGAGCTCTTTGAGTCGGTGCATACTATGGTGGAAGGGTTGCAATCGTCGGCGACCATCCCCAACGCCATCTTAATGGCGATAAGCTCCGCTGTGTATATGCTACACAACGGGCTGAGTCTCGTCTGCTTGATGCCGTGGTATGCCGAGGACACTGCGCAGGCACAGGCGGCTTCCGACTTGGATCCGTCTGTATACATGAGTCGACTGCCCTTATGGCGACTGACGAATTCATTAAAATGACACTGATACTCTGAGGCAGTGGAGTATTCTTTCTGGAGTCCTTTAAAAGCATCATAAATTTTGGGATGTGGAATTATCCATGGCGGGATATCGGGGTAAACGATTGGAGCTACATCCGGGAGTTGAATTCCGGATGCTTCGATGAACTCTTTCAATCGTACACATAGTGGCTTAGTGGCTCTCGTTCTTATAATAAAAATTCTTAAAAACTTTGGATTAAAAACAATATTAAAACACGGGTGACCTCTTGAGGCTAGGATTTTCGCCGCGTAGTTTAACATCAGGATGTTCCTTCGGCTCTGCAAAGGCGGCTCTCCAGCGTCTGCATAAATGCTGAGCACCGGGCTGGTGCGGAAGGCACCAGTTGAGAGCCGCAACCCTGTGTTGTGCAGCGTCGTCAAGGTTCTTAAAATTGACTCGCGGCCAGACGAGTAAATAAAACTCCCATAGTCCAGCTTGGATCGAACAAGTGCGCGATATAGTAAAAGCATCATGCTGCGGTCGGCGCCCCATGAGGAGTGGGTTAAAAACTTTAAAATATTTAGGGTCCTAAGACAATTATTTCTTAAAAACTGAATATGTTCCCGCCAATTTAATCGGTGGTCTAGGGTCATACCTAGGAACCGAGCCGACTCCACGTACGGAAGGGGTCTGCCATCCAGTTTTAAAACTGGAGGGGCAAAGTAACCTCTCTTCCGGTGAAAATGCACGCATTTGGTCTTTTCCGCTGAAAATTTAAAACCATTTTTCCGTGACCAGTTGCCTAGATTATTTAAAGCTAACTGTAGTTGTCTGGCTACCGATACAAGTTTGGACGACCGGCAAAAGATTGCCAGGTCATCCACGAACAGCGAGCTCATCGTTGGGGCTTTGACACAATCCGCCACGTCATTTAAACGTCAATAAAGTATAGACTGTGCATTATATTATTTAACTCCCTTCAGATGCCTAAGTCCCTTGGTGTAATATTCATGGGCTGCCTGGTGTGCAGTGTCCAATGCTTGTGTTGCTCCTATATGTTTTCCAGATTTACACTAGTGCACCAGGCAGTTACAGTGCGGTTCACCATCACCTCAGCAAAACCTGTCTCTGAAACTGCATTGGTACACATCACATGTTATATCCTTAAAGTCTACCTGCATAGAGATAATTTTTTTTCAAACGATTGCCAACACCTAGCAGATGAGCCTGATGAGACAACTCTTTAAAAATTAAATCTCTACAAGTGGTGAAGACCCTAGTGAAACTGTCGGAGGGACGGCTTGACCATCGGAGAGCAGTCCATTGTTCTCTTTGAGCAGAAGTAGCATCACTGCCATGAGAAATCACAGCGTACTGTTTCCTCTTGCACTCAACACATTCAACAGGGCCCAACACTTTAAGAAGGTCACCTGCTGAAACTGCAGCAAATGACATAATAGTACTCATACTGTGTGAGTCACTGACCCCCTCTGATGAGTCAACTTCACACTCCTCCAAAAGTGTTTTATCAACCTCACCATAATGGGTAGATGCTGCGGTGCTTGATGACCTGGATGTTGTAAGATAGCTCCTTAGGTTATCAAGTATCTCACAGTCATCCTCTTGACAGTTTGACCCCAAAGAATGAGCAGCCACCATGTCATTTAGAAGCAGTGCTTTGTATGCATCGAATACTCCCAAACTTATTTTCAAGTGGATCTTGATATAAATTCCTTAGGGCAAGGTTCTTAAATCCAATGCTGTGTAAGTTTAGTCAAAGGGCCTTAATATTACTTATAAACCTACCCCAATTAATTAAGGAGGGGGTCCTACTCTCCTTCTGTCCATGAATGAACACCATTGACTGCAGGAGTTTCTGAGCCTCATCCCAAAATTGCACGTGCTGAGATTAAGGTGACACTGCACACTGTAATGGCTTCCCAGCAGGTGGCTATAGGGAACGACCATTCATGCTATCAAAGAGCCTGTCGAAGAAGTCTAGGAGCTCAGCCGTGTCGCCGACTTTGACTCCCAGATCTCCATTTGCAAATGAAAAAATAGCAAGGAAATTGCCATAAATATTAAAGGAAATTTCTGTCTAAAAATCTAATAGATATGAGGAGATAAGGTCATATTTAGGGGCAGAGTTCAATTGCAAATTCATCAGTACACTCATGAATACATGCATATGATACAAATATTATTTTTATATATTTTAAGAACATTTTGTAATATATCACAGCAGTCAATATTGCGCCTAACGTGCATTAAACCAAGGTGATTGAGGAAAGCATAGACTAAGGGAGGATACCATAACATTGACTAGGAGAACAAACTTATTTTGTCTTTATTCCTACCACAAATCTTTATGGAAACCAGATTGCTGTGAAGGAGTATCGGACATGAAATGTGGAGAGATTTAATCCACAATTGTTTTTTTCCACAGTTTTCCCCTGGCAAGTAGGAGTACAAATACAAAGCTAGGACAGAGAAACTTACGTCTTCTTGATAGCATGTCCATCACAGAAGCCACCCGCTGACTAAACACCTGTGTGCAGTGTTTCACCTTCATCCTAGGGATTTTGTCTGCGTAGACATGAGCATCAGTCAATTTCGGGAGAGCCCTGAATCTTCCACAGTCAATGTTGTACACCTGGATGATGAAGCAACTTTGATGACCCCGCCTGAAGAATATTTGAGGCCCTTTTCGAGAAGACCATTACGTACTCCTTTCATTAAGTGAGGAGGGTCGAATAGAGGGATTATTTTCATGCCATTGACATCAAAGTAATCACCTCTATACTCCCCTCCACACCTAAGAACAGACTGCCTTGTCTCAGCACACAACTTATTCACTGCAGCCACATTAGAAGGCCCCTGATCGCACTGTGGCATGGATGGTAAGGCCAGTTTTCTGCCAGCATGTTTGAAATAACATCCTTAATCGATTTGCACAAATCAGGGGTCTTAATTGAACCAGCAGGAAAAACATAGGCAACAGGCTGCTTGAAGTTCCTCCCAAGTCCTCTCAGCATGAAACCTAAGGCCTTATCTGCAAATCTCTGTGATCTTAACTCCCCACCCAAATCTTCAAAACCTTCAATGAAATCCATATGCTCTTGAAAATCAAGATGTGGAGTCTAGCTCATCTCATCGAACATTAAGATGCAATGCTGACCTATGTCCTTCACCTTTTTTGCACGGTAACGGACAAATGAACAAACATTCCATCATTAATGCCCGTTGAGAAAGATAAGCCAGATAAGCCTTAATAATGTTCGCCTGGAAGGATGTGCAAACACATTGGACAACTATCTGTAGGCTCTTCCACTTCTTTTCATAAGAGAAAGAGCCAATATCTTATCATCCAATATGAACCTACGGCCTTTACTTTTCTTAGAGGCCTGAGTAATTTGTGATAGCAGAAACGATAAGACAGTACGTGAAAGGCTACCCGAGGCTCCCCAACCGAGTGTAAAATATTTTTCGGAAAACGAAAATTCCGGGTACTTTTTAACAGACCTCGTATAAGCAAGTTAAATTCTCACTCGACACTCAGGACAGAGGAGCAGCTAAGCAGTAGCAGGAAGGAAGGACGCCAAGGATAGCAACGATGAGTAGTTCGGGACAAGACCGGAATAAGGACCCCTATGACGGCGTGTCTTGAGTCCGATGGAAGAAGAAAGCCGTCGTGACCGGAGCGGTCAACAAGAAGCCCGCAAACCCCGTTCGTGCCACGTCAACAGCAGCCAAGCCACGTCAGCAGCAGAATCAGGCGCCTCGTATCAATCCGACACCGAACCCTTTCCCTCTCAAACCCCAACCCAACGACGCCCGACTCCTTCGGCCTCTGCCGCCTCCAAACCACCTGCCAATGACACTTCAGTGTTTATTAGCAACCTTCCCGCATTCGTAACCCAAAAATCCTTCTTCTCCGCCTTGACCTTCCCTTTTCTCCGTGCGGCAAGAGGTCTCCGTATGCTCGCAAGATAAAAGCGTCATGATTCGCATCCCAGCGGCGTATGGCAGTCTCTTCGAGAATGCGGAGGAGATTTAAAAAAACTGAGCCACCGGCTGGGCGAGACGTGCTCCGCACTCGTGCGGCGCTCGACCGGTCAACTAATCGTCCTTCTCCCTCCTCTTTTTCATTTGTGGTGCGCGGCGTAGTCATCGACCTCGGAGGCGAACATCAAGTGAGATCAACATTCATCATCATCCATTATACGGCGGTCTACGTTTTGCCGGTTTCCCTCACGTCTCGGACGAATGTCAGACCAATAGCCATCTCGGAGGAAAAGAGTTCCAGATAAATATGTATTACAATTGATGCTACAAGCCCACAAACACCTGTAAACCTAAATACAAAAGAAGAAAATTGTCCTACAACAGGGTTTATGCTGTAAATATGCCTAAATACTACCAATACTATGTAAATATCCATGTACACTGGCATCATTGGAAATAAACTCTTTTTGAATTGAAATCACTCGACACTCATGGCCCAGAGGACGATGGCTGAGTCGGACATCGAAACGTCGGCAGTTATGCAGTTCCTGACCCGGTGGCGATCCAGAGAACTCTTCACTAAGTCTTTTCGCCGGGAAAGCGCGAAATCTTTCTGAACCCTTGAGATATTCACGTACGACCGAGAAAGGAAGGCTGCGGGGCGCTTCAAAATGAAGATGATACCCGCTGACCCTAGTTTTCGGAAATCTGTCCGCTTCGGTGGTCATTTCTTTATTCAGTGGATTTACTGGATTCTAAGACATTTGTCAATGAGCTTTCTGGGCGTTCGAAAGTCGAACTATGGCTAAACAACTGCAGGTGTCAGTCCATGGAAACATTGCGAGCAAATCTCAACTTCAGTGGTGCTGTATTATTCTCTGGTGTTACCATGCCTAAGGAATTTTCCGCAGAGCCAAGGGAACGCGTTATTTGCGTCTACAAATTCTTTTGCAAGGAAATAGTGTCAACTCGCCCTGATGCTATCAGCGATAATTCCGTCGTGGATCGGGAAATACTGTTTGGATGAAGTGTCGGGCAGCGAGCATTATGGATACCTTGGATTTAGTTTATACCCTCTCGCAGCATCTACAACGGCATCAACTCTAAGTGAAAATGACCAGAACGTCCCCGACCGTGGAAGGGTGCATCGGAGTAAATTTGCTGCTGTCAACGTTGGATGCTCTCGCAATGAGAACGGCGAAGCTGTGAAAAAAAAGCCGCGGCATGTAGCGTGACCACCCGCTATGTTTATTCGCGGCTGAATAACATCGGGAAAGAAACGGAGAGGAAGAAGAGAGGGCCATATCCGAATCGGAGTAAATTGACGGATTCGATGAGGACTTAGTGCGCTGAATATTTCTCGATATGTACCATAAAGGTATTTATCCAACAGTGGAAGGGGTGAGAATTACTTTCCAAGAAGCTGCAGAATATCGTGGCTCATATTCTTCTTTTAGAAAGATATCCAACAACCTGGGATTTAGATATGTGCTGGGAAATGACGGCAGAAAAATATTGCCGAAACGCAGTGACGAGGGATTGCAGGACGAAATTCCTGAAAATCAAGCACTCTCACCGCGTGAACCCACTTTGTGAACAAATTGTGTACTTAAAGGAAACTTGGGTTAAACAAAATTACTGCCAGCGTCATATTTGGGTGAACTCCTAGGGAGAAGGAGGTATGCATGTGCCTACAGGGAAAGGTGGGCGATTAATCGTGATGAATGCAGAATCTAATGAGGTTGGCTTTATCGATGGTATGGGATTAGTTTTTAGATCAGGTAGTAGAGATCCTCTATACGACTACCACGAAGACATGAACGCGGATTGTTTTACTTGGCGATTTGAAGAGTTGCAGAGGAGGTTGGACCGGCCGTCAATTATAGTGATGGATAATGCGAGTTATCACTCCAAAATCTCCAATAAAATTCCCAACACATCTCACCGGAAAACCCAAATTCAGCCCTAGCTGCGACAGCAAAACGAACTATTTAGTTAGTTATTGTTATTTTTAGGGTGCGTCGACATCTTAGGTCATTTTGCACCGCATCATTCCATTCGTAAAAATTCATTTTGGGAGGATCACGTCATAAACCTGAACCTGAAGGAATCTGGATATTTACTTCCTCGGAATATAAAATAATAGGTGAGAAAGTTGAGTGCATGAATACAAATTGTGTAACGAGGTTAGATTTCATTCAGCAGACCAATAGTTTTCAGAAATTTTATTACCCGACTAAGACGTTCAGGGTCGTCACGAAGCATATCGTTTAGTCCTCCAGCAAGGTTCATCCTATATCGCAATATCCGATATAGGTCACATTCCGTCAGGATATGTCTCACACTGATTATAGAGTCACATTCCTCACAATGGGGCGGGATTTTCTCTTCTGTGAATAGATAGGAGTGAGTCATGGCGCAGTGCCCTATCCTCAGTCGTGTGATGACTACCTCCTCTCTCCGAGTATTCCTGACCGAAGAGGCCCACTCTGACACGTCAGGTTTCACACTACGGAGTTTGTTCCCCGTTTGGGAACACCAGCGTTCTTTCCACTGATTTAGAACGATTCTCTTCCACGCTACCTGGAGATCACCTGCAGGTACTGGGAGTGTATTGCATTCTATATCGGATAGAGCCTCCTTCGCCGCTCTGTCTGCCTTTTCGTTTCCGCGTATTCCCATATGCCCTGGTATCCACATGAAACTGATTTTCACACCCCTCATTTGGAGGGAGTGGAGGGCAACATGAATTTCGTTTGCAATGGGATGCGACGGAGAGAATCGGAGTATGGTTTGCAGAGAGCTCATTGAGTCAGTGCAGATGACATAAGGTGTGCCGTTTTGATGGATTCCCTGAAGGGCCATCCACAGAGCAATCAATTCAGCCGTGAAAATACCACACAGAGGGCTGAGCTTCCGCTTGATGACACCGTGGTGATTTGAGACCACGGCACATGCACACGCCGAATCAGTTTTCGACCCGTCCGTGTACACGGGAATTAACTCTGGATTGAGGGCTAAGAATTCGTTGAAGAGCTGCTTGAACTCGGCGGCCGAGGTGGAACTCTTGAGACGTCTGTGGAGTTGCGTATCGCATAACGGTCTCGTCTTCTCCCATGGAGGTAGTCTAGAAGTAGTAGCGGAGAATAGTACGGGAACGTTGAACGGACATTCGTCTAAAAAGTTTCTTAGTCGTACGCTTACTGGTATGGTGGCTTTCCGTCGTCGGTTAAATATTTCTAAAAATCGTGGTTTGAAAATGACATTATGCGCTGGGTGATTTCTCGTCGCTAAAACTTTTGCAGCGTAGTTGCACATTAGAAACTTCCGTCGCGTTTCGAGAGGTGGTTCTCCAGCTTCAGCACACAAACTCAGGATGGGTGACGTCCTGAAAGCCCCAGTTGCCAAGCGCAGGCCAGCATGGTGTACGGTTGATAGTGGTTTCAGGTAGGAGTCACGTCCAGACGAATAGACGATGGACCCGTAATCTAATCTGGAGCGTACTAGTGCGCGGTACAATAAAATCATTGAGGAGTGATCCGCTCCCCAAGTCGTTCCAGTTAAAAACCGTAAAATATTTAAAATCTTCAGACATCTCTCCCGCAAGTCTTTCGTGTGTTCACGCCAGTTTAGCCGTCGGTCAAATATCATCCCCAAGAAGCGATATGACTCTACGAAAGGGAGTAAAGCATTGCCCAGGCGAAGGTTTGGTGGGAAATGAATCCCACGCATACGGTGGAAATGACGGGAATTAGTCTTCTCCGCAGAGAATCGAAATCCGTTTCGCTTGGACCACACGTTCAGCCTGTTGAGAGTAATTTGCAACTGCCGTCCTGCTGTTGCAACTCTAGACGAACGGCAAAATATTGCCAAGTCGTCTACAAATAGAGAACCCATCACCGGTTCCTGAATACAGTCGACTACGTCGTCAATAGCAATGGCGAAGAGAGTCACACTTAAAACTGAGCCCTGGGGTATGCCATTGTCAAGTGAATAAAATTGTGACAGATGCCTTCCTGTTCGTACCTTAAAAACTCGGTCGGTTAAAAAGTTTTGAATATAAATCGGCAAGTTCCCCCTAAAACCCCACGCATGAAGCCTGTCTAAAATTCTCCTCCGCCAGACTCTGTCATACGCCTTTTCTAGGTCGAAAAAGACTGCTACGACATGCTGTCGAAGGAGGAAGGCTTCCTGAATAAAATTTTCTGCACGGACGAGGTGATCTAATGTGGATCGACCTCGGCGGAAGCCACATTGAATGTTTGAGAGAAGCTTTTGCTTTTCCAGCCACCACATGAGTCTCCGATTTATCATTCTCTCCATGACTTTACATAGGCAGCTTGTGAGGGAAATGGGTCTGTAATTATTCGGGTCAGCTTTTTCTTTTCCTTGTTTAGGGATAGGTACCACTATTGACTCCCGCCATGACGATGGAAAATCCCTATCAACCCAAAGTTGGTTTAAAGTGAGCAGAACTTCGTCCAATGCCTTTTCCGGAATATTACGTAGGAATGCATTATGTACCTCGTCCAACCCTGGCGAGGTGTTCCTGGTGTCTTCGATGGCGGAGGTGAGTTCCCACAGGGTGAACGGGTCGTTGTACGGAGCATCTGTATCTCCTTCTAAGAAGGAAAGGCGAGAGGCTTCATGTTGGCGTTTACGGTGGAGAAAGGAGCCGTGGAAGTTATCGTCACTGCTTGTGTTGGCTAGGACCTGCCCAAAAGCTTCCGAAATGGCGGGCGCTGTTGTCAATAAATTGCCGTCAATTTTCAAGTAGGACACGTTGTTAGGCTGTCCCGAAGCTAAAATGGATTTGACCTTGCGCCATACCTGCGCAAGTGGCGTTTTATAGTTAACACTTGCAATAAATTCCATCCATGAGATCCTTTTAGCCTCTTTCACCACACGACGAGCTTTGGATCGCAGGCGGCGGAAAGAGGCCAAGTTTGTTGCTGTGGGGTATTTATTAAATATTCGAAGAGCCTTCTTACGAATACTGATAGCTCTGGCACATTCATCGGTCCACCATGGTACCCGTGGTCGTTTTGCCTTACCTCGAGATCGCGGTACACTTACATTTGCAGCTTCTATGATGGCCGAAGTTAAGAGCTCGATGTTTTGTACAGCGTCCCGATTATTATCGTGCAAGTATTTAAAACATTCTTTAAAATGGTCCCAGTCGGCTTTACGGGGAAGCAAGGTAGCCGGTCGATTAAAATTGCCATTTACACAGTGGTCTTTTGTAATTAAAAGCGGGAAGTGATCGCTCCCACATAGGTCGTCGTTCACGGCCACGCTAGTCTTCGTTATAAGACTGCTTGATAAAATACAAAGGTCTATGGAGGAGTACTCACCATTAAAACTGTTAAAACGTGTCTTTTCCTTGCTGTTCAATAAAATAAGGTTAGAATCTATAATAAAATTAGATAAAATTCTACCTCGCCGGTTTTGCTGGGTCCTTGTAGTAGTAGTGTTTATTTTATAGGGTGCGTCGGCGGCTAAGGCCATTTTGCACCACTCACTGACTGGTATTGATAAAGGGGATTAGGCCCGTTCTGAAATTAACGTGTCAATAATTTACAAGAGGTATCATTTATATTTTATTGAAAAGTCGAGTTGAGTGTAGGAATGCTATCAGTCGGGAAATGTTTTCGGGAGTGTCTCCTAGTACCTCAGCTAGGTTGACTCCGAGGTTGTGATTCACCCGTGCAGTACGATATCTTGCACAGTCCGTCAGGATATGTCGCACTGTTAGTGGACAATCGCAATTTAAGCATTGGGGCTGTATTCTCTCTTCGGTGAAGAGGTATGAATGGGTTAATAAGCAGTGACCAATTCTTAAGCGTGTTAAAACCACTTCCTCCCTGCGGACATTTCTTATAGAGGTCTGCCACGCAGTTATTACGGGCTTTATTTCCCGAAGTTTGTTATTTTGGATTTCGAGCCATTGCGTCTTCCAATTTTGTCTAATCATACCCCTCATGGCATTCCCTAAATCTTCCGCTGGCATTAACTGAAAATCTGTATCCGGAGACCTGAGCGCATCTTTGGCTGCAGAGTCTGCTTTCTCATTCCCTGGTATGCCCACATGTCCAGGGACCCAAGCGAAGCTTATAGTGGTCCCTTTTTTACTCAGGGATAACAGAGTGCTTTGTATGTCCTGAACAATGGGGTGACAAGGAGAATAAAGAGATATGGATTGGAGAGCACTGTAAGAATCTGTACAGATCATAAATGACGCAACACTGTTTTTAATGGATCGGAGAGCAATCCTAATGGCAGTGAGCTCAGCCGTAAAAATGGAACAGTACGGATGCAATTTTGCCTTGAGGACTCCATGATATGGGGATACCACAGCGCACCCACAGGCGGTATCCGATTTCGAACCGTCAGTGTATACGAACGTAGATTCGGAGTTTTCGGCGCGGAATTTCTTGAAAAGTTGTTGGTATTCTCCCGGCATAGTAGTAGATTTAGAGCAGCGAGTAAGATCAAGTCTCAAAGCTGGCCGGGGAATTAACCACGGCGGCACGTTGCTGTACCCAGTGGGGTACGTGGCGGGCAAGGTAAAATTGCGTTCTGCGATTAGGTTTCTGAAGCGAACACTTAGAGGTTTAGTGGATCTTGTCTTTCGGTTAAAAAGGTCTAAAAGCAGTGGGTGAGAAATAATGTTAAAACAGGGGTGGTTCGGCGCGGATAAAATTTTTGTGGCATAATTGCACATCAACGTCTCTCTGCGATTGACTAGGGGAGGCTCTCCTGTATCGGCGTAAATGCTCAAGACAGGGGAGGTCCTGAAGGCACCGGTTGCTAAACGCAGTCCCGTATTATGAACCGTCGAGAGCGGTTTCATGTAGGTCTCACGGGCGGATGAGTACACAATCGATCCGTAGTCTAGCCTTGAACGTACTAATGCTCGATACAGCATAAGCATTGAGGTACGATCCGCGCCCCATGTCGAATGTGACAGAAACCGTAAAATGTTCAGAACTTTGAAGCAATTGTCTCTTAGAGTTCGGAAATGTTCGCGCCAATTCAGGCGCCGGTCCAATGTCATACCCAGAAATCGGGCGTTCTCAACGTAAGGAAGCTCATTACCATTGAGATATAGGGACGGTGGGGCTTGTACACCCCGTCCTCGGTAAAAGTGAATGCATTTCGTTTTCTCAGTAGAGAAACGGAATCCATTCCTCTGAGACCAAACGGAGAGCTTATTCAGAGTCAGCTGGATCAGCCTAGAGGCATTCGTTAATTTTGATGACCTGCAGAAAATAGCGAGGTCATCAACAAACAAGGAGCCCATAACTGGGGAGCGGATACACTCGGTCACATCGTTTATCGCAATGGCAAATAGGGTCACGCTCAGTACTGACCCCTGGGGTACTCCATTTTCTTGTGGATATAAGGTAGATAGATATTCATCTATTCTAACTTTAAAAACTCGGGCATACAGAAAATTTTTAATGAAAATAGGTAGATTTCCTTTAAACCCCCATTTATCAAGTGTCTTCAGAATTTTGTACCGCCAAACACGGTCATACGCTTTCTCTAAGTCGAAGAACACGCCAATTACGTTTTGCCGCAAGAGAAATGCTTCCTGAATGAAACTGTCAGTCCTGACGAGATGGTCGGAGGTTGACCTACCCCGTCGAAAGCCGCACTGGATATCCGAAAGAAGGTTCCGCCGCTCCAACCACCAAACGAGACGACGGTTGACCATTCTTTCCATCACCTTGCATACGCAGCTGGTGAGAGATATCGGTCTATAGTTGTTTGGGTCCGATCCATCTTTTCCTTGTTTAAGGATGGGTACGACTATGGACTCCCTCCAAGGGTCTGGAAAACTACCCTCTGACCAAATTTGGTTAAGGGATCGCAGCATATGGGGGAGTGCTTCTTTGGGAAGATTTCTTAGAAAAGCGTTATGCACCTTATCTATTCCTGGTGAGCCGTCACGGGATTCGAGGATGGCGGAGGTCAACTCCCACAGAGAAAAGGGGTCGTTGTAAACCTCGCCAGAGTCTCTCGGGTTAAAGGTAAGAGGTATCGTCTCATTCTGCTCTTTCAGTGTTCTAAATGGTTCGTCGTAGCTGCCGTTACGACTCGTCTCCGCAAGTCGACGTCCAAAGCACTCGCTTATTTCGGGAGGTGTCGTCAGAACTCGGTCAGTCTCCTTCAGGGATGAAATTGCAGGGTTGTGGTTAGAGCCAGAGATGCTTTTAATCTTCCTCCAGATGTTGGATATGGGAGTCCTGTGGTTTATAGAACACACAAACTCCTCCCACGAAGCTTTCTTGGCCTCCTTAACCACTTGCCGAGCTTTCGCTCTGAGGCGCCGGAAGGCGGTGAGATTTGTCGCCGTAGGATATTTGCTAAAGATTCGGAGTGCCCTCTTTCGCACCTGTATAGCTTTTGCGCACTCCTCGTTCCACCAAGGAACTGTGGGCCAGTGAGATTTGCATTTAGAACGGGGTACGGTGGAATTTGCGGCTTCTAGAATGTTATCTGTGAGTACTTTTATGTTCCCCACACCATTCACATTGTCGTCGTGGTTAAAATAAAAATTTCTTTTAAAAAGAGACCAATTGGCCTTGCGGACAACCCAATTGCTTGGTTGAGTCGGACGGTGGATAAAACCGCCACCTTTAGTTATTAAAATAGGGTAGTGGTCGCTACCGCATAAATCTTTATGTACGGACCACTCAAGCCTACGCATTAGGCCACCTGTCGAAATACTTAAGTCGATACACGAGAAGGTACCGTTGAAGCTGTTGAATCGAGTTTTTTCACCGGTGTTTAGTAAAAACAAGTTAAGGTCATTGATAAAATTTGTGACTATGTGTCCCCTTTGATTGCACTGAGTTCTTGAGCTACCCCATAGGGTGTCGTGTGCGTTGAAGTCACCCATTAAAACATAGGGCCGAGGTAACTGACGAACGAGGGATTCTAAATTAACTCGACTCACAGGTGCACCTTCCGGCAGATATACGTTGCAGAGAGTAATTGCCTCGGGTGCGTGTACTGTCACTGCAATTGCCTGCAGCGGAGTGTCCAATTGCACTCGTGAGGTGTATAGGGCCTCCCGAATAGCAATTGCCACTCCACCCTGGGCTCGCTGACCACTGGTGTCGTCAAGTCTAAAAAATTTAAAACCTTTTAAAACGGTCTTGTCTGTCAGCTTAAAATGCGTCTCTTGCAGGCATATGCAGACGGGGTTATAGTCTCTAATTAAAACAACCAGCTCCTCCTTGTGCCTATAAAAACCATTCATATTCCATTGTAGAATAAAATTCATGGTTTAAATTGTTAAAATAAATAAATAAATAGGTTAAAATCTGGAAATGTACGTATGTACACAGTGAGCGGAGGATCAACGTTTTAACCGCTGTTTCCTCTGCTTTATCCTGGCCTGGAACACTTCTGTGTCCGAGACACAGAGGTCTTCTTCCATGGCATCATATTGTGCATCTTTAGAGGATGTGGGTGGGGGTGTTTTATCCCGCTTATTCCCAGCATCCTCAGAAGTAGATTTTGGGTTTTTCTTAGGGGAAACCGCCTTAGAATGACTTTTCCTGTCTGTGACTTTATTAATTTGCTTTTCTGTGTTTTTTTGTTCTCGTGTGGGCATCTTCGTGCTCTCAATGCGAAAATCATTATAAGTCTGAGTAGATATGGTACATGTAGTTTTTTTAGTGGTGGTTGCGACTATTTGCGAATACGATTTTGAAAATGTTGGGGCCATCTGTGACCGGTATTTCATTCGTGCCTCGGAGTAGGGGATTCTTTCCAGGGTCTTTATTTCCATTATCCTCCTTTCATCTTTCATGACGGGACAATCTCGGGAGTACGATGGATGCGTGCCCTCGCAGTTGACGCAGTAAGGCTCCGATGAACATTTCTCACCGTCATGCTTGTCCTTGCCACAGCGCGGGCAGGTGTTCTTGCCCTCACATCGCGGTGCGATGTGGCCGAATTTTTGGCATTGAAAGCAACGCATCGGGTTGGGAAAGAAAGGTCTCACAGGTACCGATTCATAGCCTAGGTAGACTTTGCTCGGGATTTTATCCAAACCGAACGTGAGGATTACCGAGGTAGTATTAATCACTTCACCGTTACGCTTCGTTGTAAGTCGTCGACAGTCAATGACACCCTGGGAAGCCATCTCCTTCTTAATTTCGTCTGGTTCGACATATAGTAGGTCGTAGTGGCTTATCACACCCCTAGATGTATTTAGAGTACGGTGGATCTCGACATTGATTGGTATATCGTGCAACTTTTCTACTTTTAACAATTTTTCGGCTTGTACGTTATTGGCTGTTTCGATTAATAGGGAACCATCTCTAAGTTTCTTTACTGAGTTTGGCTCTCCTGGAATGATGGCTTGAAGTGCTTTTTTAATGAAGAAGGGAGAAACCTTTTTCAAATTTTCGCCGTCCTTGGAGCATTTCAATGACAGAAACCGTTTTGCTCTTTCGAATAACTGTTCTCCTCCGCCCGTGTCCGGGCGGGATCTCTTTGGTGGAGGAAGAATTTCAGACTCCATGCTACGTTATATTTCATCCCCTGGGCTCCCCACCCACCACGGAGCCACACATTCGGGACGCCACACCGAGATTCGGTGTGGTCGCCAGGGCTACCCAAGGGACATAGGAACCTTCGAAAGGGGGTCTCTTTCGGGTTAGAACCTCCAGCGCGGGGGCCCTCCGAACCCACACGCCTTCAGCCGCCCTACGGAGACCCCCATATCTCCAGCACTAACCCGTCCTGGCGTACGCTCGGAAGGAGCCGCCAAGCTCCCCAGCCGCCAGGAGCCGATTGACCGAGCTGGGCTCTTCTCGGCCGCCCGTTTTGCGGGGAATCCAGGGCCGAAGTGGGGTGTTGAACTCCGGCCCATACCGGGTATCCGACGCCCAGCTGGGTGCCGGAGAGCTCACCCACCAGGATCCCCTTCTCCCCCACGTACGGGTCTCCACGCACGGCAAACACGTGGGTGATTCTGGACGCCAGATCTTACGGCTACTCAGAGCAGCAGAGTCACATGCTGTCTGGACACTATCCAAGCGAGCGACGGGGTTTTTTAACGAGCTTTTCTCCTCGGTGGGCTCGGGTCCGTGGGGGCGCGGCTCCCCAAAGGAAGAGATAACTCTCCTCCCCCCGTGCGGGGCTGGGTCCTTGTGCTACCACACAAGGCGTCATGCGCGTTGAAATCTCCAAGCAATATAAAGGGCTTAGGTAGTTGGCGGGTAAGGTTCTCCAAGTTGCACCTTGTGACCGGCGCACCCTCCGGTAGGTAAATGTTGCATAACGTTATAGTCTCCGGAGCATGGATTGTCACCGCTACTGCTTGAAATGGAGTGGTCAAGTGCAATTGGGAGGTGTAAAGGGTCTCCCGAATAGCAATTGCCACTCCACCATGGGCTCTTTGACCACTGGTGTCGTCATGTCTAAAAACATTAAAACCCTTTAAAATTCCTTTATCTGTAGCTTTAAAATGCGTCTCTTGGAGACAAACACAACTAGGGTTAAAATCACGAATTAAAATGGTAAGCTCCTCCCTGTGTCGGTAAAAGCCATTACAGTTCCCTGGATGATAAAAGCCATTAAAATAGGGAATAAGTTAAATAAATAAACTAAAACTCGATCACTAGGCTAGAGGGAGACTTAACGCTTAAAGCGTCTCTTCTCCTTAGCCTTCGCCCGGTTTATCTCTGACTCCGAGATATCATCTTCATCCATGGATTCTGGTAGGCTATATATAGCCTTACCAGATGGACCGGGGGACTGGGACTTCCCACGCTTGTTTTGCGTGGTCCCGGTGGTGCCTGAGTTGGCGTTCTTCTTCGAAGAATCCAACACGGCGTCATTTTTTCCGGTCGGAATGTTCTTTGTTACCGGTTTAGTAGCCTTATCCGGTTTGGCTTGGTTGTTGCTGTTGTCCGTTGCTTTGCTCTCTTTCACGTTCTTTTTGTTTCCTTGGCTTACATTGTTATTATTATTATTAACTGAGGTGTCTACTACTGCAGCGTACGATCTTGAAAAGGTAGGTGCCATTAACGTTCTGAATTTTTTGCGGGCTTCAAAATAGGGTAACTTCTCCACAGTCTTGATTTCCATGATTTTCTTCTCTTCCATCATTTTTGGACAATCACGGGCGTACACTGGGTGTGTACCCTCGCAATTGACGCAGGATGGATCTGAGGTGCAGGAATCGCCGTCATGTTTATCTTTGCCACAGCGTGGGCAGGTGGCCTTGCCCTGGCATCTTGTAGCAATGTGGCCGAAACGCTGGCATTGGAAGCATCTCATAGGACTTGGGATGAATGGTCGGACTGACACAGATTCGTAGCCCACATATACCTTTTCGGGAAGTGTGTCGCGTGAGAATGTTAGGATTACGGATGTGCTATTTATCAGCTCGCCGTTCCTTTTAATTTTTAATCGGCGACAGTCTATTACGCCTTGTGGAGCCATCTCCGTCTTACTTTCATCATCGGACACGTAGAGGAGGTCATAGTTGCTGATTACACCCCGGCAAGTGTTAAGGGTGCGGTGCACTTGGACCTTGACAGGGATATTATTAAATTTCTCTAATGCGAGTAATTTTTCACTTTGTGCTTCGTTTGTTGTCTGTATTAGGAGCGTTCCGTCTCTTAATTTTTTGGCGGATTTTAGGTCACCCGTCACTGTTGCTGAAAGGACTCTGCGTATTAAGAAAGGTGACACCTTAGTAAGGGTCTCCCCTTCGTTTACACATTTCATCACAAGAAATCTGCGGCAAGCGGAAGCTATATTTACTCCCCCGTCCGTTTCCGGACGGGATCTTTTGGTTGGAGGAAGATTGATTGTCTCCATGAATGCGTAAAGAAAAATTCATCCCCTGGGCTCCCCACCCACCACGGAGCCACACATTGGGGACGCCACACCGAGATCCGGTATGGTCGCCAGGGCTACCCAAGGGATATAGGAACTTTCGATAGGGGGTCTCTTTTGGGTTAGAACCTCCAGCGCGGGGGCCCTCCGAACCCACACGCCTTCGGCCGCCCTACGGAGACCCCATATCTCCAGCACTAACCCGTCCTGGCGTACGCTCGGAAGGAGCCGCCAAGCTCCCCAGCCGCCAAGCTCCCCAGCCGCCAGGAGCCGATTGACCGAGCTGGGCTCTTCTCAGCCGCCCGTTTTTCGGGGAATCCAGGGCCGAAGTGGGGTATTGAACTCCGGCCCATACCGGGTTTCCGACGCCCAGCTGGGAGCCGGAGAACTCACCCACCAGGATCCCCTTCTCCCCCTTGTACGGGTCTCCACGCACGGCAAACACGTGGGTGAATCTGGACGCCAGATGTTTCGGCTATTCAGCACAGCAGAGTCACATGCTGTCTGGACGCTATCCTAGCGTACGAAGGGTTTTTTGACGAGGTTGTCTCCCCGGTGGGCTCGGGTCCGTGGGGGCGCGACTCCCCAAAGGAAGAGATCACCCTCTTCCCCCCGTGCGGGGAAAACGAACTATTTAGTGATAGGAACGCAGTGAAGGAACTACACGATAAGGTGAAAGACTACGTGGTGAAAAATGAAATCACGTCATCGTATAACTTGTACGGTTTAGCTCTTTCAATGGGCCATTTAGTGGTACGTCTTCCTCCCTTCCACTGCAATTATAATCCGATAGAGTTAATTTGGGCGAAAGCGAAGAGGTTTGTCGCACAGAGGAACACTACTTTTAAAATGATTGATGCTGAGCGATTGACACTCGTGGCATTAGCATCGATAAGAAAGGAAGATTGGATAAAGTGTGTTAAGCATGCGGAAAAAATGCATTGGGATAAAAGTTTTTCATTCGAATGTTTTTAGTTCGCTTTTTAAGTTAAAACTTTTTTTTATGTAATTGACTATGTTCAGAAAGGGTATAGTTTTTTTTTAAATAAATAAGAAGAAAAAACGACCAAGACATATATAAGGAGGAACTTTCTAAGACTTGTCACAATTGAGAATGTTGTTTGTAACGACGAAACGCGTAGTGTAATAATAAAACACAGTGGAAATATTGCAATGTCCCATTTTAATGATGTGCTTCGACAGTCGTTCTGCCGCCAATTTGCCCCGTAGAGGTACCATCGCATTCTCTGTTCCGCTCCTCCGCCCGCGACACCTGTCGGCAGAAGGAAAATAACCGGGCCCCTACGGCTACGCCTCCAAAACCTGCGATCGGATCGGAGCAACCGAATACCCAATTTGGTCAGGAAAATGACCTCGAAGCGTCACGCTCCGTGCCTAACAGCCGCTCGTCTCCCGCTCCGAGTCACCGCTCTCCGCTCCCCTGGCTGCTGCGATATTCTCCAAAATCTACGAAAAATTCTACGAAATGCAGGCCTTGAGCAGGAGAGAGCTGGAGGAAAAACTTCAGGACAGAGAAATCCCCAAGACTCAGCGAGATGTTGTGAAGAAGATATTGGATGCAGCAAAGAGCAGAATTAAAATCGGACGCCGATATTCCGAGGATTGGGTGCTGATGTGCTTTCTCCTGCGCATTAAGTGTCTAAGTGGCTATACTTCCTTGCGTGAACACCAAATACTTTCTCTGCCGTGCACAAAAATGGTAAGGAATTATCTCTCAATGGTTGACTAAAGATGTGGTTTTGACCTACACTTTTTTCAGCTTATGCAGCTTAGCGTCAAGGAAATAAGACCGAGGGAGGTGCATGGGATACTCTACATTGATGATATCCACCTGAGGGAGAGTATTTCAGTGTGCTCAAAGAGCATAACATACAAAGACCTCATCGATTTTGGGGAGTATGCAGCAAAGGTTTTATTGGTTTGCGGAGCAATTATCCCAGTACGACCTCAATTGAAGTAGTAGTAGTGTTTCTTTTATAGGGTGCGTCGGCGGCTAAGGCCATTTTGCACCACTCACTGACTGGTATTGATAAAGGGGATTAGGCCCGTTCTGAAATTAACGTGTCAATAATTTACAAGAGGTATCATTTATATTTTATTGAAAAGTCGAGTTGAGTGTAGGAATGCTATCAGTCGGGAAATGTTTTCTGGAGTGTCTCATAGTACCTCAGCTAGGTTGACTCCGAGGTTGTGATTCACCCGTGCAGTACGATATCTTGCACAGTCCGTCAGGATAAGTCGCACCGTTAGTGGACAATTGCAATTTAAGCATTGGGGCTGTATTCTCTCTTCGGTGAAGAGGTATGAATGGGTTAATAAGCAGTGACCAATTCTTAAGCGTGTTAAAACCACTTCCTCCCTGCGGACATTTCTTATAGAGGTCTGCCACGCAGTTATTACGGGCTTTATTTCCCGAAGTTTGTTATTTTGGATTTCGAGCCATTCTTCCAATTTTGTCTAATCATACCCCTCATGGCATTCCCTAAATCTTCCGCCTCAATTGAAGGTGGTACGTTATCCTTATTTATATATATTTTTTGGGGTTTCGTTAAAAATGTGTACTCATTCCTCACTCTTCTCTTATCTTCATTTATAGTAATTTAATTTGTTTTAAAGATGAGACTCGTCGAGGCCAAAACTCGTGGAGGGAGATGCGGAGAAGGGACTGGGGAAGGTCTTCTGGGCGACGGATCAGGAGCAGTGGATGCGAGACGTGGAGTACGCGGCCAAACCCATTGAGGGAAACCAGGTCGGCGATGAGCAGGGGGCGAACTTCTACCTCCGCTACAACGCCCGGGAGGAGGTAGAGTCGGTACTCCTCTTTGGGAGAATCCCCGAGGCCGAGGCACCAGGAGCCCTATTCAGTAACTAAGTCTCCTCGTTTCCGTGATTTCGGAATAGAACTTTCCGTTTCCGCGTCCGATTCCGTCACTCGGAAGCGTTGTTATGCTATCCACTATGCTTCTCGGAATCTATACCGTGCCCTCCCCCCTTGTTGGGCAGAAGAGTCGGAGATTGCCGAAGTTACGAAGAGTTTCGTCACACATAGAATGACGTATCCACTCGGAGCCAATGGCTGATTATCGCCCGGCAATTGTTTATCATACATTTGAAAATGGAACGCGGAGGAGGTAAGTGAAAATATATTTATTTTTAATAAATATTATTGTTTTAGGTCGCAGGTAACTATACTGGATAATTCTCACAGCATTGGTTTTATTCGTACGTAGCGAAATCGCCTAATTTTACGTTGGCATACCTAGTGTAATTTCACTTTTAAATACTGAAAGGTAAGCGTAAATATCAATGGTAAACATAAACAATATCCAAAGCTTAACTAAATGCCTTCTCTAAATGCCAATCTCACGGCGACATAGACCGACCGGCACAGAGGCACGATTCCGTTCGACGCCTTCTGCGTTTGGGCCTTTCCCGCGTGCCGGGGTCCACCCCTGAAGGATTTGGGTGAACATACCCCGACACTGTGTCGCCTTCGCCTTTTGTCCCCTTTGGTCTTTCCCCGCCCGCTCATGTGCACCTGTTCCTAGGGAATACCCCGGTCAACGAACCGCGAGTAGCGGTTTTCGGGCGACTCCCTGCGTCATTGATGCCCGGCAAAAACAATATTTAAGCGAGCATCGAAGACGCATCAGGGCCATTCCCGCCTACGCCTTTTCCTCGCTCACGGCAGAACCCCTTGCTGGGTCGTCGAGGCGCTCCCTTCGGCCAATACACCCTTGCCGGTCGCTGACTCTGCACCTCGCCTTCCTCGGGAGACCCCCTCGCTGGGTCACCATTACCTTCCTCGGGAGACCTCATCGCTGGGTCACCATTACCTTCCTCGGGAGACCTCATCGCCGGGTCACCATCCTCTTCCTCGGGAGACCTCATCGCCGGGTCACCATTTCCCGCGTCGGGAGACCTCTTTGCCGGGTCACCACGCTTCCTCGGGAGACCTCCAGTTGGGTCACCGCCACCCTCGCAGAGTGAGTACCTCCACCCCCCTCCTTCGCTACACCCCCCCGTTAGGCCTTACGCTTTGATTGGATTGGTATGTTCACACCCTCTATACTAATAATTTCATTGAGCAGCAATAAACTGTGTTCGCTCCCTATATATCTGTACTTATTTCTTACGTGCTCCCCAACCTAATCACGACGCGACTCGCCACCACGACATCCGTGCGTTTTCTGGACCAGGAATCAACCGCGCCCACTAGAACACAACCAATCCCCGTCAACCGTTTTTCCTCCCTCTATCTTTACCCTTTGCTTTGCACCCTTTCTTCCACCCTCACTTTTCCTCCTCTTCTCACTTGAGAAAGATGGGCAGCGTCCCATTGAAAATTTGTAAGAAACAACCTTTCCTCGTAAGTTACCCACTTTTATATTTCGTTTTTCTATCCATCTCTAAGTTTTTCTGTGTGCCCACCCCAGGGCAAGAAGAAGTTTATCTATATTATTTATAATGCTCGTGTGAGTTTATTTCAAACGTGTGTGTATATATGGTTGAGAAAGAAGTCAGTAGTGCTTCGAAAGATTCTAGTTAATTTCCCGTGTAAGTGTTTCTTTTTTCTGTTTCTGTATTTATTGATATTGACTTAATTCACCTTCGGCACCGAAGATAGCGGGTCAACCCGCTGAAACGTCTGAAAACTTTTTTGTGAGAGTCCCTCTTTATGTGTTTCTGTGTTTTTCTAAGCGTTATTTTTGTCCGTTCTCCTCGATCGGCCACATACATACAAACGATGGAGTAAAACCGATAAAAGAAAGGGACGCAGCTGGATATCAGGGAACAGCTAGAAATCTTAAAATGGTTAAGAAGTAAGAACCTACCACTAATAACCACCTTGTCCCGTTCCTTTCTCCCCTCCTGGACATTCCAATACACATTAAAACTGTGAACATTCCTTTGATGCTGACCCACGCCGTTCCCCTTACGCTGCTACCTATACCTACCTTCTTTACCACCACCTGACATGGTTTATTGAACTATTTTTTTAATATAGTGCTTTTTTAATGGCTTCAAAATGGAGAGGCCATTAGCAAAATATGCCACGAAGAACGGGGTTTGTTGCAAGACAGAGGAAGAGGCGCAAGCAGCCCTGTTTGTCATAAAATCGGAGGAAGGAGGAAGAAGGCGATTACAAATAGGACTAGAAACGGAGGCGCGAGAATAAAACCGCGATATCCCATTAGTGGAGCGCCCGCGGGTTCCAACTTTTCCTCACATTAAGTTCACGTTCAAACCAATGCCTGTTTCATGCTTGATAAAGCCGTTTAAAGTGATGCTTGTGAATGTGGTGAAACTAAATGTTTTTTTTTACAGACTATTCCTTTGGGGAAGGCAGATATTTACGTGAATATTGCAAACTTGAAGATGACGTGCAAGTCCTCCACATCTGCAACCATGTTGGCAAGAGGCTAAATGCACCGAATATTCACAAGGGATGCTCTCTCAAGGATTGCTCTAACAGATCCAACAGTAGATCCAACTGCCTCGGGAGCAAGATTGAGAAGCGGGAGGCCTTGTTCCAGCCAGCAGTTAATTCTATTATAGGAACCACCAGAACTGTCAAGTAAATTTCACATGCTATGCGATTAGCAAAGGTGTACTTCATTTTATCATATCATGGAAACTTATTTCTGATCCTGTAATAGTTTCTCTGTACTAAAAATTACCTAAGGTCATTGATCATGCATTCATCTCTTTATATAACAAATTAATAGTATCCAACTGTCGGAAAGGGGCGAGAAGATTTGTGGGGTGGAGGAGTGGCTTTAGGAGAGAAGTGGCCTCAGTTTTGGTGGAGGGATTTCCCTGTGTTGGTGGATAGAGCAGGGGAGAGGGTGGCGAGGTTAGTGGGTGAGGAAACGAGAGCCTTCTTTGGGAATTTAACCGTTTCTAATTTGATCAAACCGTACATCGAGGGTGGGAGTGGGTTCTGCAACAACCCACCATTTTCCTGGAAGGCCATTGCTCTTGTGGATTACATCATGGGTTTTCCGACCTACGTCGCCTATCTAAATCCCTTATACGCCGTGACTTCAAGGAGAACATCTCTGAACTGTCTTCCTCCATAACCTCAGATCCTAAAAAATTCTGGAATAACCTATGTCAATAACCGCCGTAATATCCCTCAAATTCCCGATGCTGTCACTTAATAATTCTTGTCCTGTACGAACAAACAGACCGAACTTCTTCCTCGAATACTTCACCAGAAGTCAATCGCCGACGTCAAATTTCTCACTCAGATTGGACTTTTCCCTGTCAACAGTCACTGCATCTCAGAAATTCAGGCAGATCCCAAGGGAGTTGCTAAATATCAGTCAAAGATGCTTCGCTGCTCACGTGGCCCTGATGGTCTCAGTCCCGTATTCGTACGCAACTGTGCTTCGTCTCTCTGTTCTCATTGCCCTCCTCCTAAATCGCTTCTTCCACTATGGCATATTTCCTTCTTAATGAATAATACAAAATGTTATTCCTATAGATAAATATGGCTCTAAAAACGACGTCTCTAACTATCGGCCCATCTCGATACTTCCCGTTCTTTCTTTGGTCTGTTAAAGGATCATTCAAAAACTGACTTTTCTACTTCACTTCCCCCTTTCTTTCCCCTGATTAGCACGGCTTCCTTCCGGGTTCCCGTTTATAATAAACCTATCATTATTTCAACAACATGCCGTACAATCGATGGCCGAAAAGTCTCAACTCGACGCCATCTTTCTTGATTTTTCCAAAGCCTTAGACACCCTTAAACATAAACTTCTGCTACATAAATTCGCCTCCCGCTTTAATATCTTTGGCACTTTTCTTAGTCTCTTGTCCAGTTTCCTCGGTGACATATCCCAAATGCTAGTCATCGGAACGGATGAGATAGCAGAGTCACATGCTGTCTGGACACTATCCGAGCGAGCGACGGGGTTTATTAACGAGGTTGTCTCCTCGGTGGGCTCGAGTCCGTGGGGGCGCGGCTCCCCAAAGGAAGAGATCACCTTTTCCCCCCGTGCGGGGAAAAACAAAATATATAAACTTGAAAATACTGAGAAAAAAATACTAATAATATATTTAAAAATTTCATTTCTATTTGTCTTTCAACAACTTATTTAATATTGTATTCCACATAACTTCAACTTGTGCTGCTCAATTGTAATGCCATTATTTAAATGTTTTAATTGTATACAAACTCTTCGTCAAATTTTAATGTCATGTTTGCTTCCTAATTTTTAGCTTCAATTTTCTCACAAATATTACACCACACCGACAACGATACACTCACGCCATTATTAATATCTTGTTAGGTTAACTGACTGGTTGGGGTTAATACTGCACTCACAGGAGCAGCTGAACAGTTCGCGCCAAAGACCCGGTCATCCCTGTGACTCCGTACTGTGCTAGAGTCAAGAGAGATGTTAATGTTTTCCACCGTGTTTAGAACGCTTGTTCAGCCAGTTTCATTAATTAACCCTTTCACTCCCAAGCGGCCGATATATCGGCCGTGGCCTTCCTACCCAATACGCCCAAGCGGCCGATATATCGGCCGCTTGCTTAGAACAATATTTCACATAAACTATAATGTTTAATTATTTAATTTATTTTTATTATGAATGTATACATATTTTTCTATCCTTAAGTATTTTTAATATAATTTAATTTATACTTTTAACATTTTAATGGCCGTTATTTCGGCAACTCCTTGTAAAATGTAACTCGTATTTCGAAATTCTTACGCCACTTTATAACAATGCGAAATTAGAAAATTTGTCCGTCGTTGATGCTAGTTTTCGTTTATAATTTTCGTTTATAAGTGATATAGAGGATAAATTTTAATAATTTTCTAATTTAAATGTTCTTTGACAATAATTTTTTATGTACACTTACAGCTTATTGAACTTCTTTTTTTCCTCTCGTAAATTGCCGCGGCGGCTGACTTATGACCTTATGATATTCTCAACAAGCTTATGCACGCTTTTACGCGCGATTTATTGTATTCACTTGACTACATCACGTGCGTCTTTATTCATGTAATACATTGGTACCTATGACTTCGTACTCTCCACGACGTAACATTTTATCCAACCTCTAATCTCTCGCCCGCTGCAATTATATTTTGGCGTCTCCTCATTACAATCAAATCCTTCTTCGGTATCGACATACATTTCAAAGGAATCTTCTTATCCGAATCAAATTACTAAATTTTATTCACACGGAAACAATACTTCTTGTTTATAGGAAGAGTACACAGTAAGATTATCGTGCGTAGCGCGGGAATAAAATGTTTTCAGCGAACCTCAGCAAGTGGCCGATAACGTCGCCGAATAGTCGCCGTGAAAGTGATGGCTTCACAGTTTTTTATCCTAATCTTCCTTATCTACGTAAGTGATTCATTGTATCACTGCTTTGCTAACACCTACTTTGTGGGCAACTCCTGAGAATGCGTCATCTAACGTCATGCGTTACTAATCTAATGGTTTGCATGCGGAGTCCCGACGGCTTATGTTTGCATCAGCTCGCGCGTATCAGAGGTTTGGATACGTTTCTTCGCGTTGTGTTTTCTGTGCATTGAGTCAGTTGAATTTTCGTCAAAGTTCATCATTGCTGCGAAATCTGCACATAAAAGTCTAGCGCCTTTCTTGAGTGGTGTGTGATATTTTTCCCGAAAATATCACCCATAATGGCTGGAACATGGGCTGGGGTATACAGTGGTATTGAAACTCCTTCAGATGAACAATTATTTATACTAAGGCTACCATGTTTTTGTGGACAATTTTTTTTATGTCAGTTCCCTTCGTGAACAAACTTTACCAAATGGGAACATATATTACAGGAACTATCACAAAAAACCGAAAATTTCTGCCCGTATTTTTCAAAAAGAAGTTCACCATCGGGGAAAAAATGTTTTGCCGTTCCGGGTGTATTCTAGCCTGTGCATTTAGGGAAAAAAATTCTCAATGAGGACCTGTGATCCTTCTTTCAAGCAAGGCGACTACAAAGCATAGTGAAGTGACAAAATTGAGACAAGGCTGCGAGAAAAAAACTGTGAAAACTGAAGTAATTTTGGAATATAACAAGTATATGGGAGGTATGGACTCTTCAGACTTGATGCTCTATGTATATTTAGATGAAAGGAAAAGAATAAGGAGAAAGAATAAGGAAACTGGGTGGGACATTAGAATACAGATGCTGTGTCTGCAGCACAAAGGAACAAAGAAGAAGATCCAGAACAGTGTGCGTCAGATACAACAGGGGTTCGCATGGGGAGCGTTTGCATAAGCATAAGTGCTGAAAGAGTGACTGTGAACAAAAGGAAAAATTTATTCCTAAGTGATATTTTTATAAACTAATCGAAAGTGTACCTATGTACTTATTACATAAATAACTTGAACAAATAATGAAAAATCCTCCGTGAAACAATTTTCATCATATATGTTATCCTTCGTTTTTATAGAAAAAGCATTGCATATTTAATTCATTCATATGTATAAATAAATGCAATGTTAACATTTAAACAATTCCTTTAGCTATAATTTAAACTAACAATAATTTGTATTAATTAAGGCCTATATATATGACTATATACATATTTCATTGTTTTTTTACAGAAGACTGGCTTAGGCACTGGTCGAAAGTGATTGAGAAAGATTTAAACAATTAAATTTTTATGGCAACATTTTTTCTGTTTATGCATAAAAAATTAAGTAGATCTGTCATAAACTAAATTCTTAATTAAATACAGTTTTCAATAATTGCAAAATAAAAACAATACTACGAATAAATAAGCCATAAAGTTGTGTTTTTCGTAAACATTTTTAAAAGTATTAAGTTTATAAATTTATTATTGCAAAACTGAAAATTATATATAATGATAATTAACATTTCTGAACACATCATTTATTTCTACATATGTGTGATTTTTTTCATGTCTATAAAGCCTAAAATAAATCCATAAGAATTTTTACAAAAAGTACTAACAATTTCATAAAAAAACCCTTGGGAATTTTGGGTACGGATATTGAAAAATGCTTGGGAGTGAAAGGGTTAATGAATTTTATGCTTCTAAGGATAAGAACCAATTTGAGGAGGCGGAGACGAGTCATTCCTCGCCAGGACAGGGTGCGTAGGGAATCCGATACGGTTTTTGAACTGCACTTTAGGGAGGAGGATATCATTCGGGAATTTGAGACCTCCTTAAGTGATGGAACTGTCTTTAGATTAGAGAGTCATGCCCCAAGAGTTAAAAAAGATGCAGTTCCCACCATTTTCCCCAACTTGCCGAAGTACCTCAGTAAGGTGGTAAGGGAAAGGAAGGCGCCGAAAGCGAGAGTGCTGAACACTAGTCCAGGCTCCTTGAGGGGAGCAAGTGCGGAGGTAGCTGCTAGTGGGGCCTGCAACCTTGAGCATGAGGGCGTTGGAAGTATGAGTATATTGGCTGAAGTTGCATCGCAGATGTGGGATGAGGAAATAGCTGGACCTAGTTTCAGTGTGGACTACCTGATAGAGAGGACAGAGTCGATATCCCTGCCTGGGCGCTATTGGGGTACTGCGGTTGTTAATAGTTGCCTGGTATTTATGAGTGTAGGTCACTCATTTATAACTGAGAGGAATATTATAATATTGAGTGATCTGAAGGTCAAGGTAAGACATGGAACAATATAATTTGTCTTTCTATTTTTTTTCATTATTGGCATTCATAATTGTTTGAATATTTATACATGTTTTTATGACATAGTCATTCACGTGATAGCAATTTACCTATTTCATTGGCTTTCATTCCGTATATACATTTATGCACTACAATTTATTTTCAAGAGTCACTAATATACTTTGCACAGAAATGTAATTTTTTCTTGGGCATTAATATCTGTTGAGAGCCAAAACTTTTATGGGATAAGTGGTTATTTTACTGTGATTGCCCGATTACAAACTTGCCTTATTTTCTAGGTCATGCTTTACACCAAAGAGATCAGCATACGGATTGATGGTGTGAAGTGTGTGGAGGAGGATTGTATTTCAGTTTCACATGTATCTTTCTCATTTTAGATTCATAATGATGAGTCGAAGATGCTTGATCTCCAGCGGAAGTCTGCTGCTGCATCACCACAGGGCGTGGAAGAGAGCATCAAGATGTTGCCCTCCACTCAGCAGGATGCCGTCAGGACTTGTTTTGCTGCCTCTCGGGTTTAGGGCAACAAGGGTAGGCGTTACCCTTTGAATTTCATCTAAGAGTGCCTCCTGCTGCGAATAAAGGGCCCAAAAGTGTATGACCATCTTAGGGCTCACAACATCCTTCCTCTGCCCAGCATCAACACACTTAGGCGCTACATTCAGAACATCTAAGGATCATATGGATTTCAGCAGGCTACTTTTGACTGTCTGAAAGAGAAATCTAATATATGGCCGCTGAGGACAGAAGAGGTAGTATGTTTGAATTTCATGAATTTTCCATTCATTTTTCAGTATATGAAAATAAACTTTCGACTGACCTTTTGGTTATCCAACGAGATAATGCACGGATGTTTCTCTTCATAGAAAAATCATCCTATTTCGTTGGTAAAGCAAGTAATGGGTTCGCTAGTAGTGGGCCCCGGTCGATTCCATAGCGACCTATTCCCTATCCTTCCCTTCCATCCCTACCTCTCCTGGAGCCATCGACGGGCTCCTTATCGCGGCGGCACCTCCTTTCATTTCACCTTCCCATTCCATTCCCCTCCCCGGGTGTCCGGGCGTATCAGTTGAAATACTGGGTCTCGGCCCAGGTGTGTTGTATCCTTGAAAGAGCCCTCCATGGGCCCTCATTCGCTGATTTTTTGGTTCGTTCTCTTTGGGAACTTTGCTCCTGGACGAGATGAAGCTAACATCAGGTGTCACCTTTGATAAAAACTCTTCAGGTGAACGGCTTCACTGATCTTGGTGCTCACACTACTGACCACCAAGAACATCAAACTGGTGATCATGCGCTTGTAATGATGTTCCAGCCCTTCAGAGGTCGATAGGGTATAAGCTCTAGCTTGCTTTCTGAGCAGAGGATGTGCCACTGAAAATATATTACACCACCTCGTCACGGAGTGCATTGTTCTACTTGAGCACGCCAATTTCTATCTCGATGTTGTCACTTGTGATGGTGCTCAGTGGAATAGGAGTGCGTGGAAGCAGTTCGGCATTGACTCATTCATCCACTGTTAGCTGTGAGAACCACATGTCCCTCTAGACGACTTTGGTTTATGTCAGACTTTCCTCATCTCATGAAAAATATGAGGAATTTCTTAACATCTCACGAAGAAACATGGGTAAGTAGAATTTCAAAATTGGAATGGCATCAGAAAATTTACTTTTAGTTGTTTTTTATCCATTTTTAAGTATCTGTGAAATTATTTGTAAGACTATGGTTAATAAGTTATTCCGTAAATAAATGAAATGAAATTTTTATACATTTATTTCTGTCTTACAGACCCCGGACGGTGCGTTAAGCTCAAGCACTGGGATGCTGTTGTTTTATTAGATCAATGGCAGAAATTCCAGTTTAAGACTTGTCCTAAACTAACGAGCGACCACATTCGTCCGAAGGCTTACCAAAAGATGAATGTGGCGAAGGCCTTCTAGGTAGTACACTTACAGTACCCAATTTCATTCCCAATAATGGTGATATACTTTTCTGTGCTACATCTTTGATATCTTGAAAATGCAATTACTTCTAGTTTGTTTACTTTACAGTTTTTCGGTGGTAACGTTGCAACTGGCACACAGTGTTACAGAAATTGCCACTCTGATCTCGAGGATTGCGACCCTTCCATAGAATTGAATGAACGTACGAGGGGGTTTATCATTGCTATGAACTTTAGGTTGCCACAGGATGCACTGACGAGGGATTCAGTTCGGTGGAGGTTAATTATTTCTGGCATTTAAGTTTAATGCTGTTTGAGGCATATATTTTGGATTTCTATTTCTTATTTTAAGCTATTACTGAATTCCATGATTATTTGCAACTGTGGGAAGCTGGGGCAGATAGAAAATTCTATTTTCTGTCATAAAACACTGCCCTTGGCTTTAAAGTTACACTGACAACCACTTTGGCGTTATTCCATTTTCTTGAGTCAGAATGTGGTTTCACATGTCTGATGACTCCTGAGGCTTAACCAGGATGCGTTGAAGGCATCTCATGTTCAAAGAAATAACGGTCCTGTACGAAATTTGTAATAATTAATGGTGGGGGAACATTTTTATAGTAGATCCATTTTTTCATAGGTTCTTTGGCATGATGAGGTCGCCCTGCGGTTGCAGTGACCATGCCGACTCAAATTTGTTTGCTTATATTTTCCGGCTCATGAGCACCAACTCTCTGGTGAAGCCAATATCAGGGAGTTCAGTGTCTGATTCAGAAGTGCTCACCACTCTTATGCGTACTCATGGAGTTGGAATGCCAGAGAACCGCTCTGACCAGTTCCAGATCCTTTCAGAGTGATTATAGAGAAAGGAATCCCTCCCGGAAGCTTGTATCCATCCTCCAGCTCAGCCACTGATCACACGTACTGCCGTGTGACCACTCCGTCGTTTGTACTTTCATACTTTTTCGGTTATGTTGCCAGCAAAGCTATGAGGCTCACTAAGAGTGAGGCTTGCCTTCTGCTCTCCCAAAAATCAGGGACAGAGCAGCATGAGCAATTTATCGCATGGCAAAGTGAAGGTAATCAGATCTTTTCCACAGAGCGCCTTCTTTCCCTAGGCAGTATGATGGAGGAAGTCACTGTATCATTACTGACGACGGAGGAGCTGAGTGTTGATATAATTTTCCAAATAGCCACAGCTATCAAGGAGCAGTCATTACCGCTGGTCGGTTGTGACTCTCACTGCCATGCCCACACTAAAGCTATTATGAGGATCTTTGTATGCACTCGGGTGCATTTTGCTTGCAGACAAGCCAATAACACGCGGAAGGAATACACCAGGCTACAAAGAAAGAAAGGGAAGCTGTTGTGAGAGGGTATGTTTAACTAAACCAGTACAGTTGTCTAAAATTGTTTTTACAAGGATTTCTTTTCCCTAGCTGGTACATCGGCTGCCGGGACTCCAAAAGGCGATTCCACTTTTTGAGTTAGTGACTCATTTGGAATGTGGTTGTTAGTGTGATTTTATAAGTTTGGGCATAGTGAATTAGTGAGGCGATAACAGAGGTGACAGTGTTTATGTGCGTGTTATTCTAGTTTTAGGACTTAATGACAATGACTTTATAATTAGCTATGTTAGCTGGTAGGAGTAGGTTTATCGTGAGGTTCATTTGTGTTGATTCATTTACGCTTGCATGCATGTTCATTTTTTTCAAAGAGTGATGTTGTGCAATGTTAGAGTATTTACTACCATATGGTGAATCATCTATGTAAATAGTGATTTTTTTACAGACAACATGACATTTTTACATATTTTTCATACTTTGTAGTGTGCATTTTCCTAGTTCATAGGTCTGTAGCCACTGTAGTTTATACATTGTTTTTTACTTAACAATAGTGCAGCCAGGATGTTTCTGCCAATATATAAAATATAGCCAAGATGTTTTTGCTGACTCGGTGCAGGGGTTGTCAGTTGGAATGAGGAGGGGAGTCAAGGGGTGAATTTATGTGACGTAAAAGGAGGTTATTTTCGGAATAAAAAGGGATAATTTGATAGTTGTCGATATTAGTAGATGAAAAATGGTAGTATATTTCCCAATGATGCATTGCAAACCATTGACATTAACATTGTTGTGAGTAGTTTTTACTTTTGTTACACCTAGCATTGGTGGGATTACAAATTTCAGAGACTGGGAGTCTAGACCTCATGCTGTAATGGATTTGTTTTAGCTAGTATTTTTTGTAAATTGCATTTCATTTCTGGCTTTAATTTTTCAGCTAACTTTTTAACAACATAAGCAAACACAGCCGCTATAATCATACTCCCAACATACAACTAGGGTTTCCTACTCCACTTTAGTGTATGAGATTTCTGCATCGTTGTATTTAGCATGTACATTCTAACATATTTCCTCCCACAATCTAGGTATTCATCACCACCCTTTTAAGGGCCCCACACTTTCATGATGATTATTTTCTTTTGCCTTGGGGCTTCACATTTATTGTGTGATGTTACCTCGCATGAAGTCATTATTTGTGAACTGCGGGTTTTTTTCATGGTGCACCTACCATGCCATTCGTTTTTATTTATGGAAATGACCTGGGATTGCAATTGCTAGTATTTCAAATCTACGTATCTTTGCCTATTTTTTTTAAATTTCCATTCCTAGGGAGTTATTCATCTCCCTATCCTTTGATGGAAGAGGTGCAGTCTCAATCCTGGAAGGCCCTTAACACTTCATTAACTTATAGGGTTATTTTCATTTAAAATGCTTCCTTCTTCCTACCTGTCTTTATGTGGGAGGGAACCTCCACCTACCCCCCTCATGCGCTCACCCCCTCCCTTCACCCTTTCCCAGCGACCGGCACAGAGGCACGATTCCGTTCGACGCCTTCTGCGTTTGGGCCTTTCCCGCGTGCCGGGGTCCACCCCTGAAGGATTTGGGTGAACATACCCCGAAACTTTGTCGCCTTCGCCTTTTGTCCCCTTTGGTCTTTCCCCACCCGCTCATGTGCACCTGTTCCTAGGGAATACCCCGGTCAACGAACCGCGAGTAGCGGTTTTCGGGCGACTCCCTGCGTCATTGATGCCCGGCAAAAACAATATTTAAGCGAGCATCGAAGACGCATCAGGGCCATTCCCGCCTACGCCTTTTCCTCGCTCACGGCAGAACCCCTTGCTGGGTCGTCGAGGCGCTCCCTTCGGCCAATACACCCTTGCCGGTCGCTGACTCTGCACCTCGCCTTCCTCGGGAGACCCCCTCGCTGGGTCACCATTACCTTCCTCGGGAGACCTCATCGCCGGGTCACCATTCCCCGCGTCGGGAGACCTCTTTGCCGGGTCACCACGCTTCCTCGGGAGACCTCCAGTTGGGTCACCGCCACCCTCGCAGAGTGAGTACCTCCACCCCCCTCCTTCGCTACACCCCCCCGTTAGGCCTTACGCTTTGATTGGATTGGTATGTTCACACCCTCTATACTAATAATTTCATTGAGCAGCAATAAACTGTGTTCGCTCCCTATATACCTGTAGGGGAGGGTGGGGCACAGTGAAACATGGGGCAGGGTGAAACAATTCAAATTTCCCTCCTCCTGACAATTCTATGAATTAGTGCTCTCTGTGTTATATTAAGGAACTAACACCACAACAGCTGCTGCAGTCTCATGGCTTGTGCTCTTCTAGTCTCCTGTTGATGGATCAAAACCTATTTTAAGGTGAGAAAAGTAAATAATTCCAAAGAATTATTTCACACTGACAAACTTTTCCTTTTCATGGGAAATCTTAACTTATCATTGTATTTACTGTTACCATTTCTTAAGTTTTGGAGACCACCAAACATATTTCTATATCTTCATTTGTTTTCATGCAGTAAGTTTATTTATTCAAGATGGCCTGGTGGGGCACACTGAAACAAGATAAATGGGGCACAGTGAAACATGTTTCACTGTGCCCCATGTCTCATTTAGGAAGAACTATTTGACTTGAAATATGCAGTGTGGATTACTATAGTAATTATTATTGTTATTCTGATGGAATTTCATTATTTTCAGAATAAAGATTCCAAAAATGAGGAATAGAATAAGAAAGAGCCATATTGGATCCTTCACAGATGGTGAAATGCGCGCTGCAGTTCATCTTGTTCTGCATGAAAACTATTCAATCAGGAAAGCAGCCAAAGAATGTAATGTCAATTATGTAACACTCAGTCGGTATGTTTATTTGTTTTTTGCATGTGAACATCTTGTAACATTGAAAGTTTTCTGAAAATTTTTTTAAATTTCAAATAAACAGTAAACGTAAACTGACATTCAAATTTTCCAAATAATAATTTTGAAAAGATTCTTTTCAGGTATGTGAGTAAGCAAAAAAAGGCTAGTGATGAAGGGACTGGTGAACATGTTCGCATGACACCAAAATATCAATCCAGATTGATTTTTACAGCTGAACAAGAAAAGTGCTTGGCTGACTATTTGATAACATGCTCAAAACTCTGTTATGGTCAGTCGACTCGTAACACTCGAGAGCTAGCTTATGAAATGGCAGTGGTGAACTCTATACAAGTGCCAAAAAACTGGCATGATGACTCTGCTGCAGGTTTAGACTGGCTACGATTGTTCTTGAAGCGAAATCCAAATTTAAGCATTCGGCAGCCTGAAAACTGTTCTCTTTCTCGTTGCACATCATTTAATGCACACACAGTGAAAACATTTTTTGACAATCTTGGTGCAGCCTTAAGACGTTCAGAATGTTTTGGTGATGGTTCCAGAATATGGAATCTAGATGAAACTGGTACCTCAACAGTCGTAAATAAGTCTGCCAAGGTGATTGCAGAAAAGGGATCCAAAGGGGTAAATAATGTAACAGCAGGTGAAAGGGGAACTCTAGTTACTACATGCTGTTTTGTGAGTGCATCCGGAAACACCATACCCCCTGCATTTGTTTTCCCAAGGGTCAAGTTCAGTGATCATATGTTGATCAATGCCCCTCCTGGCTCTCTTGGACTGACATCGAAAAGTGGTTGGATGACAGCAGAAATATTTCCTGAAGTTATTAAGCACTTCATCAAACATACAAAAACAAGTAAAGAAGACCCTACACTGCTAATAATGGATAATCACCAAAGCCATATTAGTATACAAGTAATAGATTTGGCAAAAGAGTATGGCATAATGATTGTGACTCTTCCACCTCATTGCAGTGCCAAATTACAGCCCTTGGATGTTTCCTGTTATGCTCCATTTAAGACCTATTATGCCGCAGCAGTTGATTCCTGGAACAAAAGCAATCCAGGTAAAGCTCTTTCCATCTACCATATTGCAGGATGCGTCAATTTTGCCCATCAAAAGGCTATGACTCCAGCTACTATTATTAATGGATTCAAAAAAACTGGAATATATCCATATAATAGGCACATTTTCACCGAGGCAGATTTCTTGAGTAGTTCTGTAACAGACCAGCCTTCTCCTGAAACTGAAGAGTGTGACTTATTGAGCCAAGAATTAAGAGCAACTGCAAGTACTTCCAGTTTAAACAATGGTCAAGGTGAAGATAAAAGAACTTTTCAAAGTCCTGCTCAGTTCAAGGGCTATCCTAAAGCCGCTCCAAGGAAAAATTCAACCAGGAAAAGAGAACCAGGCAAAAGTATGATCATAACAGACACACCAGAAAAAATCCGTATGATGGAAAAGAAAAATACAGCTATAGGAAAAAAAACTTCTGAGGCAACTAAATCATGCAGAAGTTTATTTAATGCCAATGTTGCCATTGATAACTGTGAGGGGCCCCATCAAAATTCAGACACCACGTCAGAGGGAGGACTTTCAAACCCCTTGGAAGGTAATGAGGATATTTTAGAAGGTTTTGGAAATAAAGTAGGTACAGTAAAAGTTGGTGATTATGTTTTGATTGAGTTTTCATCGAAGAAAAAATTCTACTATGTAGGTAGAATAATTAAAGAAGCAAGAAAACACAATGGCGCTGAAGTTACATATTTACGAAAAAGTTCCAAAGTGCCAAATTCATTTTTTTTCCCACATATTGAAGATATAGCATCTGTCAGCATGAAAGACATTAAATTAGTTTTACCACCTCCTTCTTATCGCAAAGGAACTGCAAGAATGAAAAGGTTTATTTCATTTAAAATTTCATTTGCCAATTTAGATGTTCGTTAAGCTTCTAATTATCACTGACTAAGGTGCAGTTTGTTTCATGTTTTTTAATCCATTACTGTATTCATGCATTGTGAGTTTCATTCTAGTGAAAATATTGCCAAAGGTAAAAATAAATGGTATTATAAAATCTGAAAAAATGTGTTTCACTGTGCCCCATAAGTAAAAAAGGCCCTGTTTCACTGTGCCCCACACATGGGGCACAGTGAAACAATTGACATATCACTACAAAAATTGATGTAAATCCATTGCTTTTTTAAATAATTCCATTTTTTAAAGTAGGAATAGTGAAGAAAATGACAAGCACCATTTATATATTTTCATTGTTATTTTATTTTCAAAAGCAATGTTTTTATAGGCAAAATAATAATTTTTGTTTCACTGTGCCCCACCCTCCCCTCACCCTCCCCTCCCACCCTCCTACTTATTTCTTACGTGCTCCCCAACCTAATCACGACGCGACTCGCCACCACGACATTAATACTTACAGCTCTTCTCTGTAGTGCTTATGCTTTCATGAATAAATGCATTGAAAATTCAACGACTATCACTTCCCTCATTTGGTCCCTATTTCCTTTCTATTAGTTGCTGAATACCTGTCCCGTAAGTGGAGGATCTCCGACATTTAAATCCCCTTATAAAGCGAGGAAGTCAAGGAAAAAGACAGATCCACAGCTTGACGAATTTCAAAAAAATTTTGTGGAGGAGTATCCTCCATTTTCATGATCAGGGAAAATTCCCAAAAATTACGGAGGTCCATAGGAAAACGAGGGAATCGGGTGAATTTTCCGGTGGCCGCAACATCACTGCGTAAAGCTATGAGGGAGATTGACTTCCGCTACAAAAGAACAGTGGATGGGAGGAAATTCCTTATGGAGAGGGGAGACATTGTGTTATGACTGTGTCATATTGTGCATTTATTTTTGTAATGTGCATGACGAAGGGTCAGATATTTTCAATGTGCATGGTATGTTTTCGTCCCAAGGTTGCGAGACGATCCTTTGAGCACATTTCTGTCGTCTCGTCACCATATTCGTCGAAGGCAAGGGTTCCCACTCATAAATTTGGGTCATCGGTCTTCGAGGCTTATGTAGTCAGCGTCTCCTCGACCAGTCATAAACGTCTAAATTTTCTGGACATATGGTCATTGTCTCGCTGACGAAGATAAGTTGCTCACTTCCTAGGATGGGTCGAGTGAAGCCACCCTTCCCCTGGTCTTGGAGGTGTTGACCTGTGCCCTGACGACACGAGCGCGGGAATTCGGGGGAGTCTGTGGGTAGACACGCGAGCGACGGGGTGTGCTGCCCGTCGCAGTTACATTTGTAAACTCATCACCAACCTCATTCATTAAACGTCTCTGAGATCTGATTCGCGTGGATTTCAATTCTTTGGTGCCCTAAACCCTATTCCGGGAGACGAAGCCACTCGAGTCTCCCTCCTTGATCGTGTCGAAAATGACAATTGTCGCTGCCAGAATTTCTTTCGTAAGAAAAATGGAAAACCTTGCAGAGCAGTGGACCAAGGCCAATTACTTACCTTGATGAAACTTGGGTAAATCAAAATTACTCTTTAGGAGCTTGTTGGATAGGGCCGAATGAAGACGGAGGGCTGAAGTTCCCATCGGGAAGGGATCAAGACTGATAATCTGTCATGTGGGATCGGCGGTAACGGGCTTCCTCAATGAATGCAAGCTGGTCTCACGGAATAAAAGCAAAAAAATTACGGATTACCATTCCGACATGAATGCGATCGTCTGTACGAAATGGTTAGTCTAACACTGATTAATTTCACACTATTATTTTTTTAAATCATTAAATTAAAAAAATATACAAACTTCTTCAGGCAATTTGATGTTTATTGCTAATTACGTGCTTCTTCCGAACTCATTCACTGGTTCCAAAACTTTTTAAGTGCCTTGGAGCAGCGAGAAATAAAAAATTCTGTCATTGTGATGAGCAGCTACCCACCACTCCGTTGTGAGGGATAAGCCGCCCACGACCTCAACGAGGAAGTCCGATATTAAGGACTGGCTTACGAGAAAGAATATACCGTACACCTGTTGCCAGACTGAGCCAGGCGGAATTCTTGTAATCGGTGCGAGTAAGAAAGTGAAAAAAAGAATTTGAGCTGGATATGATAGCTGCAAACGCAGGACATACTGTTGTACGACTTCCCCCATATCATTGCCAATATAATCCTGTTGAAATGGTGTGGTGCAAGTAAAAAGACAGGTGGCTGAAAGGAACACCACGTTCAAGACGAAAGACCTTGAAGACATCACTCATCAGGTAATAGGTGGTGTTTTCAGCCTCTTCTCGACAGGATTGCCAGAAAAGAAGTAGAACCTTCCGCAGTGAGTGAAGCATTCCTTGAACACCTTCAGATGTCTAGGGAAGCATATGTTCAACCCATAAAACTGGTTAAGAAGAAAAAGATCAATTTGCCTGCAGGAAAGTTACTTTCTCATGCCGAACTAGCTGAAGTGCTCAACCACCAGAACCGCAGCCTAGCACAAGTGGAACGGTCAATCAACATCAGGAGAAATGTAAGAAAACGATTTCCTCAACCATGCACGGACTACAGAAATTAAAAAAGAAGGGTAAAGACTGCGGAGAAGAAATCGAAATCTACAATTCTAGCTTCGATGATAACTGGGAAACAGCAAAAAGGAAACTCTTAGAAAAAAATGGAACAAGATCAAGAAGATGAACTTGATCCGGTGTCTTCAGAATTTCTACAGACCTTCAACAAAATTAACAAAAAAATTGGATCTTCTGTTGTTTTTAAGTATGAGGACAACATATTTCCAGGCGTAATTGAATCGCTTGATGACGAAGGAGTTTCTATAAGCCCTATGAAAATGTCTGTGAACAACTGGAAATGGCCCGAGAACAAAGATGCACTGTACTACAACTGGGAGGATGTACTCGGATGTATAGAACCTCCAAAAATGTTGCACAAAAGAGGTGTTTTTGCTGTGCCCGAGCTCCACGATTTGTTCTAAACTGTCTTTAAGTGAATTTTTTTAAAGTTTTCAGCTCAGGTATTTTTTTTTAAGATGAACACTTTAGAGATTCCCTTAGAGGCAGCATATTTTAATGAACTTAACAAGACATCTAAGTAGTGTTAATTTACAGCTGTTCACTTTCCTTCGTTGATTTAGTTAAAAAAAATATAATTCTTTTACTTCTTTTGTTTTTTTTCAATAATTTACCTGTATCATTTATTTTTTGGTCCAATGATATGATCCATCCTGTTCAGAGATAAATTCTCTACAAAATCAGCACGTTTAACTTTGACCCACTGCCATTACAAATAATAATATTGAGGATTTATTTAGGTGGAGAAGAGTAACCCGCTCCTATGGGTTACTTTGTCCCACTTTAAAAATTAAAAAAAAAAACAATAAAGTTGATTTTCATGTTTTTTGAGGGTAGCACTACACTTTCACATTAGTGTAGAGTACATATCAATATTTATCCCTGAATTTAAGTGGCAAAAAGGGGTGTTTTTGTAAAATAATGAAATCAAATACTCAAAAATGGAGCAAAAACTGACTGTACCTCCTTCAGTGAGGCCCTCCGAGTGTGTCCGGGATCTCACTAAGTTCACCCACAGAGATAAAGTGAACCGACTATAGTGCACATGCAGACGCAGTTGCGACTACAACGCACATAGATATGAATATACGATTCTGAATACGAGTCGACCCTCTGACATCACATAGCATTCAAAAATGATCTTAGAATATTTTGATACAAAAATCTTGGAACAAGGAATTATTTAGGGCCTCCACTAATCTTCACTTACACTCTCTTATAACCCATTTCAAAAGTTGACATGAAATTGAAGTGCCACCCAGGATCCCTTGTGGAGAGTTAGCGCAAAACATGAGGGGAAGGGTAATTTTGTGAGTTCTGTAGCTCTACTCATGCCCCTTTACAATGAACAGTCCTACATAAGAATCATATGTTATTCTAAGCCGCGAATATGCCCACTTCAACTTAGTAAGCTATATTTAATAGCCTGGAATGAGCACATACTGCAATATTAAACATGTAAGGGGCAGGAAAGTTGTAATTATTTTTGCTCCAAGCAAATTTATTACACTCTGGAAGTGAACACACCTCCCCACCCTGTTGCATGTAACTCTCCACAATCTGTTAACTCATTGCCATTGAAAAAATGCCAGCCATTCTCTGAACCCAGGGATCGGCATAATGCTACCAGCAGTTAAGCTATAATTCAACAGTACTCTCTTAAATTGAACCAAATCTTCACGCATTCCTCTTCATCCTACAACATCTAGCCAAGTATCACAAATCTATCCTGCTAATCCCTACTAGAAATAGGTCACATTCAGCAGGAAGCTTGAAGAGTTGGTTGCAGGTTCATGCTATCTAGCTAAAAATATTAACCTCGTCAACCACTGGAACTTTTCCCTTTCCCCACAGTCATTGACCAAATTAGTGCACCCTTTTAGTCGACTTTTACGACAAGCAGGGATACTGAGGGAGTATTCTATAGCCCCCAACCCACAGGGGAATACAACCGAATGACACCATCCATAAACACAACATACAAAACAGAGCACACCATCTACATTAAAAAGATGTGTCGAAACCATCTTCAACCTCTCCGCAATTTCCGTTCACACACCTTTTGGCTTATAACAACCAAATCTTTTTAACATGGAAGTTAAGAGCATAATAGTCAATTTGTGTGCCTAATTCTTTTGTTTTACAATATCACACAAAAAATGACATAAAAGTGAGCATATTTAACTTGAGCAGGAAATAGCCCCTACTGATTACATCTATTCTTGAGAGCATTGGCTCAGCCATGTACTTGCATGGGTACTGCATCGTGTATACAGAAGATTTCAAAAGTACCAGATTCTTCAACTTGGGGCAATGAAACTGTTGAACTTACCGTTTCCGCAAAATAGTTTCTCTTCTCTCATTCCCATTTGGCAGAGAAGCTAATATTGTTGCCCATTTATTACTAATCACACAAGTATACTAATCTCCTTGAATAAATGTAGACCAAAAGATTGAGGTTACAAAGTAATGAGGCCCCAACCGCAAAACATGTCTCAAGCACTGTAACTTACCTAAAACTCATAGTCACCACCAATTGTTACTGGTTATGAAAAATCTCAATGGGTTCATTCACCATTCTTTTAAATTCTGATTGATTGCGGTACACCGTTAAAAAAATTAAAAAGTCTTGTATCTTTCCATGTTTCCAATCAGTCTCCTACTTCTAAAGCTATTCACAGCAGAAGTATTGACTCGCTTACCCCTTCCGCTGACGTGCTCATGTCAGACTCTTGCGGAGTGGATCAACACCTCTCAACCTTGTGCATCTGTCTATGGCAGTTAATTGTCATTAACACTAATGAGCGATTCTGTCCGTCTAGGATTGGGCCTCCCTGATTGACTAATTGAACCAGCAATTTAATGACATCACTAACTCATAGAAAATAGACAATAACCTAGGCATTATTACACTTAAAAGAAGTCATGCTTTCATAATAACTAATGCATAGCATCTATCTGCCAAATTATCTATCTTGTTTAGTTGCCATTTCAGATCTCATTTGAGCAACCTCATTATGGAAAAATACATCACACAACACTATTTGCTCATGGTCGCTGACATTTGGAAAGGCTCCAATAAGTATCCTACAGTGAAAGATATGCAATGGAGAGTACAATAAGATAGCACCAAGGGATAGCACGTTAAAACCCTTTCAAGACAGATTTTCTGACTCATCTCCTATTTTCATGAGTTCACTTTAAATTCATTTAAAACAATCTCTAACAATAAATGAATATTTACGTGATGACCTGGGCCTATGCCATCAGATGCCAGATACATTTCAATGCTAAGGCAAAGATAAAATTTCAATTACCTCATTGCAAATACTAAGATATGCATTTCCCATTCATCCAGATATTTTAAAACACACATAAGCAACCAGTAAAAAAAATCATTGCAGTCTTGCAAATAGTGCCGATATATAACAGATATTTTAAATACACACCAGTTCATGAAACTTTTTAAGCTAAAAGCATCATTACTCAAGTAGAATCAAGTAACAATCACAAAATATTTCCATAAGAACTGGATTAGTTCTAATATATAATTAAAATGCTGGTGTTAACAAAATTTATCCCAAAGTAAAAAATTAATCACAAGTTCAAAAATAAAAAAATCTCTTTATGCAAAAGACTGAAAAAAACAGCTTTTTAGTCAAAAATCCCAAAACCCTATACACCAACACATAATTGAAATGCAATGAAATGTAAATGGCAAAAAAATAAGGAACTATTCATTACTTGATTAAGTTGCCTCAGTGTATATGAATACCAAAAACATCTGGTGTTAAGAATAATGCCACCATTAGCCAGCTTGTCCAATTAGGTCAAAATTAATAAAGATAAATACAAGTCAAAGTTATGTGAACAACATTTAATCATCACCACACTTGAAATCAATGTTGGGTTCCGGAAACATTGCAGTCCATTTTTTTACTTTTATATTAACAGCACAGCTTCATTAACTTATGAGTTGGCATTTGGTCCACGTCTGCGGCCAAATCCTTGCACAATGTTTACAAATCTACGATTGTACTGAATGCGTCTCTTGGCTCGCCCCGTCTTCTTTTTCTTCTTCTCCTGTTTCTCCACCTGCAAACACAAGAGAACAACCATCAGTGTCGGCAAAAAACTTAACATCATGTAAATAAAATTGCAGGGCTCGTGCATACTTTTAATTAAAAATTTCCTGACTTTCCCTTGATTAACTGCCTGATTTTTTATTTCCCTGGCTTTAAATCATGGGCAAAGCAGTTGCACAAGGAGATTTCATGGAAAAATGTAGCAAGGTAGATATATTTTGAAATAAAGTCATGCAGATGTAAAATTTTAGGTTTTCCCGGCATTTAGATTGATGAAAAATTTCTCAGGATTCCCACCGGATGTGGTATTGGGTTAATTCTATGTTGAACAGTGCCTGGAATGCCATAATTAATTGCTACATCCGCACACGACAATAACGGCAACCAGGGATATGAATAAATAAATAAGAACCATAAAAAAATACCATTAAGAGTAAACCCCCGAAGACGATGGCAGACTCAGCCATTGAAACGTTCGGTGAATTAACCGAATACCATACCCGGTGGGAATCCCAAGAAATTTTTCATCAAAGTCAAACAGTTTAAGCAGTTGCAGAAGTAAATCAGAATCATTTCGACACGATCCTTTGCCACACAGCCAGGACGACAACAGAGGACACAGAGTCATTGCAGATATTGGTAACAGCGTTGGAGGAAGGAATGGAAACATATGGAATGAAAATAAACGTTGAGAAGACTAAAGTAATGGAAGTGAGAAATGTAGATGGTATTAGGGTGAAGACAAAAGAAGGTGAAATACAGAATGTGAGAAGCTACAGCTACTTGGAAACTTTGTTAACTGAAGACTGGAAAAGTATAGGGGAAATAGAAAGAAGGATAGGAATGGTGAAATAAGTTTTCAAGAAGAAGAAGAAGAGAGGCTTGTGTAACAAGGCACTGGAATTAGAATTGAGGAAGAGATTGGTGAAATGCCATGTGTGGAGTGTGCTTATCTTATTAATGCTAAGTAACAGCATAGGCATCACCGTATTCAGCCTAATCATTTCTTAAATGAAATACAAGGGGTCTTTCACAAAGTTAGTGGTAACCTGGTTATTGTTGGTGATATTAACATAAATATTTTAGATAATAATCAGGTATCTAAGGATGATATTAATTTAATGTGCTCCCAAGGTTAACAATGTCTGCTGAAACTTCCAACAAGAATAACAAGATCATCTTTGACTTGTTTAGATCATGTGTTTGCCAGAATTGCGAATGTGTATAAATTTCAATTACTCACTGAAGTACTCCACCCAGATATAAGTGATCATTCTATGACTGTGTTTTCTATTGCACCTATTCATCATCATAGTCAAAACAGAAGTGGTTGTGAGAGTGAGCCCCTTTAGTATGGTATAAATTACAATTATCTAAAACATTGTGTAGCAGGAGTTGATTGGACTGTGGTGTTTAATGAAAATAACACTTCCAAAGCTTTCGAATTGATTATTGAGAAGCTTACTTCTGGTTTAGAATTTTCAAGATTTTCTTACAGCACTACTAAAGACTCCAAAAAATTAAAGCCCTGGATGACTAATAGCCTGTTATCACAGATTGCCAGAAAAAATTATTTATTTAACAAAAGTAGGCATCATCCAAATAACGTTGGTTTAAGAAATGAATACATGACATTGGCCAAGGAATTTAATAATTATTTTATTAGTGTTTTTGAATCAGCAAAAATCAGGCAACAAGCACGAAAAAGTATTCCAATGAAAGATCCATGTTTTTCCAAAAGTCGGTGTGACTCGTTCTATTTCGATCCTATTGTCCCAAGGGAAATAATTAATTTGGTAAATTCTCTTCGCTCTAGTTCATCATGTGGCTTTGATGGAATAAATAGCAATGTTTTAAAATTGATTATTCATGATATACCTCCTGTACTTACTCATGCATTTAACGTAAGTTTCACCTCAGGCGAATTTCCAAACATATTTAAAAAAGCAGATACGATACCTCTTTTTAAAAAAGGTGATCGAACAAAAATCCAAAACTATCGGCCAATTTCAATGCTTTCAACCTTCTCACAAGTTTTGGAAAAGTTAGTTAAGCACTGGCTGCTTACCTTTCTTAATTCGGGCAACTATTTTAGTATTGATCAGTACAGGCTCAGACGTAATATGGGAACTGAAGATGCCTTGACAAAATTTATGACTAATATATATAACGAAATAAATGCACTGGAGGATTATTTATTGATATAAAGAAAGCCTTTGATACGCTGGACCATGGCATTTTATTACAAAAGATGCATGATGCTGGTATCCGTGGTGTAACATCAAATTGGTTTAAATCCTATTTGTGTGAACGTACTCAGTGTGTTAGAGTGGGCCTAAAGTATAGTGAATTTAAAAAAGTGGACACTGGTGTGCCTCAGGGTTCTGTACTAGGACCAATATTATTCCTAATGTATATAAATGATTTGTGTAGTTTTAAATTTAATGGTCTTTTGACAGCTTTTGCTGATGATGTCGCCTTAAGTTACAGTGGTTATGACCTAATAAGCATTGCAAATGATGCTCAAAATGACTTGTACTTCATACGTAAATGGTTTGATTATAATGGGCTTGAACTAAGTGAAAAAACCAAATTTATGTTTTTTGATCCTAGCAACTGCTATGCAATCAATCTTAAATTATATTACCATAATGTAGACTGCCTAATGCAGAACTGTAGTTGTCTAATAATTGATCAGGTCAGCAGCAAAAAATATTTAGGAGTAACATTTCATAAATACTTGAAATGGTATCACCATATAAATGATTTAGTAAGAGTCTTACGATATAATGTATCGAAGCTTTATTTTATTCGACAGAAGTGTCCTTACTATTTTCAAGTAATATTGTACAACGCTTTGGTTGGCACTAAGTTAAGTTACTTCAAAAAAAGTTAATTAGAATAATTGCCAACAAAAATCGTTTTGAGCCTTCTTACCCCCTATTTGTTAGTCTTAAGTTATTGCCATTAAAGGTACATGTTTGTTTATAAAACTTTAAAGTTATTTTTTTGCGAAGTGGTATTTTTCCAGCAATTTCTGGAACCGAGCATGGTTATAACTTACATGGGAATGTTAATTTTCTAGTTCCTAAGCCTAATCTTTCTTTATTTAAAAGATCATTTCTTTATTTGGGGCCGAAGATTTTTAATAAATTACCTTGTTTGATCAAAGGGTTCAAGAGTATAAATAAGTTTTGTAAAAAGGCCAAAGGTTGGTTGTTATCCCATGTTAATATAAATGATCTTTTTTGATGTTTGTGAATAATATACATATTATTATATATTATTTTTATATTAATTATACTGACCCGTCGCATTTTCATGTGCTTGAAAATTTTTACTTTTCATTTAATCGCGAAAAATAGATATCGTCATTTAAAAATCTAAAAGCGTGAAATACGTACTCCAGGAGTAATAATCTTTCGATTTAGGAAATAAAAAAATAATAGGAAACCACCTTATTGTTGACTAAACCTGACAAGATGGTGTCCTACATATAGTTTTAACCATCGCTGATCCCAGTATACATAAAATTAATATTATATTTAGGATGCACACTACGGAATCAACCGAATTAAGTATGTAACCACATCTAATTTTGATGGAACTACGATACCAAGTCATGTGCACAATCATTTCAAACTAGACAAATTTTTATACTTCCTAATCCAGAACCCGTTTCCAATTCATAATGCTACCTACATATTTTTAAGTCACTACGCCATGCATTCGAACTTGTTTCACCTTCCTTTTGCCAATTTGCTCATCCAAATAACATGACTGAAAGTGATACAGTCTGCACATATAGTGTCTAACTTACACAATAATTAAATTCACTTACATCTATAGCACTCCAGCAGAACAAACTTATATCAGCACTCACGAAATACACCCATGCCTCGCATAGCGAAATTTCGATTAGCACAATTTCGATATAGCACAAATTCATTCCTCTGGGAAACATCGCAACAGTGTAGCCTAATCAAAAAAAGTTAACACACTCATGATAACACATGAACTTGCACTAAGTAACCACGAAATTGCTATCATTTTATGCATATTAATTGTACAGCTTACCTCAAATCTTTTTGTTTATACATTAATCAAAATCCATTGCTGTGCTATGGCCAAATGCATTACTAGTCATTGGGTCCAGATAGCCGGCCTACCGAAGTAATTTATCTCGTCTACTTAATTTAATAAATAATGTAATTTAAATCTTTAATTACCCATGGAGCTGGTGGAAATGAGTTTTTTTGAAGCAATACGTTTTGAGACGTAATTTTTCCCGTCATAGGTTATCGGTATTCACGGCGGAGAAATGGAGCCGAGTTGCGTATGAATAGTATCAACACATAAAAAGGTCCGCTACAGAGTCTCAAACACAATGACTTCATTCCCTCCCAGCAGTCGTAGACCCTCTGCATCTCAAGTATACAGTGCAGCAGTTGCCCAGCAGTTGTTTCGATAGAGCCATAAAGTGTAAAAACCAAGAGAACAATGGCAAAAAATAGGAATGCGGATAGAAAAATCAAGAAGTTATCAAGGAAAACCATAAACCAAGAAGAGAAAATGAAAGAGGTCAATTCCTTTGAAAATGTAGAGCGTCAAAGCGATAGTGCACAGAAGTTTAAACTCATGATGCCTTATTCTGAATAAAGACGAAGTTAAACACCAGTGACCTCAGCCCCACCAACTTCAACCAAGCGGTCAACACATACGGAAAGTTCATTGTGAATCTGTACAGAAAGACGAGGATGATAATCGCTCAGAGACATTCAGTGAAAGCTCCAGTTGGTTCCAGAGTTTTAAACGGCAACCGGGTATTTTCATGCGGCAATATCAGGTGAATCTGTATTGTATTGTAAAGTATTGATAGTGCCGTCACCGCAACATTTTCTGATGAATTCCAAGCTGTGATTGAAAGTGGCTCCTTTCTCCCTCAACTAGTTTATAATGTTGACGAGATGATGTTGTTTTGGAAAAGAATGCAATCTCATTCATTCATTTTCAGGGAAGGAAACCCTGGGTCAGGTTTCAAGGCATTTAAAGACTGTTTCACGTAGCTGCTAATGCCTCGGAGACTTCAAATTAAAATGATTTATCATTCATGAACTCCGCTAGCTATGAAATGGCGTTCAAAGTAGCACTAGCCTTTCATTTCGATGAGCGACAAAGGGGCCTGGGTGAAACAATAATTGTTTTTAGACGGGTTTGAAAAATCGTCAACCTTATGCCTTACAAATCCCTGAGATAGCAGATGTTAGCCCACCCACGCGACAGGAGGGAATTTCAAAAGCACGTGCAAATTTTCTTTACGTGAATAAAAGTCTTTGAATGCCTGCCTACTACCTTTCAAGATATTTAAACTATAAAAAATACATAAATAAGGGTTAGAGGCTATTTATGGGAAAATATAAGATTTAGAGGAATATAGATACCTAACACCTATGCCACCACCAGCTCGATTCTGTAAATGTGATATCTACGTTTCGCGTGCTTCAATCCACAGTGGCGTTCTCACGCCTCTCACCGTGAAAGACGTTCGAGCGATTCTGAAAGCCGGAGTCGTGAGATGCTTGACAGATTGCGAATGATCACTTGAGTTTCTTATGTTGGTAGCAGTGCGGATCCGAAGAACGAATCAGAATCTGAACACAAACTGCATTCAGCGGCCAACTGCAACTTCAGTTACCATAGAGCAACATATACAATGCCGTGGTAGATTCATTCCCTAAGGAAATAAGACTTCTTTACTCGAAGTTGAGTAAAGTCTTTTCTTTTAAAAGTACCTATTAATGATAAGTTATGATTGCTTAATTAGTTTATAGCTATTAACTGTATATTACCTCTTTCATGTGTTGTCAAGTGCTGCATATCAAAGCCAGTCATCATGTAGCAGGCTCGTAATTGCACAATTAGCACTAATTTTCTCATAATATGGAGCAAATGCTTACGCGGAATGAGAACAAGTGTTATTTTATTATTTGATAATGGTTCATTCTCGTATGCATTTGAGCTGTTCTCATCATTTCAGTACATGATTTAAAATGTGCTGTGGTGCATATTTATATGCCTGATTGTGCAAGCACATGCCACTATTCACTATTTATACTGGTGAAAATGTTTCTGGCGCAGATAAAGAGTTGATTATTAACAGTTCCTGCTACAGGACGAGATGTTTACATGTCTTAGTATTTCTATTATGTCAACAGAAAAAAGAATCATATTAGTCGTGTTACTGAACGGCAGCAATAATGCATGGAAGAGATGGAATGGATGATTAATGTTTACCTTAACGTACTAAATCATGCCCCGGCAAGCCACCTAAACGCCTAAGAATTAATCGTGGTGTGAGCTCAGTGAAAATATCCATCGCCAATCCTCAAGATACGCGGGACAAACCTCTTAAATCCTCTTCCCGCATCTCAAAGGGATTGTTGATATCGCACATCTGCCGCCGAAGTATGTGCATCTATTGCCTCCGTCGACATTGATGCTCATGCAACAATAGCAGAGCTATGTAAAGAGCCTCCATTCTCCTTAATAAAAACAAATCGAAGGCTTGAATTTACGAAACAAATATTAAATAAATCTGTTAACATTCAATACCGCACAATACTTTTACCATTGGTTCTACTCCAAATTATTATGAACATTAAGTTTTGAGTATTTGACTTGTATATTCTAGCAGATGCACAAATATAAGATAACTGTCAAACCCTCAGCGCAAAGTTTAAATTCTCACCAACTTCAATCGCAATAAAGGCTAATCAATTTAAATAGTATGCAGATGTAAATTTAACTTTACGCATTTCTTTTATTTGTTTTTAATACATAGTATTTATGGGAAGTGACAATATAAAATAGCCACCATCGTAATTAATGAATAATGTGCCATTAATTATCAATCACAGCGTAAATTCATAATGAAAAATTAGAGCGCATTGCCACGACGAAGCTACCACGGGCCCTCTTGGTGTGAATACTTTCACGGATGCGGCAGTGAGAGTGACGTCACTAAAAAGTTTCAGATTCGCTCCAGCGTCAAAGCCGTGAAAACATTAACAAAATCCGTTTCAGACGGCCATATAACATTTACAGAATCGAGTTGCAGGAATACATCCCTATCTTCCCAATGTTAAAATACTCTCGTATCATGCAAATTCGTATAGTACAAAGACCTTAAGGAACGCATCCCTTGCGCTATACGAGGCATGGGGGTAAAGTGGTGTTACTTTACCAGACGCAAATAATTAATGAAATACAATATAACAGGTCAGCCTGCACAACCGAAATGACTTTCCGAGGCCTCTATCCTATCGGAAAGCCTTCCTTGAGTCGATAGGAAGCAGTTTGAAACGCATGGATTGTCTTGCTGAAAGTAAGTGATGTAGAATCCAAGTCAAGTCTGCCAATCCGCTCAGAACGGGTGACTGAAACACCAAACAGATTGCCGAATCGACTATGCCTCTGAACCCTACAACCGTAATGGGGGAAGTAAGGTGATAAATCATTTAAGTCTTATAAAATTGTCCCAATTTGAATGTTACTATAAAAGGTTATGAATGAAAGATACTTCAACTAATGCCATAGAAACCTGATTTATGGCTTTTGAGGTGAGACAAAGTTTCCTAACACAAATGAGGACCTGCTATTTTTTTAACTCTAGGTAAATAATGATTTGAACAGGTTTGAACATGAAAAAAAATAAAATCAATAAAAGTGTCACATTCAGCAAAAGAATTCCATCAAATTCCCCTCTTCCACAACGTCTGAGAAAACATTTTACTAACCAGCCAAAAATATGGGAAGTAAAATTAACCATTTGAGAATATTTTTACTGAATTACAGTGGAACTTGGTTAGTACGTTCCTCCTTAGTACGTTTTCCTCCTTAGTACGGCGATTTCCCTCGGTCCCGGTACCATCCGAACAAAATACAGGTAAAAGAATTTGGTTAGTACGTTTGAAAAAATTGCGCTTTCCTGGTTAGTACGCTCAATTGCTTGCCGTGACGCAACCCGCAATTCGTTCTCTAGTGTCTTCTTAAGGGTCGCAAACGTCTGAATTCATGATTTAATTTATTATTATTAGCCATTAACATTCTTCCATTCATTCCACATCTCTTTCTTCTACCGTAATTTATCCAAATGCATTTCTGAATTCTTGTGACGTGATGAAAAATAAAATGCGCCCATTTTTCAGGAATGTCTGACTACGAAAAACTACAGCCAATAAGAAGCCCCAATTTTCCCCACCCCGAGCTCCTCACCTTCTGTTGCCTTTGGAGCGCTTGGGAGTGCCCGCTGGTGCCTACTGCTGCGCACAAAGTTCGTGAGTGGGCAATTGTTGCTATTGCACGAGTTATCATGATGAAGAAATGAGTCTTAACGGTATTAGACAATTCCCACATTATCTAAAGCAGTACTGCTCCATAAACTCGACGTCGTGCGTATTTACTTGACTACTGTTGCGGGAGCAGACGATGCTCTGGATCTCCACGCGAAGCTTAGCTTAAAAATACTTGATCTCGGAACGAAAGCAGACGACATTAGACAAATTTTGAAAGTAAATTTCAACTGTCTAATATAAAATTTTCTTGAAATTACGTCGTAATCTTATAATCTTGCGTGTCATCAGTCGATATATCGATCGATTTTACAATCGAAATGGTATCATTCCAGAAGCGAATGTCTACGGCTGTTGCCGTAATTTGAAAGTCAATATAATTTTGCCCAATTTTTATGATGTTTAAAAAACCAGTTGACTTACTCCGGGTTGTTGTTATATTCTCCGAGTACGCTGTGAGAAAGAAAAATGACTTGTCTTCGCTTGTCTGAGCTTCACTCGTCCTCGTTCTGTAAATGTATATAGGATAAATCACGGGAGATAGACGCCGTAATCATGGAATCGTCTTCGGAAATCTATGAAAAATTGCGATTTTTATTCACATGGTATTGTTTTTCAATGTAGCGCTCATTTTCTTGATTTTAAATGTGAAAAGAGTTCAGGAAGGCGATCCTATGAGAACTACCGATAGTAATTGTAATTATGACGACTTTTTCACTGATTGCAATAACCCCGACTGCTATTATTTACTTTCCTCGTTAGTACGTTTTCCTGGTTAGTACGTTCATTTTTCGTGGTCCCTTCAGAAACGTACTAACCAAGTTCCACTGTATTACAACCATATATAAATTAAATATAACTTTAAACAAATTCCAACTCTGAAAGTCATTGTGGACTGTTTCCACCGAATTATCGATAATTCCACCATTCCATTCCGAACATAAATTTGACGTGATTACTGCAATGGATAAGAATTTTAAAACGCCCTAAATTACTTCAATACATTTAAATTATATTATAATTACGTATTCATGAAGTCAAGTACATATTAGGTTAACCAACAAATTGTATGTAAATTTTTTATTATTTATTCAATGCAAGCCAAGTAGCCTCTAGGCATTTAGACAGAAATATGGATCATGAAACAATCACCGGCCACACGTTAACCAAAAATATGACAAACACAAGAGACGCCTTGAATGCAAATGCAGCAATGAAAGTGCTATTTCTAATTACTTCACCTATCGCTAGCAAAATTCATGTCCGGCTAAAAGGGTGTGAGTGGGAAAATGGCGAGAGCAGGGTGGCATGGAAGTGAACAAGTGCCTGATTTTTTGTCAAGGTTAATGTCTTCTAATCGCAGGCTTAAGGTCAATCTTTTGTCATGGCACACAGACCAATTAATAATTGCGCTTCGAACACTCATGTGCAAATAAATGCGTCGACAATATCTGCACACGACTCGGCCTTGAAACATTATCGAAATATCGATTTTTCTTTTTATCTGTCTATCGTAGTTCTCCAATCAAGTTTGAGATATTTTTAAGGTATTATGGCAAAATTCACGGCTATTTCCAGGTTTTTTCACGGTAGACGAAATTCACGGCTTATTCACGGTTTTAAGGTTTTCATGGTTGAGTGGGAACCCTGTTCAATATGATATTCTGCAATCTAAGGGTAATCATTATATCTTCTGCCTTTTATATTTTTTACGCTGATTGATGAATCTGGTGGTTTCACTGTCACAGTAAAAACACGTAGGAGGGGTGTCGAGGATTACGAGCAAATTACACACAACAAATACCAGTAAAACACTATATTCTTAGATACATACTCACACGCGCATACACACAATCTTTCACGCACGCAGACATTTTCATTAGTCTCATATCTCAAAAAAATGACGTGAAAATATCATCCTTTGAATATTTACTTTGCTGGAAACATCGAAGAGTATTTCCAATGCACGAAGCTAATTAAAAGTGAGCTTTTATTCAGCCAACTCAGCCATTAACGTGCAACAAAGTTAGTGGGGAAAAGCTTTCAATCAAGCAGTGTTCCTTTACATTTTCATGCAATATGGAAAAACAAGAAAATGCAGCCCAATAAAATCTTTGCAAAATACAACACAGTAACCCAGTCGCCAGGAACATGTAAACAAGTGCGCAATTAATAATATAAATTACATGGGTTCTAACCAATTCTCATGTAGGGTTCTTGCCATTTCTTTTCTGCAATACATACTTCTGCTCGAACTTCATTTTCTTTTAAATCAATAGACGGAAATGGCTAAACTTAAGGGTACAATTTCTAATGTTTGAAAGTCGAAGTTCGAGTTTGTATGCTGTGTAGCAAGCTGTATCGTACAGGAGTGAGGGCAACCACTTTCATTGCAAGAACTGCTAATTTTCACATTGATTGGTGACTTGGGATTTATAAGAGATTTTTCTACAGAAATTAATACAAATACCTTCGAGGATTGATAAAAATGGGTCACTTTGTTTTGTTTATCACGTAAAGAACTTGATAACTATTCGATATTTTTTCTTCCATTGGGTATACGAGCGAATATCTACTTCTTCGCACTCGCATTCGAAAATTAACGTAATCACTTGAAATATGGTTATCACTTACTTAAGTACGGATTTACGTTAGTCGGGACGTACGTAACTCGGTGGATGCCTGTAAATCCATGTGAGAGACTTACATAAACATTAACTTCGGCAAATAATTTCGATTAAAAGACTGTACATTTAAGATATGACAAAATTATGCAGGATTGAGGGCTAAAAATTGATTATATGGTAAAATAGTTATTTCTTCTCATGGGTCAGCCCAAAAATGGGGGTGTACGGAATACATGAGGGTGCGGATTACACAAGTAAATAGGGTATAAATAATATTTGCATAGCAAGGCTTGGATGAATCTCAATGACCGATACATTTATGGCATAAATGTTAGCCATAATTTATTGATTGGTGGACGAATTTCCTCTTATTCAAGTGAAAAGTTTTCTAAATCAGACCTGATCTTCAATGCCAGATTTCTTTTTCAAATCCGGCATAGTTACTTAGTCCTTTCCCTACCGTGCATACGCTTTGGCATACTGTCCAAATCATTTCCCGCATCGTCCTGAATCATTTCTCATCCACATTTTAACTCAATTGCCTATTCTCCATCTGCCTACTCTGTTTCACCAAAACCTCTGCAACGCACATTTAAATTAAGCACCAATCACACAAGTAAATGCCTCAAAAGAGGATCGGATGTTCTGCTACGCAATATACAAGAAGCAAATTATTTAACACACACAACTGCTTAGAGGAAATATTTTTTGCAAAGACAACGGCAAGATTCAACCAAGCACTATTCATGAACGTGATAAGAAAACACCTCTCAATAAGTACTTCATTAGATAGGGAACATAGGAAATTAAGCTATAAAATAAAGGAATCATCACAAAGAAAGGTCATTAATTAAATTGCAAATATAAATTCTCTTAATATATTTTATATATAATTGCCTACTTTATATATAATTGCCACAAAACCTATATCATGTGTAAGTAGTGCAAGTTTAAACTTTATCAAGAAATTGTTGAAGTTATTTGATTAGGCAAACAAGCGCAGGGAAGTTTCCCCAAGGAGTGAATTTGCACTACACCCATGTCTCGTATAGCGCAATTTCGATTAGCGCAATTTCGATATAGCGCAAATTCGTTCCTCGGGGAAACATTGCAACGCAGTGTAGCCTAATCAAAAATTTTAAACGCTCTCGTGATAAAACGTGAACTTGCGCTAAGTGCACACGTAATTTCTATCAATTTTCGCATATTAATATTATTTCTTGCCTCAAATCTTCTTTTTTGTTTATATATTAATCGAAATTCATTGCTGTGCAATTGCCAAAAGTATTACTCGTCATTGGGTCCAGAAAGCCGGCCTACCGAAGATTTATCTCGTCTCCTTAACAGAATGATAATAAATAATTTAGATCGTTAATTAAGCGTGGGGCTAGTGGAAATGAGTTTTTTTTTCAGCAATACGGTTTGAGACGTATTTTTGCCGTCGTAGGTTACCGGGCGATTGACTTCCAGGTAGAGGGTCTACGCTAAAGCCTTCAAGGTCATCGGTATTCACGGGGGAGAAATGGAGCGGTGGCCGAGTTGCGCATGAATAGCATCAACACATACAAGGGTCCGCTATAGAGTCTCAAACACAATGGCTTCGTTCCCTCCCCGCAGTCATAGGCCTTCTGCGTCTCAGGAATACAGTTCAGCAGCAGAAGGTGATTTCGATAGAGCCATGCAGAGTAAAAACCAAGAGAAAATGGCAAAAAATAGGAATGCGGGTAGAAAAATCAAGAATTTATCAAGAATAACCATAAACCTAGAAGAGAAATTAATATAAATTGCTTTGATGATATAAAATGATTGCTTTGAAAATGGAGAGCGTCAAAGCGATATTGCGTGGAAGTTTAAACTCACGATGCCTTATTCTGAATAAAGACGAAGCTAAAATATCAGTGACCTCAGCCGCACCAACTTCAACCAAGCGGTCTACACATACGGAAAGTTCATGGTGAATCAGTACAAAAAGACGAGAGTGGTAATCGCTCCACGACATTTAGTGAAAGCGGTTGGTAGCAGAATTTAAACGGCAAGCAGGTATTTTCAGTGCGGCGATATCAGGTGAATCTGCAAGTGTTGATAGCGCAGCCACCACAACATTTTCTGATGAACTCCAAGCTGTTATTGAAAGTGGCTCCTTACCCCCTCAACTACTGTCTGTAAAAAAAAGCAAGATACTCGAGTTTGAGGAGCTCTAGCGTCTAAATGAAGCAATCGATTTCAATGCAATAAAAAGCATACGAAAGATAATTTAGTTCTACGTTATATCGTGTACTTTAAAAATTCTGCGGCTCAATAGTATTTCCTGTACTTACTTTTTTCTCTAAAAAGTACCCGTTTTTTGCGCGTAAAATCAAGGTGCCCAACTTTGAGCGCTTAGCATTCCCGTAGTTTTCGTTTCTATGACTTGCAATTTTTATATAAAGAAGCCACATCTATTACTAGCAGTTTCCCGAAAACAAATTGTTTATACCACAAAAATTAATGGAGTTGTTGTAAACAACGCAAACCTCTGCTAACTTCGAAACCAGTGAGTCAATCGAAAATTGATTGGTACTGTTGTCTTCCGTAGAATGTTAGTAATGCAAGCACATATGAAATGTATCTTAAATATCAATAATGACGTCAATATCACTTATTATTTATCTAGATGTTTCTATGCGCGTACCGGCAGCTCCGTCGTGGGAGGGGGAGGCGAAAAGAGGCGCGTGGTTGCCACCGACTCAGCAGAGGGCGCGCTTCCTTTAAATGACCGACTCGCACGATGAAAGTATCGTTGTAGCACCGTTCAGGTAAACTTAAGGTCAGGTTGGGCTGAGCTTTCATCAAAATGCTTTTCTACGACGTAAATTATAAGCCATAATAGCGTAAATTTTATCGGATGGTAAAAACTTTTTGTACCTAAATCCAATGTCTAACAGAATGGATCTTAACTTTGGGAGGGAGAAACGTGGGCAATCGGGAACATTCTCTAGCAGGTGATCCATCATTCTGCGTAACGTAGGAAACATATTCCTCAAATAGAAACCGTGCACTGTCCTCCTTAATACTCCAATCATGAAGTCGTCGATGAAGATCTTCGGCCTTCCCAAAAGACGAACCCTCTTCTGTGCCGTAGGAAGGTCACCACTTGTGTTCTCCTTTTCACAATCCTTCTGTTTAGCCGTGACTCCTCTCACTGATATCAAGCTGATGCCAAGACAATCAGACACAGTTTGATACACAGGATATCTTTTGTCCATACTTTTTTCTGCTTCGCAGCGGAAAAAGCAAATTAAACTCAATACCATTTGGACTTCCGTCTCCGAAAAACCCGTTCTTGGACGCACGATTCACCGAGGGAATCTGCACTAACAATAGGCGAATCATCCCTAAAGGTAAACGTTTTGAAGCAACCAACGAATGATTCATTAACTGCTAGGGTACTGTGAGTCTCGATGCGCTATGTGGCAACTGCGCACGACTTCGAGAGACTTTCTCTTTTCTGTTGCTTTGTTTAGGCCAATCCCGTCAGGCAGGAAGAAGGCGACAACAAGAGCTAAAAACAAAAATAAATATGAAAAGATATTGAATACACTGCTGACATTTAACGTGTATGATCTACGTATATACATTACTAACATTCTACGGAAGACAACAGTACCAATCAATTTTCAATTGACTCACTGGTTTCGAAGTTAGCAGAGGTTTGCGTTGTTTACAACAACTCCGTTAATTTTTGTGGTATAAACAATTTGTTTTCGGAAAACTGCTAGTAATAGATGTGGCTTCTTTATATAAAAATTGCAAGTCATAGGAACGAAAACTACGGGAATGCCAAGCGCTCAAAGTTGGGCACCTTGATTTTACGCGCAAAAAACGGGTACTTTTTCGAGAAAAAATTAAGTACAGGAAATACTATTGAGCCGCAGAATTTTTAAAGTACATGATATAACGAAGAACTAAATTATCTTTCGTATGCTTTTTATTGCATTGAAATTGATTGCTTCATTTAGACGCTAGAGCTCCTCAAACTCGAGTATCTTGCTTTTTTTTACAGACAGTAAATCTAGTGTTGACGAGACGATATTCTTTTGGAAAAGAATGCATTCTCGTTCATTCATTTTCAGGGAAGGAAACCCTGGGTCAGGTTTCAAGGCATTTAAAGACTGTTTCACGTAGCTGCTAATGACTCGGAGGACTTCAAATTAAAATGATTTATCATTCATAAACTCCGCTAGCTATGAAATGGCATTTAAAGTAGCATTTTCCTGTCATTTCGATGAGCTACAAACGGGCCTGGGTGACACAACGGTTGTTTTTAGACTAGTTTGAAAAATCGTCAACTGCCGGCAACGCATTACGATCCCCTGAGATAGCAGATGTTAGCCCACCCGCACGACAGGATGGAATTTCGAAAGCACGTAAGAATTTTTTTTAACGTGAATAAAAGTCTTTGAATGCGTGAATACTATCTTTAAAGATGTTTTAAACTATAAATATTTATAGAAATAATGTTTTCTAAGGCTTTTTATGGGAATATAGATGTTTTAGAGGAAATTCAATACCAAAGACCTATGCTACCAGGAACGCATCCCTATCTTCCCTATGTTAAAACGCTCTCGTATAACGCAAATTTGTATAGCGCAAAGACCCCAAGGAATGCATCCCTTGCGCTATACGAGACATGGGTGTATATTGAAAAATTGTGCTAAGCGAGGCATGGGTGTACACATTTTGTCCCAAGTTTTAAGTGCAAGTATTTTTATAAGTAATCCTGTTCACTCTATCATATTCTCAATGTTTCAAATGAAATACATACATAGATATTCAAAATTTCAATACTTAAAACTCAGGGTTTCCGCTAGCACACAAGGGCATTCAAGCGGGGCAACACGAAAAAGTCAAAATTTACTCTAGTTAACTGCCCTTTTGGTTATGAATGCTGGGAGACTAATTTCAACAAATAAACATACAAGAATTCTGCTGGAATATTTCTCGGGTTTCCCACCGGGTGTCGTATCGGGTTGTACAAATATTCCTGCAGAGCATACGCCGGGAAAAACTCAGATTCTACATACAAGAATTCGATACCGAAGTGACAACTTCAGGACCGCAAAACTAAGCTCAGCAAAGTTTTTTAAGATAAGAAAAATGTCCACATGGTGTGCAGCCCTAGATAATCCATCAACAATGTTTGACCAATAGAAGCTTAACCCCTCGGCAAGATAATTCACCCACCACAACAATGAAGTGATGTGCTCTCTAGCAGTATAGACTCAATTTGGGGGTCGTGCTCGGAGATACCTGACATGAGTACATACTACATTCTAGCCAAAAGCATTATTCAGAAAACTTGAGGAAGAATTCATAGTTGCATATCTTGCGAAGTGGCATACTGCAACGCATGTGATTGAATTTCCCAGGTTCAAGGGGTATGTAGTTTGAAAATTCAAGTTTACATGAGAACATTTCAAGGACACAACTTTGGACAATTAAGTCTTTAAACAGTTCCAGAGTTGGCTATATTCAGATGCCAATAAGCTTTGAATAAATTTTTTGAACCACTGCAAATTCACCCACACAAGTTGATATCTAAAAGCATGAACGATAATGGTGGACCAATGTGAAAAATTGCATTAAAGAAATCAGAACAGGTTCTATTTTGCTCATTTACTCTGATGGGATATCAGTGCATTTTTCATGCTCATTCTTGGGATCATTGATTTAGATACGAAAGGTGACCAGCCAGTCAAGGTAGAAAATTCATGCATGATTCCTTGTTACAAAATTCCACATTAATCGGAAGTGCTTACTGCGATGGATAAGAATTTTTTAAACGCCCAAAATTATGTCCTTCAATACCTTTATGTAATATTGTCTTCATATATTTAAAAGGACAAGGAATAGGTTGGTTAGCACACACTGTATGTAAAAGTTTACTTTGTCCCATGCAAGCCAAGAAGCTGCTTCAACCTTCGAAGTACATGTTGACGTCACCTGGCGTTCTATTGTTTGTGGTTTTAGACTCTTGCTCGAGGCAAGAGTGATTTCGATTCTATCGTCTTATCTTACACGAAAAACGCATTTAAGGGCCAGAAAATGGGTGTTGACATGGCAAAATTTCAAAGTTTTGAAATTCCCGGCCGGAGCAAAAATTCATGCATAATTCCAAGGACTAAAAATTTGCGCACAATTCCCGATTTTACCGATCGCTCGACACAGTGTAGTAGTATGGTTTAGTGCACCACTTCCCCGTGCCTTTAATTTGGGCACCATTTACATAGTTAAATTAATCGATTATAAGTACATAACTAGAATCCGTTATTCTCATGAAAAATAAGTCTTTAGGTGGATGTAGTATTCCACCTTTGCTGCAGAACTAAAATCAAATGCCAGACAAAGTCTCCCACTGTAGGTCTCATGCAAAAATTAAACCCCCATGGAATTGCCACACTTATTCTTGACCGTTCAGTGAAGCTTTAAGATCAAAATACCAGACTAACTTAAGCACACATTGTGCGGATTCCCAATGTTGTGCGTGCCATCTCGATTACGGAAGTCTTAGTACAAACCACACCTAATGACATACCATTTATCACCTCAGGAAGAGGCATTCTTATTATAGTTGTTCAATTCCCTCATGTAAGCACTCATCACAAACCCATTCGTGAATACGTTGCATATAAATAACTACCTTTCAATTTCATAACCGAGAGAAATACTCCACACGAGTGAAAGTTAACCTAGAGGTGGAAATCGGCAAAGCCGCGACACTTACCTTAGGAGTTTGATTCTTCACTTTACCAGCACGAGCTAAGGAGCCATGGACTTTTCCTGAAATAAACAGTAAATACTCGTAAGATGACGCGATAAACATTCACAGCCTGACATAACTACTGAATGAAGCTTAGTACAACCATTCTAGATGCATACGTACCTCCCTTCAGGGGAACATTTAAGTCCAGCATAGGCGATGGCAACGAAGACACTAAATCCTCATCTTCAGCCGGCTTACCTTGGCTGTAGAGAAGGACTTCACCTTCTTCTACATTGAGCCGCGAAAGGACTTTTTCCTGCAAATGAAAACTTCATCACTCTGAAGAAATTACAGGCGCCTAAAACAGTAACACTTAACAGACAGCTTAAAACAAAGTCCCCCAGCATCAAATTAATCTACCACTAACTACCTCGCCCCAAAATGGCACTACTAATTTTGAACTTTTTCCTCAAAGAGAGAAAAATTAAATACACAAGTCTTCTAACCTCAGTAAGAAGTCGTCATTGTCCTCGGAAGCTATCAAATTAAGTCGGAAACGTGAGATAAAAGACCTCCCATAATATATGTACCATTCCCAAATAAATGAACTACTTTCAGCGTGCTCAAAGCTAGTGTGAGCTACAAATGAAATGCATTAACTTCAAACACTTTTCTCACAGTATTTACCCAATGGGAGTGCTTCTTCTCCTTGTATGTTGACTACCAACTAAAGACGCCAACTTCTGGAGCTTAACGACTACCCACTGCACGTCAAATTTTCATGTATTTAATGCTTAAGTACTACATTATTCGCCAATTTCTAAAAGATAAATCACTTGCCTTGATCTGAGAAATGCTTTCCGTCTCCTCACATTCGATGACGAACGTCTCGAGTCCGCGGATAAGGAGCTGCATGTTGATGGATCTATAGAAAGAATACGTATTGCTTAGTAAAAATAATAAAAAATGCAATAAAAATTCTAAATTAAAGCTATACTTACAATTTAAAATATAATACTAACGAAAAAGTCAATAAAACGCACAACAGATTAAAACAACACGTGTTACGCAAAGAACCGCGTGAGCTTTACGTTACACTTATAGCATTAGAAGCGTCAGACATATCATAAATAAAATGTTACATAGGTGCACTAGAATTTTGGACATCGTGGAATAGTTTAACCACAATCTCCAACGAAATGGCCAACAATAAGGGCATGAAACTGATCTCTCACACTTACCTCGATCACACTTCTACGCAAACGGAAGAGCTCACCCGGAAGTCAACTGAATTACTGTTACTGTATTATAAAATAATTTTTTATCCAATATCTTCCCTAAAATGAAGAATTTAGAGTTAAAATTTTTAATTTTTTTATTTTAGCTAAAATTTAATGCCCAAATCCATTATAATTGTAATTTTGTTTTTATTTAACTATCGTAGTTAACAAGAAAAAAATGAGGCATCACGGGCGAAGGTAGTTTATGATATGTTGTCCGATGCTGTCGTACACAAGTTTTGTAATTGCTGCACGTGTCGTCATATTATGAATGGATTTATGTTAGTACCAGTGAAAGGATCCCTTGGGACATCCTCTCGGACGTGAACTTATTATGTACAAGTGTTTTCGTTAGCCTGAGTAACATGCTGCACTCGGTATTTGCTCTTATCTTGTCGGCGATACATCTATTGTATTCGGCTTGGACTATGATGAAACATTCATGGATTTTTGTAGTTCGCCAGTACAAGAGTGCTGTGAATAATTATAGTGGTAAAGAAGAGTTGAATCAAATTTTAAATTCTGTGAAGAGGCTTAATAAAATACCGGCTCATCTTGCCATCATCATAGTGAATGAAAAGATATCTTATAATGACCTAGCAAACATTGTAATATGGTGTATTGCAGCTAGAATATCATGTCTAAGCCTCTATGATCATACGGGTAAGATAATTTAATTATTTTGCCCTTTATGGTATAAAATCTATTTCAGAACCAATTAAGATGCTAATCGAAGTCATATGTCTCTACGTCACAACTATCTTGCCTTCATGCTTTTGTATAGAGTCTGTTGATTTTTTAATTTGCGCATTAGGGATAATTATATTTCGCATGCATACTCAATGCCTGATCAGTAGTTGGTTACATATAGACCTTTGTGTGTGCAGGTGTTCTTAAGAAAAATGAAGTGAAACTTCATGCAGCCTTGTTAGAGAAATGGAAAGAACCTCCTGTCATTTGGGGAAAGGCCCCACTTAAAAATGGAATCAGTAAAGGAAACGGATATTCTAATGGTAACTACCCTCTACATGTCATACAATCCTGCTCAAGGGATGTTCTAATGTGAACATTTCGCTATGGAATGCTTTATACTTTTTATTTACTTCTGAAAAATTACTTGGTGTTACTTTAATTCAGAATGCAACCATTGCAGGCGTATCATCAAATGCTGATAGAAATATTAAGGAGCACTTTGCGCTACAGGTGTTGCTTTTAGCACCTAATGAAGGCCGAGAGGCGTTTACCACAGCAACTCGCCATATATGTGATAGTGTGCTGTCTGGTGTGTTAAAGGTATCTAGTATAAATGAAGAATTTTTTGAGGAAGAACTGCGTTTGGGAACCAAGGAGAAGCCCATTTTTGACCCAGAACTTGCTGTTTGGTGTGGAAAATATTGTTGTAACTGTGGTTTCCTGCCTTGGCACATACGTGTTACTCAGTTCCTGTAAGTTCTCTCATTAAATTCCTCTCACGAGTCATTTACTTAGCTGTGCATGACTTAGGTGTAGTAAATATTGATCTCCATCTTGGTTCTCCATTGTACTGCTTCTTGTGGACTTTGCTTTAGAGGTGGACTACTCATTCTTTTCCAAACTATCAGTATGTCCCTCATCTCTAAGTGTAATGGTTGAATGATTATTCTGAGTAGTGGCGTAACTAGGAATATGCATGGGGGGGGAGATGGTATGGCCAGGGGTGGTGTTCCCCCCAGACAACAGGCGTCCGGAAAAAGGTTTTGAAAAATATCAAGCTGGAAATACATTTTACATAATTTTGGTGCCAAATATTTAACTTTTAGTGGATTCAGTTATTACATGTCAAAACTAGGCAGTAGTTTTCAATATCTTTTTATTTCTCTGAGGATTTGGGGGGGATCTGTCCCCTCATCTCCCCCTCACCCATAGTTACTCTACTGATTCTGAGGATGACTACTCACTTATAGTGAAGGAATGGCATAAAGGGTGCATACAATCCATGTATAAGTTTCTTCATCTGTTATACATATTTTCGTGCTCCCAATAATCTATTCACCTATAATGTAATTATAATTGAAGTTGAATAGTCTCTATGCTCAAGTCTTCAGTTCACTCCTATACATAATTTCACTGCTATTATTTACAAAAATCTGTTTCGAGTTGAAGTAACATTGGCTTGAAACCCCATCTACATCTCGTATCCAACTGTATCACATTTTCAGTTGTCTTAAGCCAGAGGGTGCGTTCAGCCTCACTTTGATCAGTGATCAGTTGATTAAGATATCATGTTTACTTAGAGAGAGGGTATGACATGCAACAGTACAGTATTATGTATGACTCTCACTTCTTTTTCTCCCGAATGATCTTTGGTGATTGGGAGTGAGTGATTTGCTCCTATATTCACCAAAATGGGGGCTGCTCAGTCCAATGGAGTCAGAGTGCTCACTTGCTCGGTGAGCAAACAAAGGTGGGCGCTTAGTGTGGCTGAATGCGCCCATAGTGATAGTCTTAAATCCCAAAATATTGTGAATTATTTCTATCCTTTGTTGTGATGCTTACCTTTGATCTTGATGCAATTATTTCCTTTGTTCAGGCTCAGCATAATTCTGGGCTCACCTGTCTTGTTTTACTCAATCATTCTTAATGTGCATGTACTCAGAGCCAAGATTCAAGTGACCAAAAACGTCACAGTGTACAAGTTGAATATGAATTTAGATTTATAGTTTCTGTGAACAAAATGGTATAAGACTCAAGCGAATCTTAATTTCTATGTGCCTAGAACACTAGAGAAGCTATGAGAAAAAATGTTGTGATGTCCCAGATGAATTGTACACCTTTCAGGGCTAAATTAATACTTAAATGAAGAATCATTAGTTGTTCTCCTCCTAGAAATTTTGTTTGAAATCAGTGGTAGTGAGGATTAAGGTTTGAGCTAGAGTTCTGTGGTCAAGATTGAGTTGGACCCAAGCTGATACAGTAAGGACCTGATACTTCATTGTTGATTCTTTCTCAGTCATGGTATGAATACATTTTCTGTCACTGCGAAGTGATCAGCTGGAACCCACAATTGATGGCCCATATCAGTAAATTTTTTCGGGCAATTTAACTGTTTGCTCGTGAGGCTGATTTTCTGAATGAATGACTATCATGGGTTTAGTATTGGAAGAGAGATGATGTTGATTTGTGTGGCCAGATTAATAATAGAGATAATAATGTCTTTCCAGAATTTTCTTTCTGTTTTGGATAGCCATGATGTAGTATTATTAAGTCATCTTCTCATAGGGAAGTTATTTTGTGCATAGCTCCATTGCTAAATGAAACTGAAATTTTAAGTGATTTTGCATTAAAAATACCCAATATGTGCATTCCTATTCTTTGGAATCCCTTCCATCACTGATTTTGATGGTTGCCCTCTACTGTATTGAGGTGATGCATACACATATGTAAAAGTGTGTTCCCTTTCTCTCCTCGTCTGCTGTGGTAAAACCCATTTAGTGAGTATTCCGCCTCCCCTCCCTTTTCAATTTCCTGTCTGCTATGAACTGGATTATGATTTAGGGTCCCTCACTGCATTAGATGGGGTACTACATAATTTCTGGGACACATAACTGACAAAATATGTAACATAAGCAAAATCTAAAGCTAAAAAATTATGTTTAATTGACAAAAGCTGAAAAGCATTTTAGAAATCAATTTAGTCTTTAAAGTTCAATTTAGTCTTAGTTTAGGCTTTAAATGTGGCCAGTGTACCTATCCTAGTTATAATTAGTTCTTACTGCAGGGTTAATGTGAATGTGTGTCTAACCCAAATCTTTCTGCTTTGTTTATAGGCACCTGAATACCCATCATGATGTCAGGATAGAGGACTTCTTCTCCCTTTTAGAAAAATATTCCAAGTGCGAACAAAGGTTTGGGAAGTGATTCTTCTTGCATTTTCATGGGAAAGTGAAAGTAATTAAATATGCGAATTTTTCCAAGGTGCTCTATTTTTTAACACTTTCTTCTTCCTTCAGTAATGACTGATGTAAATGCTTCAATGCCTGACATTGGCATTTGTATATAAGTGTCAACCTTTTTGAGAATTCTTAGTGGTGAACCCGTAAGATTGGGTTATCGAGTTGATAACACCTGCTGTTATCATGAATGGAAGACATCACATCATTTCTGTTGTATATTTTATTCCAGTGCTAATTTATGTTAAAAATATAATGTTGTACTTATGTTATCATCGTTACAGATGGAAGACCTAATTTTTTTCAAAAGCATAAAATTAAGGAATAAATTTTTTGTTGAGTATGTATGTTCTAACTCATTTCATCTTGGAAACAAAAATAAAATAAGCCATTCGCATAGGTTTAAAATTTATTCCTGACTGTAAACGTCAACCTGATTCCAAAAGTTTTCAACGCTGGAAACAATTATTTGCATAACAAGTTGGTACAAAAATATACGTAGCAAACTTTGCTCATGAGACAGGGTTAACTTTAAAACATAACAATGGCAATACATACATGGATGTTAATACTAGTCAATGATACTGACTGATCAAGTCTGCTCATGGCAGGTTTCAAGGCGAGTTCATCTTTACAAAAGGAACTTATAATCAAGATCACCTTACCAAGGGAGTCCACACACTTGTCTGGTAAAGGGCCGCGACTTTTGGATCTCTCAACTGACTTCAGACGTACTCACAGTTGTCCTTAATAAGTCTTCATCAAACAAAAATATAATACATGTTCACTCACTAGGAAACATATCACTCATTATAAAAAAACTCATATTGTCCCACTTTACATTGCAAGCACAGTTATCCCCACCTGGCCGTTAGAGAGTACAGTGACCTAAGAAGGTCAAAAGCACGTCCATCAGATACAGTGCTGCTTCTGTCCTCACTTAAGAGTTCCGTGGAATTAGATAAACTGGTTGATGTCTGCTTCTCTGGAAGGTATCGCGGGGCCTTAGATGTGGCCGTGTTTATCGAGGTGGTCGTTTCGAAAATGGGCTCGGGTGGATCAGTCGCTTGCAGCTTTTCAGCTCTCGCAGTTGAATTTCTGCTTTGAGATGTTAACTTTTTGATGGGGTACCAAGGAATGGTGAATTTGGGGGCATAGGTGGTGATAGGTGGTTCAGTCCTTTCCAATGCAGCACTAATTTTTTGCCTTTTTGGCTCTGTTCTGGTTGGTTGCACGGTGGATGATGGAGTATCCAGAATAATGCGGGATGGTGGAATTGAAGAAGTAGTGTCGAGGTGACTACTTGCTGTTGTCGATGTTGTGGGCTCACGAGTTCCCTCATCTTCGGGGATGAGGCCCACACTTCTGAGAATCTGATGATCATCCTTCCGTAACAGAGCTTTGAGGAGGCGAGCATTTTTCTCATTCAGTCCGATTCCCTTGGCATTGTGATCATTAACGAACAGGAGCACCAGCCTGGGATTCCCGTGCCTAGGTCCATCACTATCGTCTCCTCCTCCATTCAAGCTTAACACTTCTGTGGCATTGAATATTTTTGTTCGATCCTCAGAAGGATTCACCTGAGCTGGTGCTGCTGTTGTAGAACCGGTAATAAATTCATACTCTGACTTTACATCAGGAAGTGTAGTTGTTTCTCTGTTCACATCATATTTTTCTGATGACAAACTGAAATCTACCTTGGGAGGAATTGCTTGGTCAGGGACCAGTTTAGAGGAATGTTTGGGGTTGTTGGAACTTGGCTGGGCGGGAAGGAAACTAGCACTCTGAGCATGGACCAATGACTCGTCTTTTTCTGTGACGGGATGGTTTAGGGCTTTGAGGAGATGATTTGAGTAAGTATCATAGGAGACAGAGCTAATGGGAGGGTTCACGGCACTTTTTCTGTTTGGGCTGGTCATTTGTGGGAGCTTTGCTGTAATTCTTGAGACAATGGAATTGACAGTCTGAGATGCGACGTCTGTAGTGGGGGTGATGGTTGTGGTAGTGGGGCTGGATGGTGTTGTAGTTGTCAAGTTTTCCCTGAGCAAATCAGTTGTGCTGAAGGTATTTGTTTCTAAAGAATCTGTGTATGAGGACAAATATTTATTGTGGTCTGGGATTTCATCTGTCTGGATGGCAGTCATTGCCAAACGATTTAATTCTTCAGGCACAAACTCATTCAAAATTTCATCCAGAGCTGCTGTGGGAATATTTATGTCAGTGAAGCCATTTTCCTCATCTGGTGAAGTTAGTCCTTCTTGGCCAGGAATGGGGTCCTGGAATGGTGGCAAGATCTTCGTCTCCAGAGGGGGAAGGTTTTCCTCCAGCAAATCACCTCCGTGCTCTTTGCGTGAGTCTTTGTTGTCTAGCTTGTTGTCCGAGTTTAGTTGGTTTCCATTTGCACTGCCTATGCTTTCAGCACTTTTGATCTCTGGTCTTGCTGTAGTGGCAGTTTGGACATTGTCCGAGCCAGGTCCTTCAGCATCCTGATTGGAGAGATTGTTCACTTTGTCACTGGATGCATCCCGCTCTGGTATTTTTTGGGTTGGAGTGATGAATGGAATTGTTATATAGAACCCAGTTTGAATTTTAGGCGAGGAAGAGTCATCCAGATGGGATGAGGTTGTTCTGAGTGTGTTGGGTGTTGTTGGAATTTTGAAGAGAGGTTGACCAGTGGTTGTGGGAGTCTGGACATCTGAGAAATCGAGGACTTCATCCTCATCTTCTTTGAATTTAGAAGTATTTGATGAGTTTTCATTCTCGGATGAACCCAAACGAATAGGTGGCACTGGGTTACGAGGGTGGCTGACTGAAGCGAGTGCGTCTCTAAATGTGTCAGGATCTTCAAGGTATGCTGAGAGGGCACGGCTAAAAACTTGTGCAAGCTCTCTCAGATCACTGGGAGTCTTTGAGAGATCATCGTCTTTTGGAAACTTGCTCGAAGTACTTGTTACCTTACCATTTTCTACTTTAAAGAATGGAGTTATTTGAATAGTTTCCCTATCACGTGATTTTTCTGCATAGCTTGGATTTTCCGTGTTTGCACTAGACAATGAGTTCTCAGTTGTGGTCAAAATTTCAGAAAGTTCTGATTCTGTGATTGATCCAAGTGACATAGCCTCTTTTAAAACTGGCTCAATTGCATTTTTAAATAGTGTTTCCATAGAGTATTTGGTCAATGAAGAATTTGACTGTGAGAGTGCTTTGTTGATATGTTGAAATAAACCCGAGTCCTCAGAGGTAAAGTTTCCAAGTAGAAAATCTTTCATTTTCTTTGATGGAGTATCAGTCTTTTTGATGTCCAATTTTGAGCTGTGGACTTTATTCCCAGTTGTTGCAGAATCTTTAGAATTCCATTCAGGATCATGAAATATTGGCCCATTCACAACATATGCATTTCCTTCAGTCTTAGTGTAAGGGTAAGTTTCCTTACTACCATCTTTGGATTTGATACCTGGCCTCTGGTCATTATATTTAACAAAGGTCACTGTCTCGTAGCCATTGTTTGGCTTTGATGTCTCTTGTTGTCTTGATTGTTTTTGTGTAGAGTAAATACTCTCCCTTTCCACATGCAGTGATGATCCAGGCTTCTGTGTAGGGGAAGGATCAGTCGGAACTATACCCCTTAAACTTCCTTGTATCCTTCTGGGAGTGCTCTCCGTTGAGTCATCTCCAAGGGATTCTATGTAAAGAGCCAATGATCGCACTGCCCCTGGGCCTGATGACAGCGGAAGAATGGGTGGAGTTCTGGTCCCATTGTAAGGCTTCCCATCCCTCTTGTCGTCGTTCTTTGTCAGCATTTCACGCCGTTGGTGAAGAAACTTCTCCAAGTCCATCACAGGCCGGTATGTCACCACTTCGTCTTCATCTACTGAAGGCTGGGTGATTCCGTCCGAGTCCTTATCTTCAGAATTATTTGTATTGTCTGGTAGAATAGAACCATTGCTATCATTCTTCACTGACTGTTTACCATCAGAATCATCATTTTGGCTCGGTGGTCTGTAGGTTATCACTAAATCCTCTTCGAGGTATTGGGGACTGAGAATCAATGGAGCTCCCTTTTGTGGTGATCTTGTTGTAGGACCTCCAATTTGTTCCGTGGCTGCCTTGATGCTTGTAGGAATGGTGGTAGAACTTGGTGGAGTGCTTGTTGTTGTCGTAGAGGGTGATGCTTGTTTACTGGCATTGATATCGACAAAAGGGACACCTTCTGTTACTTGACTGAAAGTCACAGTCTCTGATCTCCTATCCTGTGTCAATCCTCTGCGATGGCTGCTGGCATATGACGAGGTCTCTGCTAGAATTTGGCCTTCATTTGGTGTATTTTTGCCACTTTTGACTTTGAGTCGTATTACCCTTCTCATTTTGTCTGCTCTTCTTACGTCAGGGTCATCATCGTTACTATTCCACGTTGTCCCTTGAGACCCAACTGTCTCGGCATGTGTGTTTGAAGGCTGTAACATTGGTTTGATTGCATCTTCTGGCTCAAAGTAAACTCTGGTCCTTACGTCATCCTCTGATTGTTTGACTGCTCTAATAATACCATCCTCAATCACAAGTTTTGGGCTTCCTTCGATAACTGTGCTGTAGCCATTATCTGCTATGCTCCTGAAATTGGCTACAATCTTTTTGTGAGACATTTGGAAATTAGGAGGCTCCTGAACCTGCTGTTGTTTCTGCTGGTAGGAAGGTGGATTTACGTTAATTCTTTTTCTGTTCTCATTGTTTCTGGTGTTTCTTTCGTCACTGCTTCCAATTTTTTCCTCGACTGTGGAGATTCTACGATTAATGAGATGGAGGGGTTGTCCTGGCTCATAGATATTTCTCTGGTCGTATGGATGCGGCTCAACATAATGCTGTGTTTGTGGGTGAGGTCGAAAGTTAGTGGTGATGCTCATGCTGTCCCTGGACTCAGATGCAAGTCTGTCATATCTAGACTTCTCTCTATCCCTCCTCAGTGTGTCGGCACTTGGCTCATAGTAATTTTGGGAATCTTCACAGTCTACTCGGAACCACCAGTCACAGATTAAGTGAGACTGCCGGAAGATTGTTCCGTTGGGGCACAGGAATGACATCTTCCTACCGCCATCACAAATGTGGAAGACCTGGGTAAGTAAGAAACACAAAGTGTATTAATTAGAGATTATTGTCAACAAGAGCATACGTCAAACAGTTAAAAATGTAGTATGATGATAAACTGACATCTGATTGAAAGACTATGATTAGGGCTCCTTGATTTTCAAGAATAAAAATGTGTGTGGCTTCATATTTCATACGTTTTACACAATTTTTTGTATTCATAGTGTTACTTATGATTGATTTCACAGTTCAGGATGGTATTCAGGCCTTATTACCACATTCAAAAACTTTGCATTTACTAATTTAAGGTAAAATTTGCATTCACTCAAATCAAGAAGAACTTACTATCATTATGAATAAAATAACCAACTCAGTTAATTAGACAAATGGTTATATACACACATTTTTTCTGATTATTATTTCACTTCCTCCTTAATAATAATTAGTTAGAGGGACATTCAAGGGTGAAGTAAGAACTCCTTGAGAAGCAAAACAAGTGAGCTTACTTTAGCTGAGGAAGGGGTTGTCACACTGTATTGCTCACTTAAGACAGGAAGATCCTCTCAATTAAACAAGGGAGTAGTGGACAAGCTGAGTGTTTGGAAGGTTTTTCAGCTCTAAGTTAATTTTTTTCTATGTGTGTAAAACAAAATTCCCAGATAGAGCATAGTGTACCCTAAATTCTCAAGTATAACACGCTACAAATGGTTTTTGTTAAACTTTTTATGTCTGGTATTTGATGCACATTTTACATAGGGTATTAGAGTTCACATAATGCATATATATTACTAGGTAGGTACTCTTTGAAAAATATCTTTCTGCATTTAAATATAAAATCAGTAATATGACGATAATGCTTGTGAGTTTCAATGGTTCCCAGAGTAACAGCTGTCAAGATTCTGTGGGTGTCATGCGCATTATATATAAATTGGTAGGCAGCCATAATTACACATTATAACCAAGGCTGTATGGTCATGGAGCAGTTCTGATGATGACCGGCTTGTGGCTAATTGCGGCTCTTAAAAATGTGCTGTTTGGGTTGCCTGCCATTAATTTTCAAATGTCTGTTACTCTGCTATAAAGTCGTGATGGCACAGGAGATTTCACAAGGCTCAGTTTTCTATTATGAGCACTACACTGCCAAGAAGAGGTATTAACAGTACTTAATTTAAACTTAACTTCATCATCTAATCAGTGGTGGATTAAGGGGGAGGTGCACTTAAACAATACATATTTGCTGTGTACTACATAAACTATGTATATATTTTTTACTATGTATTTATGTTTCCTTAGTGATTTCATGTGATTGCCATTGACAAAAGATTTCTGTTGGGTACTAAAGTGAAAGTCATTAGTAAATTAATTTTTTTAAGTATTCATCAATATATAAATTGTTAGCACATGTAACACTGAATACTATCTGGCTATGGTGAAGAAAATATTAATCCGTCAGCGCCCAAAGTTTTTTTAAATGCACACATATTTCACTTTTTAAAAATATGATACATATGAGCTCAACACGGTGAACACAATTCAAACTGACTGAATAATAGAGGAATCCTTCTCCTACGTATGAGCACCGAAATGTACACTAAAATTCACATAAAATGCATTGCAGGAGTATTGGCTGAGCACAGCACTGGGTGCCATATGGCACCCGTGGGCGTTGACGTGTTAAATACTGGCGTAAAAGCAAATGAAAATTCTGATTGACCAATACTCCATTCTCCACTTTGAGTGGGACCCTCCACTCCCCTTATCATTTCCAGAAAGGTGGTAATCTTGAATGTGGCTCTCCAATTAAAGTTTGTATTTCACCAGCTCAACAATCGTTTAAGACATGAGCGGATGTGTAATTCACTCTCTCCTTGTCAGTGATTGGACCCAAAAGTTTGGTTTCGATGGGAGCGCAGGGTACAGAGTGCTTGGCTGCTCGTGCAATAGGGTTCAATTGAGCGTGGGTGAAGCCTTCGGTCGCAAAGAATGAAAATCCTCAGCATGTGCTGAGGAAAGGAAATGGACCCCCAACCCTTAATTTGTGAATTTCACATGCCTGTGGCCTAGTCTGAGGTGAGCTCGGCCTTCTCCTATCCAAATTAGCCTCAACGAGCAATCTTTAAAAATACATAATTGATAAATATCTCAATAAGTGGTAACTTCTACCACCTATATCAGACTTCTGATGCATTATTGCTTATATGCATTGTGTGCCACCAAGGCACCGTGAAAAGTAATGAACCAACTCCCACAAAACTTTAACTTTAATCTACCACACGTTGCCGAGAGCCATGGCAGGCAGGCAATACATCATATTACCCTCACACATGGCACAGTGCACACGACTAGGACTGCTAGCAGCATCATATGCACAGGAATTTCCAATTTCCACAAGGAGGAATGACACCTAAGTAGCTTAACTGGTTAAAGCACCCGAACGATAATCTGGGTCGAATCCTGGTCAAGGCAAATGTTTTTTTCTCTGTGATATTTTCACATAAAATCACAAATTGGGTACATATGCTTCAGCAGCTATTTATCCTACAGCACATTTCTCCAAAAGGGAAGTAAATATATACAGTTGAGGACCTCAAATCCAGAAAGCCTTGGACCAAAGGGTTTCTGGATTTCCGGTTTTTCTGGATTTCTGGTCTCCAGGGCCTTCCCAAAGGTATTTCCCATTTTTATTAACTCCTCTTTGATTTAAAGTAGGACAGGTGAATTCTCCATTTCTCATAGAAGTCATATAATAATCAAGGAGAGTGAAGCTGATGACTTGTTTCATTACTCGTATTTTTCTATAGTGAAGGGTGTGCATGCTGTCACTCACGACACACATACATAGATGCTTATGTAGCAAAGTAAGCCGTGAGCCATTCTAGATTTATAGTTTTCCGGGTTTCTGGATTTGAGGTCCTCAACTGTATATAAATATTTGCAAATGATAAGGGAACAGCTAATTAATCAGAACTACATATGTATATGTAATTTTGAGTGGCATAGTATCAACCCTCGCATCTCCAAACCAGCCTTTGGGTTATAACATTGAGTGTAACTTAAAACTCTGGAACTCTGTTCCCCCCCAGAAAAAAATGCTGGATCTGCCATTGGGTTCAGGTATGACAAAAAAATTGAACCCATGCTTGATTAAAACAAGAGAAAGTGAGCCCTGAGTAACATTGACAAATTTCACTTGGATAACATCACAAAGGTCAATACATTTGTATCACCATTTTCCTCTTACTTAGAGACTTCCATAATGACTTCCAACAGACCATATATTACCAATTTACCTGGCACTTAGTTTCCATGTCAGCAAAGTACCCAGATTCCTTAACATTACGGCATGTGAAACTAGTAATGGGAATTGCAGCTAAATTCGGGAAGTCAATCCCAGGCCTTCCTTTCACACCTGTGAACCAATAGATTTAATTAGCGTCAAGTAGAATAACATATTAAACACATGTATAATTGCTATTTGTGTGTTCTTTTTTCATCCTTCATGATCATGACAGGCATCGAGTCCAGAACTCCCAAATGAGCTCCCTATATCATGAGAAACCCAAAATTTTTCTTGCTACAGCCTAATACCCTCCGATTTCTTTTCTTCCTTAAAATAAAGGTTTCTCTTTCCCTCCTTCCTTTAAAGCCATACCAAGCTGCAAAACCCAAAAATATTTTCAATAATCAGGGGCATGTAACCGGGCACAGTAATTTTTCAAGTCTGACACATATGTTACACCATAATTCTTAACAAAAAATGAAATTCTATCAGCAGAAAAAGTATGTAGGATTGTAGGCATGCAAATCAAATAATGGAAATAATAGTAGTAAACATTTTCAAGTAGAACACTTATAGGAATTTAAAAAAGGTAAACTGCTAGATGCATGCCATTTATTGTGCAATCATTCTCATTCTGAAATGTAATTGTACATTGGTAGGGAGTTTTACATGACCTTCCCATTCCATATGTAAAAGGTGAACTAAATCCCATTCATGCTTTCATTCGTCTCTATAATGTCAAAATTAGCATAAATTGTGCGACTCATATCTACGTATGGAGTGGTTATATTTATGCTGAATTCATGCACTTAAATTAATCCAATGATTTTGAGAAATCCAAATGAAAATGGTCAAAAATATGTACATACATACCTTCTCATGAATTTGAATGTCTGAGTACATAAATTTTCCATAGGCATGCATTTCCAGAATAAATATATAACATCCAAAATAATTTATATGTACATTTTGCTTTTCTTGAACAAAAAATTGAGGAATTGCCAGTTGAAATTATCAATTTTACATTTGTTTCTTGATGACATGTGCATCCATATATACAGCAATAAGGCTAATCCAGACTCAAGTTTGGAAGTACAGCAAACAATGGAATTGCAGAATAAGAATCAATAATTAAATGAAGCACTTCACAATTGGATTTCTTCAACCTACCGAAATCATCTGTTGGTGATGGCATGGGAACACCTGCAAAAGAAATCAATCTTGTCGTACATAGAAGTGGCATGAATCTTCAATGAGGTTAAAAATGAGATTGCCCTGTTATAAATTCCCCTTTGAATAAAAAGAAATAAAACTATGGGAATCATTTTTCCCCATTGCACTATAGGTAGGTACAATGGGTTATGAAAAGTCCCTGAGAAAAAGAGAAAAGTTGATATATAGGTAGGTATCTGTCCCCTGACAGTAACGTAAACCCATTACCATTGTTAAAGCACAGCATCCTGTTTCTTGATCACCACACTCATTTTCCCTCTTTTATTCTTTATAATGTACGTACATGTGCATTCTTGCCCAAGAAAATTTTGTAACCCAAAAATACCTCTGGGTTGCTAAAATATGGATCAGCTGTATTAAACAAGTGAGGATTATACCAAGTAATTGTTTTAATATTAACAACCAGTAAGAAAACTAGCATAAAAGCTTTAGTGTATATCATTACTTTGTATAATTATTCAACAGCTGATTCCCCCCTGAGAATTCAATGGGGAATTTTTAACTCGGTATGTTAGAATCGAACAAACATTTCTTGAATTTTAGTCTCAATAATTTTTTTGGGATAATTTTTATCCATTATACAGAAACATAGGTTTTCTAAGTCTGAGGGAGCCACCCCTTCAGCAACCCTTTAAATTTCTTCAGGGTTTTCCAAATATGCCATGTGGAACTAATCACAGTAGGCACACAACATTGATTTGGAATAATTTAAATTATAGTATGTTTCTGGTATAAATTGATCCTTCTCTAACAAGGGGAATACACGACCTTCGGGTCGCCGATCGAGCTCAAATTTTGCGATTCGGTATATCATGGCTATAAATGTAATATGCCGAATCGTAATATTCCATAGACCTTGAATATAACTCGCTACCTTCACATCCACAGTCGGACGCCATATCCACTGGGCTGCCGCCGACCTGGTGATGACGGCGTTCAAAACAGATTATATAGCGTAGCTTCATTTTTTACGATTTTTAATTGCTTTTTTCTCGCAATTTTACAAGAAGTGCGTCGTCTCGCTTCAGCATATTACATCTATAGCCATAATCTACTGAATCGCAAAATGTGAGCTCGATCGGCGACCTGAAGGTCGTGTATTCCCCTTGTAAGAGTGAACCAACATTGAGGTTGGGATTGTTTTCAACGACCCCCTCCTCCCCTAGTGTTCCCAAGCACCTGCCACTCGCGCTCCTTCCCCACCAAACCAAATGCCACGTTCCATCCCTTTCCCTATTCAACCTATTCTCAATCCTTACCTGCTGCACTTCAGAGCACTTTAGATGCCATAGGCACCTCATCTCATGATGAATGAAAACCAGGTCAATGCAAAGGCTCTTTTCTTAAGTAGTGGGAAATTGCTCTCTACTTCTTTTCACATTGAAAATATTTTTATTCAGGATTTGGTGGGGGGGGGGCGAGATTGCTACTTTCCACCCACTTAGTGCCACAAAATTTGCTAGTGATAGCTCTATAAAATCCATTCTGCTTGATTAGAAACTATGATTTATCCTTGGCAATGATAAAAATAAATACATAATGACTCAACTCACCTGGAAACCTCAGTAAAAAAACAGATTGGGTGGCTCATTAGTATTCTCAAGCTTTTCGTTTCCCTTGGAACTGCAATGCAGTGGGACGATATCAGCAGCATATTGAAGACAGGGAAAGAGAAACAAACCCCCCCAACCCCCCCTCCCGAGATTCCAGAAAATTGTAGTCATATACCTGCATGGTTGTGTAACCCAAGTATGCAATGAAAGCCCTTATAAAGGAATCACAAATATAATGAGCCTCGGAAAGAATGAAAATCTATACTTGAACAATGAATTGGTGAATAATATCATGTAGGGCATATTTAATGGGGTATTAGAGAGGACATGGAAAAGAATTTTGTTCGTGGGAATGTTTTATACAAATTGCTAAGAAGAATAGTAGGCCCAACAGAGGGGAGAGGAGTATGGAGTGTCAAGAAGAATAGAGAATTGAAGTTCTTAGCTGTCTTAGGAATAATTAAAAGCAAGCAAAGGGACTCTGATGGAAACAGGACTCCAGGGGCAGATGTTTGAGGAGGGTCTGGGAGGGCAGCCCTTAAATTTCTGGAAAAATTGGAAAGATGGTAATCATTGAGGCGGCTCTCCAATGAAAATTTTTATTTCACCACTGGAACAAACAAGGTTTAAAAATAACTGATGAATATTTGGTTTTGCATCTCTGATATTTTAAAGTTTTTAAGGGGCAATAAATAAATATCAAAAAGCCACCTGTCTATGTTTAATAGAGCTCATAGATGCATTATTGCTGAGAGGTATCACATACGACCAAGGGGCCAGGGAAAGCAATGAGCTCTCTCAAGTATATAATGGCCTTAATCCGCCCCTACAGCATGTGTGTGTCACGAGGAGTCAAGACGCACTGACTAAAATGTGGGGGGAGCCGAAGGTGCAACATTCACACGGAAGACCAGGATTGAATAGGCAAGACCAGCTGGGCGAAGATATTGAGAGAATGACTATGAGACACAGGAAGAAGACAGAAGAGGATGAAGCTGAATTTTTTAGAAGGATAGAAAATCCTTCTTCAGTTTGAATAGCAAAAGAAGGAAGGTGTAGTGTATGTATTACGCTATTATTGTACATCATTTGCTGCCCGCCACTTCACAATAAAATGTGGGGTTGCCACCATCTTGGCAGTCTCCTGTTAGCCCTCAAAGTGGTCTTTTCACTACCCTGATATGTACCAACATCACAGAAGGTAAGAGCATTTGTACCTAATTACAATGACATAGCCAGCTGATAGGCCCATCAGACCAAGCCCCCGGACTTTAACCTAAAACTTTATCGATGCACTCTAGATCGAACCTCTTTCACCAAATGCATCCCCTGTGCAAAAGAACTCTCAGCAACTTCAGATCATTTTGGTTATAGGCTCAAGTAATTCTAAAAACACTGAAACAAGAATTTCATTTCAGGTCCTGATTTATCCTTCAGCTACTGTAGCTACATAGCAAGTCCTAAACTCTCCGTGAGATAAAATTTTCCAAGGAGCATATTTTATGTTGGGAGGGACAGAGCAAATATTATGTGGTGCTTATGTTTAAAGTTTTCACTGTATTTGACATAAACGCCAATGGAAATACAAGGAAACTTCCTCTAATGTTTTAACCCAGTCACTGGTACACTTGTGCATATGTGTTTCCCAAAGCTGAAGAGAAATATTTTAATTTTGTGAAAAAATAACTTTTGCCCCTGGAGCCTGAGTGGTAGTGAAAATGCATGGGATATATACATAGTGTTGAATGGTTCAGTTGTGCAGCCTCAAAGCAAGTTTTGCTCAAGATATGACCTTAATTACCATGCATATTAAAGATATAAATCAAGCACTCAGGAAAATTAAATACAATCTAAATGCATTTTATATACTCCTCTTTTTTGCAATAATTTACATTTCCTTTCATTTTATGTACACAGTTGATTCATTCATAAAAGAATACATGTAGAAATTTAAACGTTAAACCCATGGTATATGCATAACCTTTTATAATGACGTGCAGTGCTTTGCAATGATCCAAAAGTGAAATTATCTACAACTGTGCCATATTATTTACATGTGCCCTGTGCATAGAAAAGAGAAGTCACCTAAAAACTCCTGGTAGTAGTCATCTTCTTCGTGCTGATTTGGGTTGGGCTCCGAGCTCTCGTCAAAGGATGTTGCTGCGGCAGACTGGTCCTGATATTTGTTGTTCTTCATATCATGGAAATCAAAACATTAGCTCTTAGCGACTTCAAAATAAAATTTAATAAATGCCACTCACCAATTGAAAATTCATTATTTGGCAACTAATTTATCACATTTAAATGAATTAAGGCCCAGCCATCTATCCATAAATAATTATCAACAGAAATGGCCCAGCGAGAGGCAGGAGGGGGCAGCTTCATTCAAAAAAATCCCCCCAGAAGCAAAACTTGCAAAAGTCTTTAAGGAAATTCAGGACTGGATTGAAGCAAAATTTTTCAACAAACTTTCTTTAAACCCACGAAAAATGAATTTAGTAAAAGACTTGTAGCCAAAATTAAAATATTTATTTACAAGCAAATAATTTTAAAAACAAATAAAATGCTGCTATAAATGCTGCTGCTTCTTCAAATATTGGTTTCATTCACCTTTTCAATGCTTAGGTGTTACAACTTGAACGGCCATTGCTCTTCCCCCACCCCCCAGTTTTGATCCCGGGTACGCCCTTGTTTGAGGGTGTAAAGAGAGTGGCCTTGTGGATCTCATGCTATCACCAGGGTTTAGGCGAAGCATCCTAGACTCATAGCTTCAGTTGACTTCCTATTGGTTGTCGTCAAAGTCTCAGAGGGCAAGCATGGCTTATGAATGGGAATTATGCATAGGTAGGTAATGGTCATGCATTTTGCACAAGCTGTATTGTATTCATTCCACAATTTCAGCGTAAAATATAAGTATGTGATTGTAGTCACCGAAGCAGCGCTTCATCTGAGTACATGCCACTGATTGCTATTTACTCTCTAGAGAGCGATTCCTTCCCTAATGGTGAAAATTTCACCATGAATGAGTACATGAACGTCAGAGTCTCAGGGAGATTCTGCATAAATCCAACGTCAAAAAGTCAATATGCTGTATCAAACAGGCTTCACCAGGTACCATAACTCTTCTTTCCTTATTAGTACATATTGATAAGACTTGGTGACTTCCACAATTTATCTAAAAAATTACGACTGGCTTCGGCTATCAAGCCATTATTAAATACCTAAAAAACAATGAAAAAATATGGCAGGGACAGGTTTTTTATACGTTATGGGGGTTTATTAGAGGGATGAGTTCAGAGCTGGGATTGGTTAAGCAGAGAGGGGGGTCAGGGGTGTGGGGAACAACCTCTCCTATTCCCCTTCACAGTACACATCACCCTCCCACGACCCAATGACAAACTTTGTTCCGCCCACTCCTTACCCCTCCCAGCTCAACAAATCCCAGCCCTGAACAAACAAAAAGAACAACAAACTAACAATAATTTTGCAAAAATCTGCACAAAAAAATTGTAAATACCATACTTTAAATATCAGAAAAGAGGCATCATAGCTGAAATATAGTCCAATTGAGCTTTATAAAGCCATTTTGTATGAATTCAAATTCTCTACAAACAATTCTACACAGATTTATACTCCAAATGCTATCTGGGCCTCATAATCGGCAAACGCACACAATTGGGTTTCTCACTCAGATCCAAAATCACAACACACTACAGTTTTCAACTCAAAAGTTTTTAGTACTCTGTGAATGTATAGGTGAGGCTTAACACCCTTAAAAATGTTGAAGAAATTGGAGAGCCTTGCTGAAAGAAAAATATGCAGTAGTAAAAAAGGTAGCCTTAAAACTGAATCTTGAGGGGAAGGGTTGGGCATCTTGGGGACTTGGGGAACCCCTATCGCTGCGGGCGTGGACACAAAATTCCTCAGCTCTAAATTCCTTCCGCTGGTATCCTTGTCTTGCTATTTGACTGGAGAAATTCTAGCTCTGACAAAGGGACACAAAATGCGTGCACACTATTTTTAAGGTTGCCACTAAAGTGGATTTTGTGCCAACCCTCTGCATTGTGGGCTCAAGAAAAAACATTGAAATTCAATTTGAAATATTAAGAAATTTCATTGTCAATGTGAGTTTTCAACTGTCCCAAGCCACAACTTGGATTAATGAGGGGGCAGGACAAATTATAAAGCATAATATTTGTGATGGTCAGAGGGGGTCCGGGGGGTCCGGACCCCCCCCCCACAAAATACAAAAACAAAATTATTTTCCTACATAGAAGAAAGCCAAGTATTAAAAAATCATGAATTTACAAAATATTTCTTTAACAAATGAATTTTTTCAATTATGATTAGTGTTAAAATTAGTTTAAAACCCTCTACTTAGTGCCCCACGGGGGAATTTTTTTGTCAAAAAAATTCCCCCCTGGTTTTGGACCCCCCCCCCCCCACAAAAGAAATTCCTGGCTATGCCACTGGCGAAGGTTGAGACATTACAGAGGGTTGCTAGTGCAGTGCCGTTTTATTGAAGCAACTGTACACCTGTATATCAAGTTCCGGTAAGTGTGGTGTGGCGGAGCGGCTGCACAGTTTGTAAACTATTTCCGGCTGAGCGTCGAAGACCCACCTTCACCCTCACGTCTTATTGCATGAGTTTGCAAAAAAATAGTACAGTGTCATATTCAAGTTTTCCAGTGTCAGACTTAAAATTTCCCCTATAAGTAATCTGGGAACACAGGATGGGGGAGGAGAAATTTGGCAGGACGGAGGGAAGGGAAGGTTTGTCTGTTGCCTATCTTACTTTTGGGCCTCAACGTTCTGAATCCGGCACGCATACATTGAACCAATGAGTGGAGCTACCTACATGCCCACAGACTTTCGGAAACGATAATACACGGCAGTGGCGGATTTAGGGGGGCTAACAAGGGGTCATAGACCCCCAAATTTTGGCAAAAATTCTTAATTTTTATTGGTTTAATAGTTTTTGTACCCTAAAATGTCTAAAATTGTTCAATTTCAGTTGTTTTAAAGATTTAAAATGAAATTTTTGGCTCATAAATGCGTAACGATAGGTTTTCTAAAAATTTTACACGAGGGGTTGACGCCCCTTTCTCCCGAGGGGTATTCCATTATACCCGGACCCACGTCATGACCTTCTCCCCCGATTTGATGTTGAATCGGACCCTGATTGAAGAGATTGTGGAGAGGGTTATCGGGTGCTTGTAAAACAGGAGCGTTGGGGAGCGTTGATAGCATCCTAGTTGCCATGGGTACAGGTGACGTTCAAGCGCTGTCGGTGGCCTCCTCAAATCACCTTCCTTCCCACCTGACGTCACCTCAGTCAGACAATTACGAAACGGCAGGCGAGGCGCTAAGAAGAAGAAGCAACGAGCAGACAACTTCCTCCCTGCTGCATCACACACGCGGGCAGCACAAGAAGCAGGCAGCCTCCATTACGCCACCGCCGCCCGTTTTGATCACGAGGAAGCACTCGCGCCGCTTTTATATTCAACCTTCTTTTGTTTTCGCCTCCCCACCCGCGTGCGGGCCGCGATTCTTTCTCGCAATCCACCTGTGGCGCGTGAATCCTGCACGAAAAATAAAAAAAAAGAACCTTGGGCAAGCGATGAAAACAGTCTCCGATTCTGAGAGCGCGAGCACCATCTGCTACCTATTCTTCTCGTTTTCCTGAATTCTATCTGTTTTTCCTCAATCCTCTCTCGTTATGTTTTCCTACTGCTCGGTTGATGGTTCGTTGGGCAAGCGGAGGTGAAGACACGATCTTAATTGGCTTACCGGCAAGCCCTTCCTCAGCCCACTTTTAATTTAAACAGAGTGCGGCTGACCGAAAGTTTGTCCATAGAGCGAACTAGAATCAATGGGTGGCATAGGCGGGTTCAGGTGCCCCTTAAAAATAGGCAAGATTCTCTTATACGGTCCCGTTATCGCTGCCCTTGATAGGGAGGGTTAGAAAGAATGCAGAGATGGCGAGATTCTTGAGATTTAAGTATCTGCAAGGGCAAACACTGTATACACGGATTAACAATGAAAGACACTTTGTTTCTTCCACAGGTTTATAAAAATTTCTATTTTATTACCGGTTTCGGCTATTACACCATTATCAAATACTGTATAATACAGGGTGTCCCATTTATCTTGCCCACCCGAAATAACTTTTTGTTCAGATGCAAATTCAAAAATGTGTCAAGCAAATGTTCATTAGCTGTCAGGGGGACATTAATCAGCATGGTTGCCTTCCTTGTAGCTTTGCTGTTGACAAAGATATGAACAGCGGTATGTCTTTTTTAAATGGCACCCTATATTTTTTATTCGGCAATTCATTTCCTCTCCTATAACTCCTCCTGTTCATATCTTTGTAAATAACAAAGCTACAAGGAAGGCAATCATGCTGATTAATGTCCCCCTGACGGCTAATGAACATTTGCTTGACGCATTTTTGAGTTTGAATTTTTGAATTTGCATCTGGACAAAACGTTATTTCGGTTGGTCAAGATAAATGGGACACCCTGTATATGGTGGGAGCAGGTTTCTATATACTATGGTTGCTAATGTGGGGTGGGGGGGGGAAGAGGTTTGGTTTCAAGCTGGGATTGGTAATTACTGGAGGAGAACAGGGGGGGAGGACACAGTTTGTCAAGTGTGCTGTGGGGGTGGGGGATTAGGGAGGGTTATGAGTAATAAGGGGGATGGGTTGGGAAAGGCCATGTAATTAACCATGTTTCCATTTGTAGATATCTCCCGGATTTCCCAAACCTTCCCCCTGCCATGGATCTGAAAATTTTACTCGCAATGGGCTAACTCCAGGTAAGCTCTACCGTCACCTATTCAAATGTGTCCACGAGGTGATTCACTGGGTAACTCTGCGAATTTCCGAAACTAAACCTTCCCCCCCCCTTGGCAACCATTGTATATATCTATAAACCTGCTTCCACCACATATTTTCTATGTTTGATACCTAATGGTGTAATAGCCGAAACCGGTAATAAAATATAAATTTTTATGAACTTGTGGAAGAAACATATTGTCTTTCGTTATTAATATGGAGCCTTTCCTCCAAGTGGTGATTTGTGACAAAACCAAACACCCTAGAGGTGGCACGCAGGGTATTATGTAGATATACATGCTTCAAGTTTCGATTCAGTACACACCAGGGGTGCAGCTAGGAATTAAGGTTGGGGGGCAAGGGTGCCGACTCACAAAAAATATTGGGGGGGGGGCCCGAACCGGGGACCTTGCCCCGATAAATTTTATAAGTAGTGAATTTTAAGGTTTTAAGCATCTTAGAAGAGTCATATGATCAACATTAGAACCCTGATCACTTGAATCTCGATATCAGGACACTCCGGGGAAAATAGACAAGCCTTACACATTTTTTCCTCACATCTGTAACGAATTTTTGGCGGGCTCGGGCCCCCTTAGGCCCCATGGAGTCGGGGCCACTGTGGAGGGGTGTAAAGTAATACCGGGATGTATGGGGGTATGGAATACCCACTAGGATAAGCGGTAGGTGCGACATTAATAAATTGCGGAATTTTAAGATAAATGGTTCAAAATGGTGTGTTTTACGGCTTTCTGAGGGATATTTTATTAATATTCACGCTATTCTATTAGTAATATCAATCCAATTAAGTAAAATGAATTAATCTTAAAAATTTCTCTGAGCTCTGGGGGGAGGGTGTTTATCCCCCTCGTTGCGGTACTGGTATGTACGGATCATTTATAACTGAATCTATAGTCATTGATTGCCATGTGAGAACCGGCTGTGATGATTGCTTGATTGTTCAGGTTTTTTTCCAATCATTTCACCGCAATACCTTTTTTTTCTATTTCTTCATTACCTTTCCCTCTACATTAGGAAACTGAGCGAATCTGTTTTATAAAACATAGCGCCAATGAAAACATTGAAATTCAGAGCGGCTTTTATTAGTAAAGGCGCATATTGCTTCACAAATATTAACCAGAAGCGACAGTTGATACCAGTAGTAGAATGGTCCGCACCGGTAACAATGCTACGTTCTCCGTCATTGGCGTATGGGTGGGTACGGGAATATCATGCGCCCCACAGATCGCTAGTCTACCGCCAATTATCTCCCATTAATAGAGTGGTTTCCTATTATTTTTTATTGCCTAAATCGAAAGATTATTACTCCTGGAGTACGAATTTCACGCTTTTAGATTTTTAAATGACGATATCTATTTTTCGCGATTAAACGAAAAGTGAAAAATTTCAAGCGCGCGAAAACGCGACGGCTAAGTAGGAATGATGGAAAAAGTCCGTGTGACGTGTTTCTGGTTCCCCCTGCCGCCTTGTGAGGTGACCTTGGGGCGAGGCTTGAGCGCTGATACGACGCAGGCTACTAGCAGGTAGCTGAGTACCCTGCTAGCTGATAGCGCTTGGCTTAAATAAGGATTATTATACCCCTATCAAACGAAGGAAACTTTCCGAACTTAGGTATTTTTAATGTGTGATTTTAAGAGATGTTTCCCTGAGCTCTGTACCTCATACATGCATTAGTAATCTCAGACGATGTAAAACTTCTATCCTCTCGTGTAGAAACTAGTCCCTGTGACGTCACGTGGAGTGGCATACCAAATAATTTGTATATTATAAATACACTAATGGTGGGTACGGAATCGCAATCATTGCATTTCGTTTTATTTGATGAAGGAATCTACCCTATTGGCCTAAACCAATAAGTGCGCGTGAAGTGTGAAAATTTCGCGGAGAAAATACTCTTTCGAAAACCCCACAGAAGAAGTTCCTTCCATTTTTATCTTGGACTGTGTCACTTTTGCTAAGAATTTTCCAAGGAATCATGAATGGCATGACCACTGCACTCGCTCAAAAGGTGACGTTCACCTCAAAAGTCACCATCTATCTCTAGCTCTCAAGGGACCTAATCACACTCCTATTATTTTCAATAAACTTCCGTCCAGTGGTGGCTTGCCCATAAGGACTCTCGGACGCCGCCCCTCCCAAAGATTTGAAAAAGGAAAAAAATTAAATACCCATTCAACTGTAATTATACATCTATTAACCAAAGTCTTTTTTCAATCGCATGCAACGAAAATGTAGGAAAAACACGCAAAAATAGCGCGAGAAGTTCGCATTTATAGCCGCGGGGCGCTGTCCATAACGTCCCAATCCATCACCATACAATTATATGAAGAGTGGTAGTTGCGGGGGCTGCTGGTGCTATGACGCGTCTAAGCTTGTGCCTTATGGAAGTCTTGGGACGCCGCCCGAGCGTGCGCAGAGCGACGACCTATCTAGTGCGTTGACATCACCGCGCCGCCCGGCGGCCGCATAAACTTGGTGTTGCAGCGTTGCAGAATACCTTTTTTTTGGTGACCAGTTGATTAATTATGTGTAAATTGTTTTAATGTAAACAGGCCTAGTTGTAGTTGAGTTAATCGAGTTAGTGACTGTTAGTGTTTTAGTGTTAGTGATTGTTAGTGATTGTTTTGTGTATTAGTGGTCTCTAGATTGCCTGAAAAACTCACTAAAATACAAAAAACATTCAAAAATTTGACCCCCGTTGGAGTGTGCCCCTCCCAGCATTTGACTCACGAGCCGCCACTGCTTCCGTCTGAATTTACAAGTTGTCCCCCTTCCCTTTTCGAGGTTAAATTAGGCAACTTGTTTAGCAGGTAAAGCCTATTATGATATTAGCGACTATTTAAATGAATCTATGTAATTTGTATTATTGTAATTTATCTATTCACTTTGATTTTCTTGTGTGACGAGACCATGCAATGCATGTTGCCAGTTCGGAGAATAAAAACTATTTCTATTATTAGAAGAAAATGCCCTAAGTGCCGCAGCTAATCCGTCAGGTCAGCATTCCTATCCTGGGGGGTGTTTCAGAGTCTCCCTTTCCGAGCGGATCGGGAGACTTGACGCGGATTCTGCGTCACTTACTATCGGCCAGGCAATCCGTGCGTTTCAGACTGGCTTCCTATCGACTCAAGGCCGGCTTTCCTATCGGATAGAAGTCGAGTGGGCTAGAGGTGCCGGAAACTCATTCCCGTGGCGAGTGGAGATATGTTATATTGCTGTTTTTTATTAAGTATTTGGCTATAATAAAATCATACCACTTTATTTCATGAGTGCTGATATATGCGGATATTCTGATAGAGTAATATAAGTGCAAGTGACTTTAATTCTCGTGCAAATTAGGCGATAAATAGGCAGACTGTATCATTGACGGTACAAGTTCGTTTGCGTTGTTATTTGGACGAGTAATTTGGCAAAAAGAACGTGAAACAAGTTGGAATGCATGGCGTAACGACTTACAAATATGCAGGTAGCATAATGCATTGAATACGTGTCCGTGGGTTAGGAAGTATAACAATTTGTATAGTTTGAAATGATTGTGTGTGTGGCTTGACATCGTAGTCACATCGAAATTAGACGTGGTTATGTACCTAATTCAGCTGATTACGTGGTACATGGTTTCAGTACATTCCATGTACATTCTAAATATTCATTTTAATATGAAATACTAGTTCAAGCATAACGGGAATAGCCACGATAACAACTACACCGAAGCTCCCTCATACCATCCTTCTATTTATAGGTTACAAATTTCGTCCTTTTTGTAACAATTGACGGTGGCGCAGCGGGTTAAGGCAGTACGCAGCGAGGTAAAGGTTATAGGTTCGATTCCCTTTTGCAGCGAATATTTTTTTCTTTGTGGAATTATCGCTCACTGAAATATAATTTAGAAGATGTATTTCAAGTTGCATCAGTAGCAACAATTTGTCATTTTCGTACCAAATAAAATGGTGTTATAGAAATAACCGAGAACGTGCAAAACAGATAACCAACTAACAAAATTATTTTGCGTTATTTTAACGTACATAACTCGAGCCATTACTATTAATGTACACTATTCAACCTAATGTAATCGCTATATTTTCTTCCAGCGTACCTCCACTTTCACGGAAAATTTTTAAGACGTTTACGGCATATCATGAAGGCCATAACATTATTTATGATGGTCAATATTCATATTTAATTGAGATACTGAATGAAAATATGACTATTTGGTTAAACAATTGAGTAAGTAAACCATATGTTGTTGGAAAAAATTATGGATTTCGTGACTGCCTGTAATTTAGTTCTTAAGAACAATCAACTATGCTCTCACGAGAATGACAGAACAAACTCGTTCAAAATTTTCCTTCATTCCCGTAATTTGCTCAAAACGACAGGGTATTACGTTAAAAAAACTACATACGAACAATTCTAAAATAATTTTACCCGGCAACAACGTCAATTATGTGACAATGTATCAATTAGCACTTATTTATGCCCGTACATACCTTTCGCCTCCCTTGTCAAGTATCAAATCTTGCGGGAGGTTATTTTCGCTGCTCACTTGTCACTTGAAAATTGTGACGTTTTCTGGTTTCCCGGAGGAGGATGACTGTTGACGTCATACCAAAAGCGGAACGCTTTCCGATAGTATGTGTGAAACGCACGGAAGACGAGCGTAGGATAGGTTCCCGATCGACTCGGAATGAATCCGTTTCCGACGCCGCCAATCCTACGAGACTCTGAAACACCCCCCTGGTGAGACAAAACTATTTTCCTTCGCGTAATTATCAATCTCAAGAGTTTTTTTCATACATTCAATTCGCATAGACACTCAGCGCCCTTAGGTTTTCTCAGATGCTAGTGAGTAGCAGTACATTAATTCATCGCCGCATTAGTATAGAAAAAAAGGGGGACAGGTAGCACAATCATACATTTTGGTAATCTTACGATCTTCCCACGCTCACCTTCTCCTTTCTTTTCCGAAAAATGGCTAATCTGTGACGTAGATCATTCTCCTGAGTCCCCCACTTTCTCCATAGTGTCTCTCGCAGTCTCTATGAGTAGGTTATAGTTCCTCGCAATAGAAATACAATGAGTGACATCCTCTCTTATTTGACACGGGGGTAAGCAATGCCGGCCATTGTGTTCCTCTGCGATTCCCACGGCATCTTCACACCTCCACGAATGGCATTTATGGAAAGTATTTCTTTCTGGCCCAAATATCACCCTCATATTTTGTGCAATACGCTATGGAATCTAATTTTCTTCGATTTTTTACCCTGGCGACGTCTATCAAGGTAAAATTATAGGCTCATATTTTCCTTCAAAAACTAACCAACTTACGCTAAGAGTCTCTGATTTTGATGAGCATTTATGTGCGGAGAAATATTGCATCCCAATTAGAAATATTTATACAACACGAATTTAATTCAATGTTCAATATGAATCAAATAAGAGTGTATTTTTATGATATTTATGCGAATACTAATTTCTTCACATTTTTCCCAAATACGCTTGCCTTAAATCATACAGCTCTTTACTTCTCTGCACCCTATGGTAGATGGCCATGACTTTGAAAGTAAACTTTGCTTAAGACGTTTCATATCAATGGAATTGATTTTATTCCATTTCATTGTACACAAATTTAATATGCTAAAATTGTAAATTAACTTCTCAAATACCATCCTCTGAACAGGCCAAAAATCAGCAATACTATCCAGACATACCTACCTAACAACAGCTATAAATGATGCATAAAATGAAAAAGAAACAGTTTTATAGAAAAGCCTAGGTACCTTGAACAAAATACCTGAGGTGAAATTAATAGCAAAGCTTAACTGAGAATTCGAGTTGAAAGCCAGCTAGCATGACTTCCTTTACGGGTTTACTTATGCCATAACTGATAAATAAAATATTGACGATTTTCCGGCAAAGATAATATATTGTTTACTAAAACACTTTTGCTGCACCTATTGATGGTAGATAGAGCTTTGCAAATGAGAACCATTTAGGCAGGGATACAGTAATTAATTTTAGACCACATTTAGAATACGCTGCCAGTGTTTGGGACCCTCATGAAAAAGGCTTAATAAAAGAGTTAGAACGCGTGCAAAGAAGAGCTCCCAGGTACGTGAAAGGTCGTTACGATAGTCTTGTTAGTGTAACTGACCTCTTAGATAAACTCGGATGGGAATCTCTGTCGGACCGTAGATTGAAAAGTAGACTAAAACTTTTAGGTAAATTCAAGAGCAGTGTCTTTTCTAACGAAGTTAACCATATCTTACGGACGCCAACATACTACGGAAGATCAGATCATATAAATAAAATCAGAGAGATAAGACTGTAGAACAGACAGGTTCGGAATGTCTTTTTTTCCACGATCAATGAGAGATTATAACTGCAGCGATAGAACTCATAAATAGATTGCATGACTTGTAGTGTAGCCTACTAACCTATGTAAAAATTAATGCATGTTTCTTAATTCAATTATTATTTCTAACAGCATATAGAAGTATAGTTTGTTATTATACGGGACGTTTTTTGGACGGTGTGGTGTGCATGTGGGAGTCCAAATGCATGCTGGTGATTGATCACCCCCTGCCAAACACCCTAGAGGTGGCTCGCAGAGCATTATGTAGATGTAGATGTAATTCTGGCTTGACACTGTTTGTACCCGTTTTGAGGTCAGGCTGTTTTCGGTCCGTTTTTGCCCGCAACTACACGCAATGTCGAGCTACAGCGTTGGGACCAAGTCTAAAACGTGCGTGCGGAGATTATGCTTCTAACGCACCAAACCCCATCCCTAGTGTAGCGGAGTGTGACTGCATGGGTGTACCCAGCGGAGGGGGGGGGGACAGCCGTCCCCCCCCCCAGAAGCATAAGTAAACTTTGTCGAAAACGAAATTTTTGAAAAAATGTTCTTTAAATTGAAAGTGACATTTGTAAAAAAATATGTAATTTAAAGTGCTGAAGGATCTAAGGTTTTCCCGGCGTATGGACTGGAGGAAGAGTTCTCGGGTTTCCAGCCGGGTCCAAGGGTTTTTCAGCACCCGAGAACTCTTCCTCCAATTTAAAGTGCTGCCATAATTTTCTTGAAATTTTGGTTTCTTAACCTTTTCTGTACTATAACTTGAACGTCGCCCCCACTATTTTTGATCCTGGGTACGCCCTTGTGTGACTGCGAAAAATGCAAACAGACTCACACGCAACAATCTTAATATATATATAGATATTCCATAAATCTGTAGACCATTGCTTCCAAGGTCTACATTTAACTTCAAAAGACCGGTACTAGTCCCCAAATGCCTGCCTAATTTACATCGATATATAATATATTCATCATATTTATCGATATTTATTAGCGCAGACATAAACAGGCGCATTCTCCCCTTAGTGAGCCATCCCCCACTCGTTACCCCCTGTAGGTTGTTTAGTCCCCCCACCCCTTTTACCACCCTACCCCCACCCTCTCCATTGGTATCTACCGCAGTTCATTCCTTGCTATACGCTGACGGTAAACGTCGTTACTATTTCAACGCAAATCTTTAAAACGTATGTGACCGGGAGATAATATTCAAAACACAAAACATATAAATATCAAAATAAAGAACGATAAGATAAAAAATATAAAAAGGCCTTATAATTCAATTGTTTCGAAGTCGTCATAGATACCTGATCATTAATTGGGAAGGGCTCAAACATTTCCTCGGATAAGCCGGAGAAGGAATATATTTGAATATTTGGGAGCTGACTCTGAGTCTCTATCTTACAGTTTTGATCCTTTACACTATAGACCCTCTTAACCTGATTCATAGTTCCGTCCACGCAAGATCACCAGCGAATGCTTCTTACATACTCCGGATGAGTACCCTCTTTATCCTCGAGTCTTATGATCTTCAGCCCAGCAACTTCAACGTCTCCGGTACGCCAGCCTCACATCTTAAATTCCCCATTAAAAAATCTTGCAGATACACGATGAACTAATTAATATTTAATGTTAAGTAGTTATCGAAGTGAATTGAGGAGTAAAGTTTTTATCCCATTTTCACTAATATATAATATAAAGGGGCTTAGAAATATTTACCAATTAGGTATCATCCATTTTATTATTCTTAAGGGGGAATTTCTAGGATCATTTATTCAAGAAATTATGGGCAATTGATAATACTATTACGTGATTCGTACTAAAATATCAATTCATTGAGCTGGCGTTGGACATGTTGTGGATATAAATTTAGTATTTGTATTGTCTCAGTTTACGGCACATCATGCATGAGAATCCAGCATAAAAATGTACAATTCTAAGAAATTTGTTTTGGGCCTTTTCAATGCTACTTACATCATTTGGATTCTAAATAACGGAGTCATATTATAAAATAGGAGGAAATTATGATTTTTTAACATGTGAATATCTTTCAATTTTTAGTGATTCTAGTTGTAAAACCGAAAATGTGAAAGTCTTAGTGACAACACAGGAGATGAACGAGAAGTTACCATAGCACAAAGATCCATCAATAAAAACTCTTAATTCATTAACTATAGATTTTATTGTTATAAATTCACCGTGAATGGAGTATTTGAAGGAAGTGGGTACTTTCTTATGGTCGAAAGAGATATCATTGAATTTTTGTATTTTTTAAGATATTAAAATTAAGAACACGCTGGTGAGATATTCTCAGCAGGCAATTGCTAAGTTCGTGGCAGTGAGTTGAGTCGTGGACCTAGTTGAATATTTTAATATCATCAGCATACATTAGATGTGAAACAGGAGATATAGTACACTCCCGATTATCCGGATTAATGATGGGGAGATACGGCAAGAATAATCGGAAAACACGGATAATCAAAACTTTCTCTTAAATGTTTTGTAATGTTCATAATTTACGTAAAACAAACAATATATTATTATTTATGCATTTATTCTGTTATTTAATAACTATAGGCTCCATGTAAGGCCTGGTTTCGAAAACCACACATCCGTGGCTGTGTGATCACGGATACAGAAAAGTGGTTTGCACGAATGCTTAAAAAACACTGCTCGACGTCGGAAACTACACTGTCAGGCACCACGCCACGTAGGCGCGTCTCGCATAAGTTGCCCGGATTGAAATATCTGCGCGACGTGTATCCGTGATTAAGGAGCGCGGTCGTACACTGCGAGGCTTGGAAAACAGGAAGACAGTGCTTCCGTGAATGCAGCTAGCGCGTGATCGCTTCCGTTTTACGAAGGGGATTCTAACGGAAATCCAGGTGTATCCTAGTATTAATGCCGTGATTCCGATGATTTTGCGTCCGTTTTAATAATAGAGATTGACAATCATGCACGGATAATCCGCAACCCAGATAAACCGCAGTCGGATAATCGGGAGTCTGCTGCACGTTTTATATCGTTTATATCACTAGTGAATACCAGGAAAAGGATTGGTCCCAGGTGAGACCCTTGCGGTACCCAAATGAAACACGCGTGAGCTAGCAGATTTCATTTTGATTTACTATTCATGCCCAATCTGTTTATGCTTAATAACATTTGCACTCGCTGAAAAAATTTCGTTTCACTCGATGCCGAACGCGTCTTCGTATATTGATATCATCATCATCATTATCGTCTCATAATTCAGAGCAGAACTGCCCATCATCGCACAGTCGACGTCCTTTATATTACGTATCCCCGACAACAATAACAAAAGCCAGTGGCGTAGCCAGGGGAGGGTCCGGAACCCCACCCCCGAAATATAAAAACACAATTATTTTCCTTCACAAAAGAAAACAAAATATTGAAAAATCATGAATTTACAAAATATTTATTTAACAAATTAAGTGTTTTCGATAATGAAAAGTGTTTAAATTAATTTAAAGCCCATCACTTAGAACACTTTTTTTTTTCAAAAAATTACCCCCCTGGTTTTGGACCCCCCTGAACGAAATTCCTGGCTATCTCACGGACAAAAGCCCCGCGCCAAAGTGATACAAATAGCTTTACTACAAACTTTGTGAAAATTTGAGATTATCCTGAAATCTAGTCAACACGATCATTTTTTAGCCTGACGTTATTGAAAAATACGGTTTCGTACCCTTTTGATTTCATTCTGTTGTTAACAATTAAAATTAATTTTTAGGCTCCAAAATGCGTAAAAATGGGTATTCTAAAAATATTTCGGCATTCGTGAAATACAGATCATGTCAATTGCTGTGGAAGCGATTTTTGCAAAAATAATTAAAAATTTTGCTAAAATCATTTATGAACATGTACTAAATACACATTTAGGGAAAAATATTTTTTAATGAGCGGATTCTGACCACATCATAAAAATCGGGCCCGCATTGAATGTATTAAATGACAAATAGATTTTGCGGCAATAGTTAGCGCGAAAAGATCGTTTTAACTCAGATAAAAATTTAACTTGGTAGTTTCCACCGATATATTTTCGTATTCGACCAAGTATTCGAGATTGCATGTATAATCGTCGATCTATTAGTGTAGCTGAAGCAATGAAACTTCGACGGCCGAAGGGTCTGGCTATTATGGATACATCGCCAGCCATCTAACAATGCAGGCAAAGAATATGTTAACTAATTGCTTTGTTATCACTTACTACTTATATATTACGGCTCAAGTGTAAGCCAAAAATTGATTTAATTTTCTCACAAAGAAGAAGAGATGAAGTTATTTCTTATTCGCTGCTAATGCTTCTTTTGTTTTCTACCTACATCATCAAGAAGTGCATCAGCACACTTGGGATACTATTTTTTCTTACATGCAGTGAGATGTCGTTATTGAGCCACTGCATCGACAGCCTACTTGGGCGAGCAAACCCTCCTTCAACAAGATTCTCGTGCTGGACTCGTGAGCCAGAGGCGTAGGCCCAAGGAGGAGGACCCCCCCCCCCTGAGATATAAAAACTCACTTATTTTTTCACAAAAGAAAACAAAATATTGAAAAATCATTGATTTAGAAAATATTTCTTTAACAAATGAAGTTGTTTCGATTATGAAAAGTGTTAAAATTAGTTTAAATCCCCTACTTAGTATCCTATTTTTTTTTAATTTCCACCCTGGTTTTGGACCGTCCACCCGAAAGGAACTTCCTGTCAACTCCACTGTCGTGACCGACCTGAGGTTCTTTTGAATCAACTGTGGCACTCTTCGTAATGAGCGAATAACAGTAGACACCTAGGTCGGTTTATTCACTATAATCAATTATAAAATTATACTATATTCAATTAAATTTGAACAATACCCAGTTCAACTTCCCTCAATAGGTTACATCTGCGAGGAATATGACATGAAGATCACTCACATAGAGACCAAATTTAACCGGTTTTGAAAAGATATTCGAGCAAGAAATGTGGAGCTCAAGCATAAAGTAGGTGGTCACTAACTTGCGGAGGTGGGGCAGTTCAACTCTTTGAGTAGTACATTAGAGGAAAAAAGACGCAACAGAAAGATCATCAGGAAAAGAAGAGCGTTAGAAAAGTATATGTTCATGAAGACGAAAGTAGTGACGGGGGAACCTTCATGTACAAGCTCACAGAAAAAGACTAAACAGTAAATAGCCTGTTATAGGGTAGAGATTAATGATGCGGAAACATGTACGCTTCAACTGCGTCTACATACTACCCGCAAGCCACCTGTAATAGACGTATGGTAGGGGGTGTTGGGACACCAGCCATTTACACAAAGAAGGAAATGTTCCAACGAAATTACGGCTGGCATTGATAAACTTGATAACTCTCTCGGAGTTGTCTAGAAGCGACAAGATCACACGACTGCAAGATGCTACTGCTTACCCCGTGCGTTCCTGAGTCGTTCGTTACCTCCCCTCAAGTCCATCAAGCACCTCAAAGCTTCGAAGAAAGAGGGAAGGCGCTCCTTCCCCTACCCGACCCCTCGCCTTGCCTTGCTTCCGCTGCCTCCCCGTCGAGCGATCGAGTCCTTCTATAGTACCACCTTGCCGCAGGCGACGCCTTACGACGACTCCTGTTTTAGTCATTATTATTCGGTAATTTAAGACTTGATGCATGCATACTTATTGGTTTTAAAACTCGCAATCGACTATTAACTTAGCTGAGGATTTCTTGTTGTGACTGTTTTTCGCTTAAAACAATGCGTTAATTCCTACGTGTTAAAATTGCAATTTCCACTTGATGTAAATTTAGATAAGCTAGGGAGAACATATAGAGTAACTTTTATAAAATAGCGAAAATTTCACTCATCCGTTCGTCAAAATATCTCTCTAAATTTATCGTTTCTATCGGACATGGAAATGTAGAGGAGTTCTAATATTATGTTCTCCGCGTCGCTATTAAGGATATCCATTCTCAATTTCTCAAGCAATCTAAGTCCAGCGCGTAGCCTCCGAGTCTCCGAAGCTTCCAACTTAGTTCGTTTAACACCTTCGTGTAATAGGGTGGTTTCCTATTATTTTTTATTGTCTAAATCGAAAGATTATTACTCCTGGAGAACGTATTTCACGCTTTCAGATTTTTAAATGACGGTATCTATTTTTCGCGATTAAATGAAAAGTGAAAATTTTCAAGCGCGCGAAAACGCGACGGCTAAGTTTGAATGCTGGGAAAATCCAGTGTGACGTCGTTCTGGTTCCCGCTGCCGCAAGTGAGGTGACCTTGGGGCGAGGCTTAGAGCGCTAAAATGACGCAGGATGCTAGCAGGTAGCAGAGTACCCTGCTAGCTGGTAGCGCTTGGCTTAAATTAGGATTATTAATACCTTATCAAACGAAGAAAACTTTCCGACCTCAGCCAGTTTTAATAGGTGATTATTAAGAGATGTTTCCCTGAGCTCTGTGCCTCATGCATGTATTGGTAATCTCACACGATGTAAAAATCCTATCTACTCGTATAGAAACTACGTCCCTGTGACGTCACGTGGAGTGGAATCGCATGGGCGCCAATCTGGCCTTTTTCAAATGGGGCTAAAATTGACCATAGAGTATTTGCACGTTTTTGGTGAGGTCTGTTAAAAATATCAGTTTGGTTTAATTAAGCAAAATTCCAATTCCTACAGTCGTACGACCATGGGTGAATTTGTTATTAACAAATAAACATTCCAAAATCAATGTTGCGCTTAAAACACTCCGCCGCCATGTCAGACGGCTTGTGACGTTAATCCCCATTCTCAACTGACTGCAGTTCCTCCGATCACCTGCGATTGATGGAAACCTTGTTTATTGTTGTTTAGGAACATTGAGGTGAATCTGACGGAATAAACCATCTCTCCTGCTATAAATTAGTGGTATATTTCGTACAATAATTATTTAAGCTCGTAGCCATGAGCGAAGATAGAATAACGGCTTGTAGGACAAAATTCCGGAATGAATATTGTTTTGTTCCGATATGTGGGAGCACCCGTGTTTCTACACCGAACAAGATTTTTGTGGATGTTCCCGATAAGCCTGAACTACGTCGGAAATGGTTATTGGCAGCCCGGAGGGATCTTAAGTCGATGCCATTATTACATTATTCCATTCAGAAAGGAGAGACTTATGCGTAATACTGAAGCATATGTATGTTTGAGATGCAGTTATTCTTGTATACAAACGGCCGTGTATTCATTGATGATATACATTTCATATTTTTTTCACTTCGGATGCTTACTTTCATTATGTATGCTTGATGACTATGGAAAAACATAATTAGCAACGTCAGTATTGTAAGCATTTAAACCCGTAAAGCAGATATACACAATGTTGGAGTGGAAAAGGGAAATTTAAAAATTTTACAATGCAGTAAAGAATCATAAAGAAAATAACGTTACGGTAATTGTATGAATGGTACAAATTTGATGCATTGCAAATACCTACATGCGAGCAATTAGTAACATATGTTTGCAACTCCTAAAATGTTATAGTTGAGGAAACACAACAACCTGCCTCGCTACATTTAAATTTTCAAATATTGACAGCATAGAAGTGCGGAAACATGGGGAAAAATAGTTTACTAGAGGTGTTAATGTATAAAAAACAAGGCTAAATTACCCTTACTTGTACATATTTATTGCTCATCATATCACAAATAGCACTACCACGCACACATTCCACGAGCTGTCTTTTTGATAGTTATAATCAGTATATGCCGAATCAACTGTTTCAATGAAGAACTTGGCTCACAATAAATATAAAACACTATTATGTAACACTAATAAAGCATAATTATCGGTTTTCCAATCACTCTGCACACCACACTAAAAGAATTTGCACTCCTTGAAATTCGTAAGGATTCTTCACATCTCACACATCACTAACGACTTAGAATCAGTTTACGTTATTTCACGTTAACATTGCGAAGACAATTAAATGAATAGGCTGAAACAAATTGCTAAACCAGTTATTGTAACATTAAAAAACTTCGAATTTCACTATCACTCCTACCGTAACCAAAATATGACCAAAACAAAAACGAACAACAGCGCAACGAAATGCGTGAAATGTACATACTGGCGAAAGCTCACAATGAATTGGCAATAGGTTCAATACGTAATAAAATCAAACAGAACTTAGGAGTGAACAAACGAATGAAAATTAATACGCGTTCGATGTATCCCTAAAGCACAACTAGTTCAAATATGAAACATATCCCCTTCGCAATCGTCAGATACCTTTGATCGAAATGTATACGGTTGGTTACACCAGCATGGAAGAAATAATTTCCTCGAAGATGTTACATTCACAACTCACTTCACTCTTTACTTCATCGTCTATATGCAATCGAGTTAGAGACTTAAGTGTTGGAGTCTATTTTCTCCCAACTCGGGAGAAAACGAAGTTACAGACCTTGCAAAAACGAAGATAGGCCCTAGGTATACACCGATCACGAAGGGGTCTACGTCTGGGAGGTTATTTGAACAAGCATTAACGAAACCAGGTTCCATTTTGCAAATTTACTTGCAGAAAAATGAAGAAATGTCACGTAAAATACGTGAAATATAAGTTATTCATCAATGCTCCCGTCCGCTTGCAACTATACTATGGGAGATGACGTCACGTAACGAATAGCCAATTACAGGTCGTTTTACCCTCCTGAATTTCGATGCTAAAACAAAGGTTATTAAAACTTAAATAATAAATTAATAACGTAACACATGGAATTTTCATTAAACATATGTGAACTTCAAACATGTATGCACTAAATGGAAAGGGTTTCATGCTTATTCCTCACCCATGCAAACACTCTATTGCCATTCGTCTAAACTGGGAATTCTAAAACCAAATAATTTGTACATTATGAATACACTAATAGTGGGTAAAGAATCGCAATCAATGTATTTCGTTTTCTTTAATGAAGGAAACTACTCCATTGATTAGACTGGGAGGTCTAATCAATGGGGTAGACCCATGGAGACCGATGTCCTTGCTATATTCGAGCATGTCCACCATGTGTGCTTGGTGAGCCCACGTGGCCATTACTATTCCTCACAACTGCGGGACCTTCGCGCAGCAAATGGGCAGCAGGTTGTTTCGTCCCCAACATCTTCAACCGGCCGAGTCCGAAATACCCAGGACGTGCAGACGTCTCACTGTTTGGTGACGTCCACTGAGTAAGTCCACGACCGTACGAAATTGACTTCCATTCACAAGCAGCAGTCTTCTAGTCATTAGTAGACGAGGCTCCGCAATGAAGAGTTTTATTCCAGATCCTTGAGTGTCGCGCAAGGCTACAAGGCTATCCCCGTTGAAGGTGCAACTGGCACACAAATACAAGTTGTTGTTCAGGGCCAATTGGGGTTAGAGTGGCACTGGCTTTCCCCAGTTCATCAACTATTTATTAAATTTCGAGTGATAGTGTTAAGAGGGAAGAATACGGATAAGCGAGAGAGAGAGAGAAAGGATGAGAATAGGATTTAATGAAAGGGATTGGCTATAATTGTGAGTTTGCCGAAGGGGAGCCGGATTTATGAAGGGAAACGGACCGAGGTATTGGGGTACTACACATAGACCCAAAAACCACAATTCAAAAGAGACTTTTCGGTAGATATACATCTACATCTACGTAATACCCTGCGAGCCACCTCTAGGATGTTTTGCAGGGGGTGATATATAAAAGGGAAAGACAAAATATCTTCCCAATTCAGCAATTCTCTTGTAAGTATGAATTACGTGTAAACGCGAAAGTTGCCGCCTACTTTTCACGAGTCAGTGACGTCATTAGAATTTGGGTTCGACATCTCTTTCAGGCAGAATCTTTCGTTGTGGAAAGGATACACCCATGAGAGAGTGAAAAACCACGAACCACATAGACCCTTTCACAAGGCCGAGGAGAAGTGCAGAGATGCAATGACGACCCACTCGGCATGAGTTCGTGACGTCATCAACTTGCCTACTAAAAAGTATAGGCCGTCGCATTTTCATCTCTTATTCAGGACTCTAGAAATAGGCGACGAATAAAAAACGGAAAAATGCACGTCTCTCTATTTTTCATCAAAATTGACGATAACACAAAACTGGAAATATCCCACTCGCAAAAGGCCGAAAAGTTAACCTCAAGGTTTAATCACAAGTTCATTTTTTCACGTAGAATTGCGGTGATAATTTCATTCATGATTGTCAATGGTAGTGAAAAGGAATGATCAATCCATCATTTTTCTATCTCGCCGTCGATAGAGGCGTCCTTCATGTTTAATATGTTAGTTATCAGAAAGCTCAGTGGCGTCGCCACAATATGCATTTGGACCCGTGCGCTGATTGGCTGTTTGGCCTCCGTGTTCAACGCGACAACTAGAAATGATGGGAAAAGGGACGGCGGTCCCTATCATTGCTGCCATCCTTGAAAATTATGACGTGTAATAGCAATAATTTAAGCTATCATTTCGCCATCCCTGAAAATTTTACGTGAAAAATGATCATGTGATTAGGGCCTTAAACGGTATGCCTCTTCAATGAGAGCAATATACGAGAAGAGTTCACCTCGATATACATACACACGCATAAAACGCATTAAGTTAGAGTTACCGAGTTCAGGGGAACTCTTTCCCTTTACATTCGCAGGATCACATCTCTCACCTGACGTCGTGTTGCTGTCGTGTCACGTACCTTTGACACTTGGAATGTTGGGCACACCAGCGAGAGAAGAACAGAACCTGGAAAAGAGAGAGAGACGTCTGTCACATTCTGTGTTTGCTGTGGAAGGAGTTTCTCCAAAAACTATGAAAAAATACAATAAAGATCAGCAATTATCCCTTTCCTAATGACTATCAATTACTAAGATTATTTTAACTCAACGCCACTCGAGTGAGGGCCCACTGGTTCCCGAAGAGTCACATTGTGCTTTGCTTCTGCTTTTAGTTCCCTTGCACACACACCGATCGGCCGTCCAAATTCCAATAGTGAACGATTGGATGGCATTTGAGCTTGCACACACACACACCGACCACGCGCCGGCAAAATGCCGGTTAGCTGCCGGCCATTGTCACTGTGGATCACCGGCTCAAAAACATAGCAACTTATCGTTTGACCGGTAAAAATCCGGCGTGTGTGCATGCATCGCTTCGCCGGTAAAAAAATCGGCCGATATTTTACCGGCCGTCCAAAATTGGTGTGTATTCAAGGGGCCTTAGGAGGGCACTTTAAAACGCAGTACTCCGTCGTAAAGCCTTTGTCCCCTTGGCGCCTTTCGCTAAGAGCACATTAATGCCGACGCCGGGTTTCTCTCATGGCGCAAATGACATCAGCCTCCTCTAAATACCACGGGACCAAGTCTCATGCGAGTGACTTTCACTCGCTCAGGGTCGGGAGATCAGTTTCTTGCCCTGGCACATCTCGAACTTTGTGGATTTGCGTCATGGGTGCTCAAAGGCTCAACCCGGGATTAGAATCCAGGACACTTTCATCAGAAGCCAACCGCTCTACCCAATGCTACAGGCTCAGAGGAGAATCGCTGGAAGCCATACGTATGTCCCGAGGCAGTAGTTATGGTCGATTTCGACTTTAGCCATACGATTGGTGGAATAACCTTGCAGGAAAATGTTGGATAAGGTCCGTTCTATGTAAACTTTAAATATTAGGATGATAACTGACGTTTTAACCAAGTAAAAGCCAGGTTAAAAATATATATTTTCCACCAATTTAACCTAGGGAAGTATTTAGCGTGAGAATACAGCAACGTAGAGTAAGTTGCAGCGTTGACAGAAAAAATAGCCAGATAGCTAGAAATATTTATGGATATTCTAGCATAAGGTTAGGTCGATTTTGAATTAGTTTGAAATTTGTCTCCATGGTTCCAGCACGTGGAATTTGTTGGTGGCGATAGTTTCACCAAGTGGCACCGACTCCATTGCCGGGTCTACACTAGTTACTTAAGTGACTACTTAAGTTGGCTCTGTATTTAAGTTGGTAGTGTAGGTGTCACCAGCTTCATTTAAGTATACCTCCACTTAAGTCATCTTAGAACCCAACTTAAATTGCGTAGGCAACTGTTTCCGCACGGTTGAAGCCTGGTTGAAGCTCTTCATGTGCTGTAAATGGCACATAATACCCATCTCACATCATCCCGTTGATTATGTTCTAAGTTGTGCTGTATTGTATGATGTGGTTATTGAGCGTTCTATTTCGTTAGTTAATTTCTAGTGTTGGAGATATTAATTCGACGAATTTATTTTGTAGTGCTTCTCATCTTATTGTTGGTTTTATTTCCGTGAAAACTAATTGCTATGCCTGTTGCTCACGGTGAAACTCGATTTATAAAACTTAGAAACGTTTTAAGGAATTTTAATACTGACAATGAGACGACGGCAGAGGATCCGGTAAAAAAGTTTATTTTCCATGGTGTCATAATCGAAAATAACGTAAACGAATGCACTCAGTAACTTCCCACACACTGTTATTGAAACTATTGCATAGGGCTTTAATGTTAGTCCTAGGGATGCCGAGGGAGATAAGATGTGGCGATTTCATTGGACGTGGGAGGAATTAATGGTTGAAATTTAACATCAATGGTTTTAATAAAGCAGTGGAATTTGACTAGCAATAAGTGTTTTTGTTTACGTTATGAATATGTCATTCCACGAAGTCACGCTTAGTAATTCTAAATTCCTGTGGCTCCATCACCTCTCGCCATATAGCGTTCCCTCAGGAACTGAAATCGGTCTTTCCTTTTAACCTTCTGAATCCAAAATGGTTAATTCACGGAGTTTGGAAGTTTATTTCAAATAACAGTCGCTTTGGATCAAAGAATCACTAATTGCTCTCCTAGACCTTCATCTGTCAACATAACTGTTTCCCGATATAGACAATCACGGTGCTGAAGTCGACTTAAAGCTCAAATGTAGCTACCGCACCACATTTAAGATTATATTTAAGTGAAGTCACTTAAGTTAAGTGTGTAGTGTAGACAAGGCACATGGGGCCTGAGGGGGCCCGCGCCCCCTAAAAAATTCGTTATGTGGGTGAGGAAAATATGTGCCATGCTTGTCGATTTTCCCCGGAGTGTCGTGTTATCGAGAGTCGAGTTTTCAGGGTTCGAATGTTGATCATATGACTCTTCTAAAATGCTTTAAAAAAACTCCTTATTCAAGGAATTTATGTGTGGTTCCCCCAACATTTTTTATAACTCGGCACCCCAGGTTTCCCCTGTATCCCAACCGAAAATTAAATGCAGTTAAGCCATGGAGAAGCCATCTGCGCCGCGCGCAAAACTACGAGCCAACTTGATTGAAATTCCTTCATTGCAGGGTGCCGTTGTCATTTGTTTCAGCGCTTCTCTTCTGCCTTTTGGCGCTTTTGGCCATTCGAACCGATCGTCAAAGAAAACATATTGGGATGAAAAATAACATTTTTATACACGTATTATAATAAAACTAAGGTCACACTATAAAGCCAGCTAGGGAGCAAAGTTAATAAATTTTAATGCGAAGTGTGATGCAATTTGCTTTGCGTTCCTGTAATAAAGACAGATTTCGTCCTCTACACGTCAAGTTTTAGTCAGAGCTTTAGTTAATTTTGCTATTAAAGCGCAAAGCAAAGGAACTAAATGTATAGAGGAGTCACCAGAACGTCCCGTTGAAGCTTGATTTATGCTGCTGCCGCCGTGGGCGCATTTTAATTTGTTTTTGAAAATGTCCGAAGCGCGGCGTTGAGAGCAGAGCGATCCATTTATTGTGCTACATAATATCTACAATCGTGATGTATAGCATAGGAGATTTGTAGCATGATAAAAGGGTTTTTTGGAACTTCCCCTAGGGAAGATTAAAAGGACATGCCTACTGTCGGCGTCAAAATGATGTGCCGCTGTACTTTGTAAATTTATATCTTGACTCCAGTGCATGCCATAATAATACGTCATTTTAAAGGAAATTTTATTCTCAATTCTTATTTATTTTTTATTTTATGAACAATTCAAAAATGTAGACACGCGAGTGCAATAATAATGCCCAAATATACAATATGTACTACATAAAAATCATGTATTTTCAGATGATAGAAAAATTTCAAATAAATTAAGTTGTGTTTGTATCAATTTTATTTTTTCTTTCGGGGTAAACTGTAGGGCTAGATAATGTTTGAACATTTTCGTTATTTTACTACAAAATATGCGTTTAAAAATACACAAAATCCATTTTATTAATCTACATTAATGTTTGCAACTTATTGTGGAAGATGAATGTTGTAGACGAGGCAGTTTTCTCTGCGTTGAGTTACAAAGTCCATGAAGTTGACAAAACGGCTAATTGCATGGTGCGCGGAGTCATTTATTGCACTCGCGTGTCTTTATTTTTAAAATTTTCATAAAACAAAAAATAAATCAGGATTTAGAATAAACTTTCCTTTGAAATGACGTATTACTTATTGCTATGGCATGCACTAAAGTCCAGATATAAATTTTCAAAGTACAGCGGCACATCATTTTGACGACGACAGTAGTGTGTTGCAGGGGGTGAATCGGGTGAATCTTTCTCCTCAACATGCACTCGGCAACATTTAGTTGGCACCACAATAGAGTGCTTTCCTATTATTTTTTCTTGCCTAAATCGAAAAATTATTACACATGGAGTACATATTTCACGCTTTTAGATATTTTAATGACGATATCTATTTTTCGCGATTTAATGAAAAGGAAAAATTTCGAGAGCGCGAAAACGCGACGGCTAATTGTAAGTATGAATGCTGGGAAAACGCCGTGTGACGTCATTCTGGTTCCCACTGTCACCGTGTGAGGTGACCTTGGAGCGAGGCTCGGAGCGCTGATACGACGCAGGATGCTAACAGGTAGCTGAGTACCATGCTAGCTGGTAGCGGTTGGCTTAAATAAGGATTATGGATACCTTATCAAACGAAGGAATTTTCCGGCCATAGGCAGTTTTAATAGGTGATTATTAAGAGATATAAAGAACAAGTCCAGATATAAATTTGCAAAGTACAGCGGCACATCATTTTGACGCCGACAGTAGCTTGGGTGGTGACGGAGTATCTGGTTAGCGACCGCCTGGTGTGTGTAGCGGCCACCGGTCACGGCCGAGTGCTGAGGAACGTACATTGGGGAATAATTGTCACAATGTAATTTTGGGTCAGAGTGACTCCTTATTTGCGGAACTGATCCTTCCCTTCGAGAGGACGATTATTGTCGTCAATATCTCGTTCGAAGACGAGCGGGATGCGAAATATTGAATAATTCATTGAATTATGAATTTAATTTGAAATATGAATTATGAATCGGGGAACAGCCCAAATAACAGCTCATTTCTTGGTGTAATTCGGATCGCACTGTCCGCCAGCGACGCTAGTGGCGGCTTTTGTAAATCCATTTAAATACGCGGTGGGTAGCACCATCTGCGGGGCGACCGGAGAATCCTTAGTGGCAATTATCGAGGCCCATTTTCTTTGAAATCATTTTTTTGGCGAATAATAATTTAATTTTTCACAATATTTTTCTGTAAGCCTGTCTCAATACGTGACGAAAAAAAGACAAAATTCGGCCAGGAGTAATTCGCCACTTCTAAGAATGACTGAATTGTTGAACCGCCTCTGCTACAGATATAGCGATCACTTCAGTGCTGATTCTAACGAAAAAAACGACTAATAATCTCATCAATACCGAAGATATCAATTAATGCAGTACGGGATGCTACTTTTATACAAAGATAAAGAACCGATCGTTGCCTCTGCTTTTCTAGAAACGCGAAGAGTCTGGATGAATATCGGTTACGCTTCATACCCGAAGCACGTTTGATTTCTAAATTAAAACTTTAAAATGCATTGTGATGAATTATACTAGTTTTGATAAATCGTTGCCGGCTTTTTAGCCTGGTCTATCATCGCCGACGTTCCTATGGCCGAATTGTCCATCGTCCTCACGGCAAGATTAGATTAAATATTAACACATTATTGCCATAGTCTAGATTGCAGGACGACCAGGCCATCGAAAAGTCGGCAACAATGGACAGCCTGACTCGGCTGCAAACGCGAAAACTATTTCTCAGCAACATACTCCGCGAACACTCGAATTTTTCTTGCATTAGTTTCTAGTACATTCCATTTATACGGCGTTTTCGATAATCCAACTATGTCACGGTTAAACTCGATGGTTTCAGACTTAACGTTGTGAAAATCCATAGAAAAGAATTAAAAATGTAACGTCGCAAAGGCGACATCTTCAGGTACAGGGTTGTTATTTTGCTGTTTATTTGGCTGTTATTACGCGTTGGTAGGGGAGGATTGCGGATTGGGTTGGGTAACGGGTTTTTGAGAAAGTTCTGGGACCAGTGTGATGGTTAAGGTTGGGTTGGAGCGTCACTCAACTTCAGGGGAATTTCCAAGAGGTTGACAAAAATATTCTCATTAGCTAAAATTCCATTCCTAATATGCTTCAGAATACTTCAGCCTCTAGCAAACAAAGTTATCTCGTAGTTTAGTGGCGTTCAGGATTCGTGGATTCTTCCTTCGGGGAAAACACCTTCGGGGTTTTCGCTGCGTTGGTTCCCAGGGATTCACGACAGTTCCGCCAGTTTTTACTTCGACCTCAAGGTGCCTGGTGGAATCCCTGCGAAACTGTCATCAACCACTTACAACCAACGCGGCGAAAAACCCGGAAGATGGAGAGACACACGAATCTAGTAACCAAACTTGACCTTCTTAGCGACTCTAATTAATATTGTTTCCTATCTTAATTCAAATTTGCATTTCAAACTAATTCATCGACGCAGCAATCTCCCTTATTGATTTCAATTCACACCTTTGTTGGATAAATAAAGTAAAAGTTATTAATTTGTTTCCTAGAAACTAGAAGATTCTCAATGAAAGGTTTCAAACGCAAATGTCTTCAGTTGAGTTATAAAGTAAAAAAAACGAAATATGTATTTATTTCTCGGATTCCCGAGAGCGCATTATAATTTCTTTCCCAAGCCAACCAACTGACTAACTACTCCGTCTTCCTGAGAGGAGATCCCTCCGTCCATCAATCATGGGAATATATAATCCACTCGGAGTGTCCCAACCACAAATGAGCAGGAGGCCTCGCCTTATCTGCGTCATCACAGCGATGCCATCCTTTATTCCTCCACTGCTACGGCGAAACCCCTTTCCCTCTTAGCGGAGAGCTAATTATCATCTGGAAAGCACGGCGCGAACACACGGGGCTCACACTAATGCATAAATGTACACAGAAGCGCATCATGGGAGATTTTTACGTCGTCGGCTCATTGAGGCGCTGCTGGTTGAGAGAATGAAGGCGAGGAAAAAAATGCGAGGAATTTAAAAATAAAAAAAAACGAGAGGGAACGCTCCAACGGGTAAAACAATGGCTCGCAACAATGGTCGTTTTCTTTCATTCATCTCTCAGGCCACACGAGGCGTAGCCAAGGCGATGGGGGGGGGGGTGGAGGGTAGTTGTGGGAGGGGGGAGCTGGATGGGGAGGTAATGAGGGCGATGAAAGAAATAAAAACAGCGGAAACCCGGAAAAATCCCCTTAATTATTTCTCGTGGACAGTTTCCCACAGCTGTGTGGATTAATTTTCACAAATGCGAAGGTTTCAGAGAAAAATGAAGGCTAGCGATGCGAGAATAGTGAGCAATAATGAGTAAATAATATCGCCACGGTGCAAACATGCTCACCATTCCGAAGGCAATGGCTGCAGTTCCTTCGTCTGCCAGGGGAGAGGCATAAAAAGATCAGAGCCAGAGAGTGGACGAAGCATGATTTGACGCCTAAATCAATATTTGAAAATTGTTTTGATGATTTGTATTACTTTCCTGAGAATTTGATTTAAATTGGCGTTGTCGATAATATAGCCACGTCTCGGTTTTATCTACAACTACTTACTACCACACACATAGATATATAACATGCATCATAATAAGAAATCATGATGGGTAGAGGCAGAAAAAGGTCTATCTTTAAAATAATTTGTTGCGTAAATTAAGGTAGCTTATCAGTGGTAAACGCTGACTCCAAGCCGGTATAATACAGTGCTTAAAAGGAACACTCAAAATGATAGCTTCGAATTTACGATTTTAATCAAAAGTAATGAATTAAAGAACCAAACTAGTGAATTGGCGTTAATGTTATGAATAATATTTTCCAATAAATTCATCTTTGTGTGGCAAATGAAGGACACACGAACCGACAAAATTCCGTCTGAATCATAAAATCACAAGATTCATTTTAAAAAAGTCATGAAAACAAGAAAAAACTACTATTTGATTATCATGAGCAGTTTGGGTTAGAGTGAATTTCATGAATAATAATCCCAATAAATTCAGATTCACGTGGAAAAAACAATTGGTCCACCCAACAGAAAAAATTGGGACAGCATCTGAATTATTTCATTATGCTATTATTCATCACAAAATTATTTTTCAAAAAGTCAGCGAAACCAGAAAAAAACAACAATTTACACTTTTTATCTCAAAATCTCGGGTTCTCGAGCTTTCTTATAAATTGAAGTACAACAATAGCGGATCGGAGTGAATTTAATGAATAACATTTCCAACAAGATCCATATATAAGGGGAAAATAAATGGGTCAAAAGCATCCGAAAATTGGATAGCCTGAATAGTAACATTAACAACAAGAGATCACTTGTATAAGCATCTTTATTTATTGAAACTGCAAAAGAAAAATCTTCCTGTGACTACCTACTATAATTACGACTTTATGTTGTATTACCCTCCCAATTATTTCTTACTATATATTAGAGAGACTTACTTAGTGTGTTTGAAAAGTGTTTGCTACGGCTAACTCACTCATGGGTACGATTGATTTTTGACTAACGTATGATGAAATTTGTCCTTTCTTTACATTTATTTGAATTAACTACCCTTACATTGCCTAAGGTTTACTTCCTGGAATCATTTCTTATCTCCATATTCCAAAACCAGACTCCTGCACACCTTTGTGATCTATACATCCCCCGGCAAAGAGTTACAGCCATGTCCAACATATACAATAGGGTAGTTTCCTTCATTAAAGTAAACGGAAGGCGTTGATTGCGATTCGTTACCCGCTATTATTGCAATCATAATATACCAATTATTTTGTTTTAGAAATCCCAGTTTAGACGAATGTTAATGGCCAATTTTAACCGCATTTGAAAAAAGGCCAGATTGGCGCCCATGCGATGCCACTCCACGTTATGTCACTGGGACCTAGATGCTATACGAGTAGATAGGATTTGTACATCGTATGAGATTACCAATGCATGCATGAGGCACAGCGCTCAGGGAAATATCTCTTAATAATCACCAATAAAAATTGCCTATGGTCGGAAAGTTTTCTTCATTTTAAAGGGGGTATAAATAATCCTTATTTAAGCCAAGCACTACCTGCTAGCAGGGTATTCTGCTACCTGCTAGTAGCCTGCATCGTAGCGGTGCTCATAGCTTCGCACCAAGGTGGCCTCACGCGGCGGCAGCCGGAACCAGAATGACGTCACACGGGCTTCTCCCAGCATTCAGACTTAGCCGTCGCGTTTTCGCGCGCTTAAAAATTTTCACTTCCTATTTAATCACGAAAAATAGATCTCGTCATTTAAAAATCTAAAAGCGTCAAATACGCACTCCAGGAGTAATAATCTTTTGATTTAAGCTATAAAAAATGGAAAACCACCCTATTATGACGACCTCGAGATTCGCCAGGCCCACACCGAAATATATTTCAACTCTTTTCAAATTACCGCTTCCAGATTCTGAGACTCCTAACTGATAAACACCAAATCCCTTCAATGATTTAAAGAAAGACTATATGGCTACTTGAAGACCCGCGCTTAAGTTTGCTTTCCATTTATATTTTTTGGTGTTGTCAAAATATTCAATTGTTGAGAGTGTTTCTTACGGTTTATTTAAAACCATAATAATGATATTTTTTGCATCACAGGTATTGAATATTTTGTTAAAATGATATTTAATTATTTCTGGACAGAATACTTTGTGTAATTATTTATCTTTCCACATACAAGTTACTCAAGAGTATTCATAAACAGTCATTCAAATTAAAAAGAATAACAGCTTCGAATTCAAGGCCTAAAAAATAAAATAAAAAACATGGAAATTGCGTGAATTGCGCGAATTTACGAATGATGTTCCGATTTAGAATCATTATATTTACATGTCAAATGAATAATTACTCATAACCGATAACATTGGGACAGTGTCTGAACCAGTCTGAAATATTTCATCTCGTTAATATTTATAACTACGTTATTTTTCGAAAAAATTATGGAAGCAAGGAAAAAACCGCTACTTATTTATCATGGGCTATTTCCCACAGCTATTTTAGTTATGTTTCACTAATAAGGTGATTTCACAGAAAAATGTGGGCTATGGGTGCTAAAATAGTGACGAATGGATATGATAATGCCACAGTAAATTTATTCTCATACTAGCCCCACCTTCTGATCCAATGGCTGGGACAATGGTTTTTTTTTTCGTTATAAGTTGAGACATCTAAGACTCGGCTTCCAAAAACATTCCTCGTCTCATTAATCGCTATGTGACTGAAAATAAGTGAAAACCTTGAACGCGACCTCCAAGCAACTTTTTTTTGTAATACAGAGGCAATATTTTGAAAAAAATAAACCGCCCACTCCACATGCATGCTGGTTAACCTAAATGGGCTATCAATACTTTCCAAACTTGGCCACTTTACTTTCTATGTCAAAGCTCTCTTCATCTCTTCGCTTTCGTTTTTCATAAAAAGGCGGTTTATTGGAATAATATAAAGATATTCTAATCGGCCTTTACAACACTGGCCCTAAGGCCTTATGTTTGACCGCAGGGAAGTACTTCATCATCATCATCAACTGGTTTTCTGCCTTTCAACGACAACTGTCCCAAACACCAAAGGCCTCCACCCTACACCTTTCCGAGGTTTCCTTAAAGCTTAATCCTAGCCTCATGATCTCACTGTGTCTGTCATCTTCAGACATCTTCTTCCTCTTCTCTTTTATCCTTCCACTACTCCCTCGACTGCTGCATTCAAAATCCCCTTCCCTCTTAAAATATGCCCTATCCAATTCCCTATTCTATACATTGCAGTTCCCAATAGTGATCTCTCCTCCCCAACTCTTTATCCATCACAGCTCCTCACTCCTCGCAACATCCTCCCACTTCACACTCTCCACCCCCATTTCAAAAGCGTTGATCCCATCCCTATGTCTTCTTCCCAAGGGGGAATGGAAGTACTTATGAACACTTAAATTACACAGGCCAAAAAAATTTTTGTTTGAAAACTTTTTTATTCTAATAGCTGATCTTTATAGATTTTTATGTGCCGAATCCAAACCTGGCCTTAGATTTTTTGCATCACCCATAGTTTCTAATCAATATATATTTTATTACATAGTCTAATACCCCTATACGGAAATCAATGAAACACTGTGTTACTTTAAAAAATGGTTTGTATTTACGATTAAATTACTTATCATATTATTACATCATCTTCCTTCATTAGACCTACTTTTTCAATTTTATTTTAACTATAAAAATTAAATTAATAAAAATTAAATGCTAAATTCTAAAACTATTGCTTGATTTCATAAATTGAACTATAAAATATGAATAAATGGTGGGTGATACAAATTTTTAAGCATCATATTTGGATTCAGCAACCTAAAACACATTATAATAAGGCATTTTCAGTAAAAAGGTTTTTCGTCGTTGGCCTGTGTTAACTGAGGGGAATATAACTTGTGCAAATATCATAATTTAAAAGCTATCACCGAGGCATTTCTGAATAATTTCACGTGTTTTTATTATTTTTAAGATACACTAAAGTACCTAGGTATTTTCATGGGACGTCATGAACGAATTAGCTTTAATATACATTACAATGTCCTAATGTTACCGGCATAATCAGGAGAATATTATTGACTAACTGATGACTGTAGAACTGATAATGCGATTTCACAATCAGCAGAATTGATAAAATCGAATACGAGATTGAAGGCCCAGCATTGCGTAATGAAGTTATTAGCAAACAGTCGGCAATTGATGTGTATTTTTTCTTCCTATGTCACTGCAGAGGTTTGTAGCCGAATCATTTTATTTATTATTGTTTCCATCAAAGCTAAAATTCTGTGCACTGAGTATCCAGAATTTATGAGTTAAATAATATGCGATGTAAAGATTAATGATTGAAAGCCAAGACAAAGATAGGAGAGAGACAATATTGCGTTGCTTACCCTTGGAATTGAATGTTTCCGTTGAGAGAGAGAGAGAGAGCTGAAAATGAAATCATTGAAGGAGCGACAGGAGTGATTTATTGCATGGCGAAAAAATGAGCACAATGGCGATAGTCAAAGCAGAGACGAACAATATGGATATGAAGAGAATTATGGCAAAAACTGGCAGAAAATGGCAAAGTATGAGAAGAAAAACAAATAGGAAAAGAACTGAAATATTAGTGTGCAGTGGAAGAGAAGATGATAAGCCCAATGTTAAACTAGAAAACCAAAAAATCGCAGAGTTTAATGAGATCTGGGACGTGGGTGGTCGAGTAACCAGCGATGGATGAAGCTACAAAGAAAGAAATTGTCAGAAGAATATCACAGATTATAAAGGAATTCCTAAAAAAAGAGGAGTGTACTCACATCCTGGAATTAAGTATCGAAATTAGGTCGCAATTCTTGATTAGACTTAAATTTAGAGCAATCTTATTTGTCTTGGAGAGGAATGGATAGCGAAATCAGCGGAGAAGTCAAGGGCTTAAGTATTCAAAATGCGATATTTCAGAAGAACGATTAAGATCGAATGGATCGACCGTTTTAGCAATTTTAAAAGTCTTTGGGAAACCTTAACTTATGAGACAATCGTTGAAGAAGAATAGGAATGGAGAAACGACCAAAGAATAACAAGAAGGATGAGAAGAGTGGACTAGATGCACGAAGCAGTGAGAGAGAGAGAGAGAAAAGGAAAATTAGAGTGAGAGGTGCATTCAAGTTCTTAGGCCTCCATTTTTTTCTTCGGACTGGGAACAGTTAGAGACATGCGTATTATTTTGCAATGATCGCGCACTCTTAGTCAATACGTGACAGAGATGGCTGAACTGTAGGACAGATCTCTTTCGGCAACGTCTTGAACGAGGACTGTTTTAGATACTTGAAATGACGACGCTGTCCTAACATGGACAGCGTGTAATCATTCCGTTTCAGAATTTTCATGGCGTGAAACTATTTGAAACTGATCGACAAAGAATAAAAAGAGAAATCCAATTAGAGACTGTAGAATCCGTGAAATATCTAGGAGTTAGGCTCAATAATGGAATAAACATATTCGAGAAATAACCGGTCAAGCTAATCGTAAAATGGGTTTTGTTAAAAGAATATTGGGAAAGTGCGACGACAAAGTGAGAGAAATTAGCTACTTTTCCCTCGTTAGACCACATTTGGAATACGCTGCCAGTGTTTGGGACCCTCATGAAAAAGGCTTAATAACAGAGTTAGCACGCGTGCAAAGAAGAGCTGCCAGGTACGTGAAAGGTCATTACGATAGTCTTGTTAGTGTAACTGATAACTCTTAGATAAACTCGGATGGGAATCTCTGTCGGACCATAGATTGAAAAATAGACTAAACCTTTTAGATAAATTCAAGAGCAGTGTCTTTTCTAACGAAGTTAGCAATATCTAACGGACGCCTACATACTATGGAAGATCAGATAATATAAATAAAATAAGGGAGATATATTGTAGAACAAACAGGTTCAGAATGCCTTTTTTTCCACAATCAATAAGAGATTATAACGGCAGCGATAGAACTCATAAATAGATTGCATGACTTGTAGTGTAGCCCACTAACCTATGTAAAACTTAATCCATGTTTCTTAATTTTATTATTATTTCTAACAGCATATGGTACTATAATTTGTTAGTATGCGTGACGTTTTTGCACTGTGTGGTGTGCATGTGGGAGTCCAATTGCATGCTGCATGCTGGTGATTGATCACCCCCTGCCAAACACCCTAGAGGTGGGTCGCAGGGTATGGTGTAGATGTAGATGACAGTTGAAGGAGGCATGTGGTGATGGCGTTATATGGAAGTGTCGAAAGTGCGTGTCCATGGGTGTGGCACTTTAATGAAGGCAGAAAATTGAATGACAACAAAGCAGAACTATCTAGAGACGATTTTCCAGTGGTCAAAACAGACTCCTAAAGAAGCCGTCGCGTCGCTGCGGCCATGGAATCATGGCGTCAACATTGTGAAAAATGTGTTCGCCTGCAGGGAAGTTAATTCGAGAAGTGACTCCAGTTTCCTTGCATTCGGATGAATAGCCAGACAGAAAAAAATCGGAGGCCTTGGAACTTGAATGCATCTCGTATTTACGCAAGTCTTAAATTTGAAATTAAAAGAGATTTGAGCCGAAATGGGCGACAAAGCAATCTTCGGAGTTCAGACCGTTGCTGATAGTGAAAGAATGATGGACATAAGCAGAGCACTGATTAGGCACAAGTTTTTGTGGCGGAAATATAATTAAAATTTGCATAGTATAGCACCAATTACCATAAATTTATCAGCGTTATAAGTGCTAGACATAAATGAAAACAAATCAAAATGCAGTAATGAATACGATTCAGCGAAAGTCAATTCGGTCATCTTTGCACTGCGGCGGAACGGCTAAGTTGGTCATTCGCACGTATTGCATCTTACATCTGACACGTTCACGCACAAAAATTGCGCGCTTCTGAATAAAAACTAGACAGTGAAATAGTTCGCTCTAATTGATGTTTCCTGCTCTCCACCGCAAAATGTACCTCAAATTTCATTTATTCGCATAGTGTTGCAACGACGATTTACCCGTATACCAGTCAACATTTTTCACTCGTTAATCGTAATCGTGATTGAATATGCAATGCAAAATATCGCAATGTAATTTACAAGTGTTTTGATCGCATATAAACAAAGAAAGGAATTCTTACAAACTCTTCCAAAATCCAACCATCCGCGCTAAGACTAAAATCCTGGATGTTATAGTCATAACAGCGAGCAGTAATCGAGGGAGCATTATTGCGCAACAATGAACCAAGGGCAGTGCCGCAACATCATTCGGAAAACCAGGAGCCGTGAGATCATAATCTGTAAATTAATCAGCTTGGAATTGTGGGAGATTGGGGCATTTTGACTCGACGGAATTTCTTCACTCGACTGCAATCCCCACCTCCGATTAATTCCACGTCACTCTTATTTATAATCCCGACCGTATTTCCATTTATTACTCTACATCGATTTGGGGCTGCACATTCGGAAGAATGCGGATGACTCCAACAACTTCCCTCGGCGGAAGCGAAACCCCAATTTCTACACAGCCCTCCAATGCACGCCAAGACACTCCAATCACGACTCTTTGGGGCTTATTATGTAAGTCATAACTCCGGAGCTATGGAGCTATAAGAGTTATGATGGCTGCCATAGCTCAATTTGCGATTATAGTAGTCAAAATAACTCCGATAGGAGTTGCGAACTGGAGCTATCTCGGGCCTGGAATAACGCTGGCTTCAGACCCGTCCTAATGATAACTCCAGCCCGATTTCCTTCGCTTCTCAACTGTCATTTGTTGATGTCTGCCGTCGGAATCTGAAGGAATTGGCAATGGATCGACCATTAAACATACATTGGGGAAGGATGATGAGGGTGTTTGCGGAGTATGTAAGAAGGAGGAGGCATCTGACACTAGAAAGGAGACGAATAAGGGATTCCCATAATCCGATCGAATTAAATGAAAACCATTTTCGAATGTTTTTCAGAGTGTCGAAAGACATTTTTCAATATCTCTTCCGGTCTCTGGAACCGTCACTAAGGAAACGCAGAATATCTGGACTAAGCGTGGAAAAACAGATAAATATTATTAAATATTTTTCATTATATCACTATGGACGTGTGTAATGTTGAATCTTCCATGCTAACGGAAGAGAAGGAAATTCGACGTTTGATATTATATTGGACATTTTTATTTTCATTATTGGTATTAAATATATGTGTCGATGAGTGTTCAAATATCTTCGTTCTGTTTGCATGATTGCCTCATTTGCGAATGTGCAGACAATAGTGTTGGCATCTGTCAATCTCACTTGCACATTTTTTTAATTGTCGATAAAATATTAAGGAGGTTTGTAACTTCACCCCACATTTTATTCATTGTTGCCTTCCCGTTTATTCCTTGGAATACGCCAAGCGCAAAGCTTCTGTGGTCACTCATAAAATGGGGAACTTGCATGAATTTTTTTTATTTCATAGGCGGACAGAAAATTATTTTCTGAATACAACAAAGAAAACCGCATGTAAATCTGAGTTTTCCTTCGCGAGATATTTAATGATAAATATATCGAATTTTAAAGCGCGGGAAAAACTCCCTCACCCCCCAAGCCACTGCCGACGAAGCCTCGATGACGTCAAAGGTGCCTAAACATCACGCGAAGCTATTGTTGTGATTGTTTGTAATAGTTGCCAGCAGTTGTGAGAGCTTAGTTTGTTAGACGTGTTGATTATTTTATATTTAGAGATAAATATCCGACGATAGAGGCTTGGAAGCCCTCGTATTTTGCATTATTTATAATATTAATATCTGAGTAAGGGCATAAAATATAAAACTGGAGCAGTTAAACCAAAAATTTGATAATACCTAAATAACATCGTTGTAGGAGTCTGAGCCATGGCCATTGGAAAGGGGATACGTTGATTGTAAGTTGATGTTATCGACGGCATATCATTCATTTAAGTATGTAATTAGAACGATTTTGATGTTTACTAATGTCCGCTTAGCTTTTATATACAATAACTTCATCCGTTTATTCGTAGGTACCGGAGAATTCGTCGTTTAGGACCGTCTGTGCTTGTATTATGGGGTGAATTCCAGTCAATGCAACTTTTGCTCGCTGATTGGAGACATCTAGGAACATTTTTGTGCCAAAATAGTGTTATTTTCAACGTGACATCTCCCGTTAAGCAACTGCTAATAATCACAGTGCCAGTGGTTGTAATGCACAAAGTTTGACAAGGTTGAAAAATATCGGCCAAGAGTTATCAGTGTTCCATCGTGATTGAATTGTAAAAAGTGCTAAATATAACGCTATTGATAAATGTCTAACAGTAGTGTAAAAATTGTCAGTGGCGTGCTAATCTCCGTTGTTCACCGTAGATATGACATTTCACGATCACGCTATTGAAATAAAAACTGTGTGTGAAGTTTGTTATTCTATTATTTCAACGAATAGTAGTGAGAAATGCCACCTGTGTCACTTGTGTGGGATAATTTAAGGGTTTAAATCAGTGAATAAATAGTTGTATTCATCATAACGAGTTCTGTTATTGTAAGTTGCACGTGATGAATATAAGAATGTGATAGTGACATCCAGTTTTTGATGAGAGTATTTGCCTATTTCCCACTATATTATTATGGTATATGCTAGTATATTGTTTATGGATTTACCTATATTATTGAAATAGGTTATAGCTTTGGAACCGATTCGCTATCTCACATGTGGATTGTGTGCAGACTGTTTTGCTGTGAATTCGTACCGTAGGACGGATAGGACTACCTTCTCCGTTAATCCGGCGTTGCCAAATTCAACAGCACAGCTTACTCTAATGTCAACAGCACAGCTTACGATCGTTATCCTCCAGTATTACAAGTTTCTTTTACAACTCGATTTGCCGCCGACGTATAGCAATAATTTGTCTTAACAAATTCCATGAGGGTCGTGGCATCAATTTTTGGTGTCCTAAAAAAAGGCTGGTGTCCTAACACCCCATGCCACACGCCTTTTAGGCGGCTTGCGGGGTATTATGTAGACGTAGATGAATTTCAGGTGTACTATTCGAACGAGTGGCAACGTTATCATCCATTTTTCTGATAACCAAAACACACGAAGTGAAACGCTTGTACTTCATCATCCCGATGCCGCATTATTAATATCCCAAGTAATAATCTAGGCACAATAGCAATAGGAAAACTTGCCCAAGAATAACAGAACAAAATAAAGTGACGATGAGCGGCTAAATACTCCCTCAAAACAAATTTTACACCATGCGCTCCGCGTATTTCCCTACTCCCTACGGTTGTTTAGGCACCTATGACGTCACGCCTGGCCTCGGCAACGCTCGGGTGTCTTCGCGCAGTGGTCGGCTCAGAGAAATTTTTCTCGATTTTAACTGCAATTTTTTTATTTCTTTTGATGTTGAATGGAGAAACTGAAGGTATTTTTGCGAGCTAATGTATCCATTTGACTTATTCAAAATAGTTTTTAGAGCAATCTACGACCCATGCAAGTTCCTCATTAGTGAGCAACACGCACTGCTCCCTGCTCATTCTCTCCGACCTTTGCCAGTATCTAAAACCGTATTCATTGCCATAATAGCAACATGGGTAGAGAATAGGTTTGAATTCGACGATAAAGAAATGACTGTATACAATGGATGACATATAACTATATATACGAATAAGCTTTAAAGTGTAAACATTTCAACAATGTAGTTTATATTAATTATTTTACGTTAACTTACGAAATACAAGTTTGGGACTCCATTCCGAAATTCACGTTACATCCGCCTGCTCAGAAAAATTGACTATCGGATACCTAAGCTCCTATTGGTTGACTCATTTCTAGATATTTGCTTTCCGAATTTTTCATAGCCACTGTTGCTCCGCATTCTTTCGGCGACTTCGCGTAACTCCAGCCGGTACGTAATAGGGCTGGAGCTAAAAATCAAAACAAATCCGGGCGGAGTTACAGATAGCTCTAGGTCCGAGTCAAAGTTACGTAATAGGCCCCTTTAACTATAGATTGGAAGCAAAATTACCTTCACAGCTTTTGGGCGTTGATATAAAATGATTAAAGCGTAGTCGACGCCATCTATCAGTCTTTTGCTGAACTAAAACAGCAAGGTTGTTTCTCAGCCTTAGCATGGATGTCTTTTCCGGATTTGATTTTTTCATTCCACATTATAAGCATAATATAGTATTTCATCGTGAGATTCCTCTTTGCACGATTCGCGGTAAGACCCAACAAAACGCGGATGAAAAGCGAAAAAAAATGGCTACGACAACTCGCGTTCCAAAATTAGGTGATAATATTCCCGTTAATTAAAAATTGACCAAACCCCTTGACGATAATTTAGACAGGCCCTCCGATAATAGGGTAGTTTCCTTCATCAAAGAAAACGAAACGCATTGATTGAGATTCATTACCCACCATTAGTGTATTCATAATATACAAATTATTTGGTTTTGGAAATCCCAGATTAGACGAATGGCAATGGTAAATTTTAACCTCATTTGAAAAAGCCCAGATTGGCGCCCATGCGATTCCACTCCACGTGACGTCACGGGGACCTAGTTTCTAAACGAGTGGATAGGAGTTTTACATAGTCTGAGATTACCAATGTATGCATGAGACACAGAACTCAGGGAAACATGTCTTAATAATCACCTATTAAAACTGCCTATGGTCGGAAAGTTTCCTTAGTTTTACAGGGTATTAATAATCTTTATTTAAGCCAAGCGCTACCTGCTAGCAGATTACTCTACGCTACCGCCAAACTCGGCAGCAAGCAGCCTGCATCGTAGCGGCGTTCATAGCCTCGCACCCAGGTGGCCTCTCACAGCGGCAACCAGAAGTAACACGGGCTTTTCCCAGCATTCACACTTTGCCGTCGCGTTTTCGCATGCTTGAAAATTTTCACTTTTCATTTAATCGCGAAAAATAGATATCGTCATTTAAAAAAATCTAAAAGCGTAAAATATGTACTCCAGGAGTAATAATCTTTCGATTTCGGCATAAAAAAAATAATATGATGCCACCCTATTACTTACGGTAGCGCCGCTTCGTGGATCTATTCGTACACTCACGTAAGGTGCTCCTTAAATCTAATTTAATGCTATTTTTTTCAAAATCAATCAGGCCTTAATTGTGCGCATTTATGTTCATGTTATGGGAGGGTGGTGTCACTCCTTAAGCCTCCTGCGCTTCAACTCGGAGGTTGATTTCGACGAGACATTTGGAGCACAATTCAATGTCGAATAAGGGAGGGGTATTTGTAGTGGCGCGCAGCAGGCGAACGTAGAAAAAAGCTTGCCAACCTCCATGTACGTGGTTGCAAATTTTGTCCCAAGATGTATCTTAATGATACTTATTTAGGGTGATCCATGGTATAAGATAAAAATGGGAAGAAAAATATTCTGACAGTCATACGGTCACCTGCACCCCATGGGTAAATAAAATTTTCAAGCCGGAATTATGCTGCAAAGATACGATTAGTTTATATCTATTAATTTAAACAGGGAAGCTAGTTAATGACAGAAATACCTTGAAGGTAGTTGTGAAGTTGGTTTGAGGTCTTGAAAAATGAATATCCACTCCTTTTAGCCTTCTGGTGACGAAAAATATTGTTGAATTAGAGTTTGAAAGCCGTTAAAAATAATTTAAAACCGCGATGCAGACTACTTAAAGGTGCGATGCGGTGTTTGGAGGAAGCGACCGACAGCTAACTTCATTTGTGGCATGGATAGGCAAGGAAGGAAGGAAGGGAGGAGAGAAACCCGGCGTCGGCATTCTCCGAACGAAATGCGCCAGGTGTCCACGGCTTAATACGTCACACGGAGTGTTGAGCTTGGCACGACATCCAAGCAGGGATCGGGTGAACTCCGAAAATTCTCTAGGGAATAGGGTGGTTCCTTTTATTTTTTAATTGCCTAAATCGAAACATTATTACTCCTGGAGTGCGCATTTCAAGCTCAAAGATTTTCGAACGACAACATCTATTTTTCGCGATTAAACGAAAAGTGAAAATTTCAAACGCGCGAAAACTCGACGGCTGAGTATGACTGATGGGAAAAGTCCGTGTGACGTATTTCTGGTTCCCGCTGCCGCCCTGTAAGGTGACCTTGAGGCGAGGCTTGAGCGCTGATACGACGCAGGCTGCTAGCAGGTAGCAGATTACCATGCTAGCAGGTACCTCTTGGCTTAAATAAGGATTATTATTCCCCTATCAAACGAAGGAAACTTTCCGACCTTAGACAATTTTAATAAGTGATTATTAAGAGATGTTTCCCTAAGCTCTGTGAATCATGTATGCATTGGTAATCTCAGACAATGTAAAACTCCTAACTTCTCGTGTAGAAATTAGGTCCCTGTGATGTCACGTGGAGTGGAGTAGCTTGGGCGCCAATCTCACCTTTTTCAAATGAGGTTAAAAAAGGTCATTGCCATTCGTCTTAACTGGGATTTCTAAAACCAAATAATTTGTATATTATGAATACAGTAATGGTGGGTAATGAATCGCAATCAATGCCTTTCGTTTTCTTTGATGAAGGAAACTACCCTATTCAGGGGCGCAGCTAGGAATTAAGGCTAGGGAGGGTTTTAGGCGCAACTAAACCTGGGGTGTCTGGGGGTATGGCATACCCGCCAGGGTAATTGGGAGGTGCGGGGGTCCACCCCAGAAAATTTTCTGGATAAATAGTGAGTTTTACGGCTTTCTTAGGGATATTTTACAAATCCTTTCATTATTTTATAGAAAATATTAATGCAATAAAGTAAAATGGATTTAACTCAAAAATTTGCCTGAGATGTAGGGGGGTTTTCTAGGCCCACGGGGTGCGAAGCCAACACTCTGGCCACCACTCAACCCTCATCCACCCCATTTTTCGCTGTCGCCCGCCATTAGTTTGCGTAGAAGATGGCACAGTTCACAAACATCCACAGTCGCGTGATCTTCCATTATCCACGGTAGATGGCCCATGGGTATTTTCCTTCCCCTGGGATGAGAATTGTACGTTTAAATTGTTGTTGTCCACTCAGACTATTTCCCCGATGCAAGTCACCGGTTAGTTTTCGCTCTCTTCTTTGAGTATCTAAGTGCTCATTTCACGCGCTCATCAGTGGTCTGTTTCCCATCTTCTCCTTCCCTTGCACTGGAAAGATAATGCTGGTCCCTTAAAGTCGTAGCGTCAGCGAAGGAGAAGAAGAAAATAAAATAAAAGAAATAGACTGCAAAATAGAGAGTTTTAAAATGTCATTCTTCCCTCGTACTGTTAAGGATAGCGACGTTGTCTCAATTGATAGGATTAATGGCGTCGCTCGCTAGGAGGACTTATTGCATGTTTTTTTTCATATTTCTAACCTTGCATGTATTTGCTCTAGGAATTACTAACCATCAGCAAGTTTTTTTTATGAATAAGGATGTATATTTTGATAGCATGCGTATTATTTCTATGACCGTGCAGTGTGCATGTGGCGGTCCTCTTGCATGCTGCATGTTGGTGATTTGTCACCCCCTACCAAACACCCTAGAGGTGGCTCTCAGGGTATTATGTAGATGTAGATTTGTTCCTTTATAGCGCATTAAATTCACAATCAAAAACATTGAAGAGGTTTTACATGTTCCCAACGGGGGCTGAACTATTACCGAGTGTGCATAAGGGGTCACATTTGTGGGCGAACGAACCGACCACCTCGTCCCTCGAGGCTATAACACTGGTCGGCAAAATGAAACTTTTTTTCGCTCCCACGAACGAAAATAGGTGATTCCCATAGGATTCGAGCTCCTGAGTTCGAACCCGTAACCCGTTTTTCTCCAGGACGTACCAGTTTGCAGGGAGGAGGGTGGGGTGTTTCAATATCCGCCCAAAGATGCTATTCTCCATCCATTATATTTGTCACGTTATCATTATAAATCAATATAAATTATGCAAATAAAATTACATAAAAAGTTAAACTTTAAATCTTACGTGTCACTTGGTGTTTCTACTCATCTTATAATTACTACAGGGTGTCTCGCGTGTTACATTCCAACAGAAGTCTGCCAACATATTCACACTCCATTTACCACTGTAGCTCCTCTCCATGGTAGCTATTTGCTGGTGAAACCTTTCTCCGTGTTCCTCAGGGACCTCCCCCAAGCTATACATTTCAGGGAAGAAGTCCAGGTGGCAATGCAGGAAATGTAACATTAGGGACATATTATATCCCATCTGACGAAATGAATTAATTAACCTGTCCACAATGTTTTTGTAATCAGGTGGCTTATGATTTTCCTAGAAAGTTACTGCACACTTCTCGAAAGGCCTCCCAAGCCTAACTTTCCACTCCATTAAGCTTAGAAGCAAATGTGTAATCCTTAAACACGTCTCTGATTTGAGGTCCCGTAAAAACACCTTCTTTCACCTTGGCCTCGCTGAGTCTTGGAAATGGTTTTCTGAGATGATTAAATGCTTCACCATTCCGGCTCAGGGCCTTAACGAAGACCTTCATGAGCCCTAATTTGATGTGAAGGGGTGGTAAGAATATTTTCTCCAGATCCACAAAACGTTCATTTGCCACGTTCATCTCCCCTGGGACCAGTTGCTTCCTTGGCGACCATTTTGTGATGGTGTACTGATCTTTGGCTCGACTATCCCAGTGACACAGGAAACAGCAGTGCTTTGTGTAACCTCCTTGTAAACCGGTGAGGATGCAATAACCTTAAGGTCAGCGCATACAGACCACTGGAACTGTTCGTACTTCATTGCCTGCAACAGGTTTCGCATGTTCTCATATGTGTCTTTCATATGTACAGCATGAGCGATAGGGATGGATGCCTTTTAATTGCAATTGTGTAGTAACACTGCCTTGAGACTTATCCTAGAGGAATCTACGAATAGCCTCCAATCTTCAGTGTTGTGGTTCAACTTCAGTTACCCATAAGCGATGGAATGTCACTGCAACGCACCAAATCACGATCCTTTGTAAAATTAGGAAATAAGCTCACCTCTCTTTTCCTGTACATCGATATATTGACATTTAGATTTAGTAGATTCCATTGTCGTCTCGTCGTCGTAGAAGTCTCTGATCAGATTATTCAGCACTTCCTGACTTATCACATGTGGTTCATTAATGTCAAGCACTAGAGCGTAATTGGGGTCTGACTGTGCACTCGAAGATTGTGCTACATCCTCACAAGCAGCAGGTTCTTCTTCGGATGAAACACTTCGTAGGGTGTATGAGTCTGGTGGTACGGGTACAGGCACACAAACAGCATGATTCACAGGTCTCCTCGCGGAATCCAAGTTAGGATACCGTATTTTATGCTTCATGTTTTTTGAGAAACCTTTCATACTAGTCAGGCAGAAGTAACAGTCTGAAACATGATCACGGGGCTCGCGCCAAACCATAGGTGCGACGAACGGCATCGATGTATGTGTATCTTTCAACCATCCTGTGAGAGAACGTGCACACGAGTTAAACTTTGTTTCGGAGCCTAAACGCGATCCTGGTTGCCAATTTTACACCCGAAGTACAGATGGTAGGCTGTCTTCAGGAACGGTGACAATGGCCTACTTTGTCCCTTGAAAATCAATTCCCCACATATTTAGCAGAATGAATCTATCGAATCACCTACGAATGCCTACCTAATGTCCTATCGAATGCCTACGTGAACTATTGTCAGGACATACATTCACACGACTAGTTCGGCCAACTACGTTTGGACGATCGCTCGGACAATCGTAATGTGAACGAGGTATTAGTCCAAAGCTCTGTCACTACAACCGCTCCCTCTGCAGACTCAATAGGCATCATTCCACACTGTACCGCCCCACCAAAAGTGGACGGTGTGATGACAGATGCCCTCTCGTTTGGGCCGACGGATTAATCGCGTCGAACTTGAACTATCGTCTCGAAATTTTCGGAGTAAGCGGAGTGCGACCTGTTGAACACTGGAATGTACGTACATTGCATCGAAAAATTCATCTGGGAAATTATCAAAAGTTTAAAGGAAAAATTATCCAATTCTAAGATCAGTCAAATGTTGGCCATGGTCTATTTTATGTATCCTAAGTTTCAAGATGACAGCATACGTTTCAATCCGTCTGAACCAAAATAGATTGTTCAAGCAATAGGTTTTGCAATTCATATTATGCATGCGCCCTCAAAATCTTCCCAATTTCCTTTCGTTTGTTTCATTCAAATGGAATTAAAATTTTCAATTTTTTTCATTCAATTGAAAATCAGTCGCCATGGCCTCCACTTGAATTAGGGTTCCGGTGTAGCATCCAGCGGCCATTGCTACACGTGAGCTTGCACGTGGGCACGTCAGTCCAAAGAGTAAGTCCACGAGATGACAAGTGATCGGTGGATGTCGGTATAGAGGGTTTTTTTGGACCTTCGATACACATGGAACTTCGCTTTGACTGATTGAGTTTCCACGAAATTAGCAACATAAATAACGTGGTAAGTTAAGTGACTACAAATGATAAATGTAACGAGGAAGTTAGAGGAGCAGCTTGTAGGATATTAGAGGAATATATATTCCTTGAGTAGCACACAAGCTGCGCGGCAAAGCGTTACTTTTGATATCGAAGTGCGTTGCATATGATTATGCCGGCCTCGGTGGCGTCGGGGTAAAGTCCTCGACTGCCAAACCGAAGGTCGCGGATTCGAGTCCCGCCTGGGTAAGTTACCCTTATCCAGGGTATGGGCGTGTGTGAATGTCCTTCATTGTTAATTGTTAATTCCCCATTGTAAAGGCCGTAAATGTGCTGTTTATGGGGTAATGGAAATAAATAAAATAAATAAATATCTTATTCGGCAAAGCTACGGATAAAATCGGTGAACGACTACACATATTGTATGACATATACGTATACTATGATGTACCAAAGTACAATATTAATCATAAAAAAAGATAGATAAGAAAAAAGGTGGAGTCTGAAAGGTTAGAAATATTAATAGGTGTATACGACCGTATACCATGTATATAATTGTAAATTATTTGGGATGAATAAAAAAATGACAAAATAAAACTTATACCTATTTAAATAAAACTAAATACAAAGCAAGAAAATCTTAAAGAGAAAAAATTCTTATTCATTTAAGTGTCATTAAATACGAGATATATTAAATACGTGTCAGATAAATGAATGAAACGGAAACGACTTGTATAGTTCAGTGCACTTACCTAGGATTAGAATCAATATTCTTGACTCCATCCTGTCCTCATCTGCTTCACAGGTCCCTGAAAAGAACAAGAAAGACAATATGAGAGAGCGAATAACCGTGCCGTCTCAGTACATTCATTCACCATAAGTCAAAACAATCAGATTTTCAGCTGAGAGCCATATCCTCCTCCATAGAAAATATTAAGAGTGTGACGTTAGTGGTCTGGGTAAATGTTGGGACGAACAGTTTCGGGGAAATAAAAAAAGCGATCGAAGTGGCACGGACATAAATCAACCTTCCTTTGGATGGAATGGGGAAGCCCACTGCATTTATGGGGCATTTTTATTTGCGATGAGCGCTAGATGCCACATTTCATCGTCGTCCGTCGTCATCGAGGAAACTCAGTATCAAGTTAACTTGGTTGTTGGCGCTTTCGAAAGGTGGTCACTAAGCGCATTTATTAAATATGCAATATCTAGCCCATTTCTCCTTCACCCATGGTTCAAGTGAGATCGCATCACAAGGAAGGCAAGGCTGCTCGGCGCCGGATGAAAAGGGGGGCTTGAGGAGCCCCGCGCCACCCACCCTTCCGCCAATAGATGAGGCAAATCTCACAAAATCGAAAAAAAAAACATGTATTAGGGCATTCAAAGTTAAGTTGGGTTGTTCTTTGGCTAACATGTAGTCGTCAACATTTACGTTGATTAATGTTTACCTAATGCTGCTGATAAAACAACACTTTATAGCTCATGACAATATGCTAACTACCTCCAACTGAGGAGATATCAAGCGGTCATCGCCGATTTAAGAAAAAAATGAGCATCGAATTTCCGATAGGAGACACGATACCGACGTCATGGACGCGGCGATGAGCTCTAAATTTCTCCTCCGTTGGAGTTATTTCGTAAATTGTCATAGTCGATCGTTTTCCTTCGTGATCAAGTGAACTTCAAATCAACTTAACTGCGTGCTTTCGAAAACGCCCTCAGTGGCGAAAGAGTCGATTCACAATAAATATCAGACATGTTGCCTCAGCAACCGTTTGCACACATGATGAAGGCAAAATGATCGCAGCAAAGAGAAGGCGAGGCCGCTCTTTCGTAGCCAGTAGGATTCCTCTCATGAAGACGTCTATACCAAAGCACCCCCACCTCGTGGCTTTTTCCCACCCCCTCCCCCACTGCTCCGCTTTTTGCCGAAGATTTTCCTCCGCCTTCGAAGGGAGGGAGGGAGGGATGTGTTCTGGATCCGCAGAGAGACGGAGATCTTCCTCCTTTTGTTCTCCCACCGATTGATTTACGACGCTGATCTCTGCTTTTTATTTCACTTTCGGAGATGCTTTCACTTTCGTAGGGTCCTCTCATCATTGCTATAAGGACGATTACCACGCACTCACCGCCACGTGAACATTTATTCTCATGTACACACGCACGCACCTCGCGCCTTCCTCTTAGAAGCGCACATAATTTTTTTCCCAACAATTTTGGGGGAAACACGATGTAGGAAAAATCGGCTATTAAATGGAAATTATTTAAAGTTAAAAGTGGAAAAAATTAAAAATTAAATGGTAAAAAAACTGCGAGATGTTGCAATATTACAATCAATATTTTGCTGTTTTCCTCTGGAAATAGCGTGAAAAATGACGATTTTAAAGTGAAATTATAAATTATCGTTGCATTTATATCGTGCTGCCATCTTCAAAACTCGCATTGAAGTGCATTGCTGATCGTCATATTTATACGCGGAGATTGGTAAATGAGATCACGTTCATCACATCAATTTTTCTCCAACTATCTCCATCATAATCCTGCTCGCATCACTATTTGGCAGCAATATTGACGATGAAGGTACCATCACAAAAAAAAACAAAAATCACCAAAATGAACATATGAAACGACAGAGAGTGGTGTAATGGACGTTTTAAAATTGCCGTGGCGAATCTTTCTGCAGATAACCAAAGGCTTGTGCTGCGGTTACTGATCCGCGGCATTCTTTTTGTGCTAGGAATTCCTCGCATTGAAAATATCGTAGCTGAACAATGTGCCAATGTTGTTGAATAAACTTGTCTCTCAATTAAGAGAGCAGTGTCTGATGAACGTCAAATATGTTCTCACGGGAATCCTTTTGATTCAGTCTATTCATCGAAAAGAAAATAATCTGGGCATTCACGCAGGTGAGGCATTGAGGTTAATTAAACTATGCTCCCCTATAGAAGGAAAGCAAACAAATTGAAAAAAGAACTCCAAATTCCCATAGACATAATTAGGAAAGCGCATCGTAACAATGTGATTTAATGATCTGGTAGGTACAGTCACTTCGTGTATTGTTCGTTATTGTTTTGACCACTGATCCTCGTGTATGATTCGAACCTTCTGTCTGACGCCACTAATAAGGAGAAATCAATGCGCGTACTACATAAGAAAATACGGTACTAAATTACGCCGCTTAAATGCTTGTAGTGTCTTTTTCAATTCATACGCTCCTCTCCAATGGGAGATCATAGTTAGTGCTTGAAACTGTCCACCACACAGCAGTCAAGGGCAATTGATCTCAGAAAATTCCCAACCATCGTCGGGATTTGAACCCGGGTCCACACGGTGTGTAGCCAGCACGACAACCAGTATCCCTCCAACAGTAATAACAAAAATGTACCCACCGACATAACACACACATCTTAATCGTGTAGTATACATGAACTATTGATGCACATATAATACATACAAATATGGACGATTACAATATGCTTACTAATTACGCCTATGGTAATTTGGAGTTCATTTTTCAATTTGTTTGCTTTCCTCCTGTAGGAGAGCATAGTTTCATTAATTTTAATGCCTCACGGGCGTGAATGCCCAGATTTTTTTTCTTTCAATGAATAGACTGAATAAGAAGGATTCCCGTGAGAACATATTTGGTGTTCATCAGACATTGCTCTCTGAAATGAGAGAAAAGTTTATTCAACAACATTGATAAATTACGATATTTTGAATGCAAGGAATACCGTACACAAAAAATTGTCGCGAATCAGACAACGTAACACGAACCTTTGGTTATCGGCAGAAAACTTCGCCACGACCATTTTAAAAAGTCCATTACACCCCTCTCGGTCGTTACATTTGTTCACTTTCCTCATTTATATCGGCAATGGTACGTAGCCACTCTTTTCGAACCGGATGTAACACTCGCACTCTTTTTATCGAAAGCTCTGCTGGGTAAAAATGTACATGTTCAGGAATTTTATGGGAATATAATAGTATTAACCTAATGTAATTACTACCAAATGTTGATTCACTTGAGATGCATGTGGTAACTAGGGTAACTCCTTAAGTTTATGTATCAGATGTGACTTAGAAAACTTCCATTTGGTGTAACGTTAGAGCACGCCATTCGTCCGGAGTAACTTTATTCCCATGGCAACTTTACTGAGATTCGACGGCGCTAGTTCCTGCATAGCGTAGTGGTCTGCGCAGTGACCGGGAAAGTCCGTGGTTCGAATCCCGGTGCAGGGGAATTTTTTTCTTATCGAAATTAATGAGGAGAAATTATTTTTATAATATTTAATTTTACACGAAACTAACAGAAGAAAAACTATGATGATCCTATCTCCTTTCATGACCGTTCACATTTGCTGAAATTGTAAAAGCTTATCGTGTGATATTTGTATTTCTTCAGATCCTTGTTACAGCCGTTGCAATGCTTGGCTTTTAGTTTTTTGAGCACAATGCCGTGAAAATGAAAAATGGTCTTTAATCAATGGCTGGAGGAAAACAATAGAATGCACCGGCGCCAACGACTGTCTAATAATATAAGATGATGGGAACTCAAAAAATGATATCCATGGGTGCAACTATAGTTCCCCTTAAAAATTCGATCAATCCTTACCACCTGAAATTTTGTATTTTGTTGAGGTAGAATAAAATCTATTGCTCTAATTATTTCCTACATGTGCAAAAGTGTACACTCAAAATGAAAAACAAACTAATGGCACCAGCAGAAAGAAATAGAGACCGACGAGGATGATGCTCGTGACTAAGGCAGACGATGATGGTTGTGCTGAGAAGGCACGAGCCCAACCTTCCAAGCCTCAAGTTCAACGGCTCGAGCATGGTGACATTGGTGCAGATTTATTGCACTGGGACTGCGCTGCTTCCATTGATGCTCCGGAGAGAGAGAAGACTCAATGCGCATTGAAGCGTGTACTTCGTGACATCATTTCAAGGCCTCCGGCTCACACGCGCGTGGATTTATTTCAGAATTGATTCGATGAACTAGAGCTTTGAGCCAGGGGCGGACTGGCTGGAATCTCCAGGGCCTCTGCCTGCGTGGTTGAGACCGGTTCACAGTCAAATAATCACCATTAAATTTTCCGTACGGCACCTAAGCGTGAGATTCCAGAACCAATTCAATGGCGGAATTCATATAAAAAATTATCGCGGATATTACCTGGTGCAATCAGCGAAAAAATTAACGTGAGACTTTTGAACACGAAGTTCCAAAGTCATTTTTTATCATGCGCTTTTCAACTGTTTTTGTTAGTTCTAGTTGTGAATCGTGGAGGAAGATACCTCGGAATCAAAAATAACGTAATAGATGTATGATGGTATTGTGAAGTAAACTTCGGAAAAGAAATCGATTTGGCGAAGAAAGAGCTCAACTGAATGTCAATGCAATATTTGCGGACGATTGCTGTTAGAGTTCTGAGGAAGACTCATAGATGGCATCCAGTCCACACAATTTTTTCTACTTATCTCCGAAGCTGTGAAATCAATTTTTTCGCTAAATATTACTTTATATTTAATGATAATTTTTTGGATAAACCGTCCGTCATGCTGAGTGTCCGTGCCCGCACCCAAGTATCTCATGAACAAGTGAATGCCCGATAAATACGGCCAGATTGCAAAAACTTTTTGCCTAAGCAAATATTTGAGCACTTAGTTTTGAAGAGGGCTGAAAGGCTTGTAGGTAGAAAAGGATAAAATTTAGGAGATGCTTATTCGGAGATCAAAAATTGAATTTCACTCTAATTTTAAATTCTAAATTGAACTGGTTAGCTTGAGTTATGGTGAAACAATCACGTAAATAATTTTTTTCACTTTTTCAAGTGTGGGATTTGCTTTTTTTAATTTGGGATTTGATTTACCACCCTGGGCCCTTGGCAGCAGCCACTTTGACCCCTGTTTCGAGCGTTTGGGAGAGATAGATGAGGCCAATATTTAAGCCACGTGAGATCATAAAAATACTTACAATTAAAATTTCATTGCCTAAGGCCAGTAAATAACCCACAGTGGACCTCATTGGTAAAGATAAAGGCGGGAAATATATGGTCATATGGAGTAGGAGTTCGTCTCGGGTTCTCCATCAGGTCTAGTATTTTAATTCCGATGTTTCGATGCGCGAATCGTGATGACACAGACCACTCATCTGCCCTGATGATGAAGCGCGAGTCGAGCATTGAAACGTCGGCTGCGGAAAATCTGACGCATCGCAGAACCCGAGCAGAATTGCTGCAAACAGTTCACCGATAAAGTCTACGATAATCCCCTTGCCACCTAGAGAATCGACGTAAATTTCACAGAAAAAATGTACTAGGAATAAAGTATATGAATTTTGGACTTTCCTCAACCAATTTTTCAAAAGGACAATAGAGTTGATATAACCCTCTACGTCAATTATCGACTAAATTTTAATTAACTATATCCTCATGAGAGATTCATATTTATAGGGAATTTAAAGTGTTAGAACAGTTTGGAAAAGTGAGATTAGAAATTTAATTTATCGTCTTTAAATATGCAACTGTTTCCTTCCCAGTTTTATTTTTTAGTTTCTGTCCTGAAAACTCGTGTCTCTGCAGTCAATTTAAGCAGTGGAGAAGGCGGCTCTTTTTTAGATGGCCACGTTAAAGTGAAACCTTTACGTGGAATAATAGTGTGGAATAAGCATTGAGATGGTTAATAGAAAAACTGGCGACACATCTAAATTAAGCACTCAACGAAAATTTATCGTAACAGCATGAGACCTTTACAGGAAGAAATTAGCGCATAGGCACTCGACGCTGTCTATCACTCTTATGCAAAACAACATAGAACCGAAAACTGCCGTCGCCGCCGCGCACAGCGCATCGAAACCGAGTTGAGTCGTTTCTCGTCCGATTTGAAGTCTTTTCCGAAGCCAACTTCTTTAATCCATTCTGTGTGCTCGTATGTCATTTTTCATCGCGAGATGTCTTCTGCCATGAGCCACGGTTAGACCCGTTAGACCCAACAAAAAAAGGATGAACATCACACGAAAGAAATGACTAGGACACTTCCAAAATTCCTCGCCAACACTCCCGTTAATTAAAACTCGAGCAAACCCCACACCGTAGAAATCCAGCATTAACTTTTCAGCCAAAGGAATAAAAAAGTATTCTCACGCATTTGTGTCATTTTAAAATGTCGTGCACTCATTATGGAAAATTAAAGGGGTAATAACCTTGAGGGTAGAGCGCTAGGCTGGATCACGCAAAATCAGCGCCTTAACTCAAAGGTCGGCTCGGATGGGTGAGGGTAGAGTTCACCCCAGGCCAGCCCCCGGCTTCTCCCTACCTCTCCCCTGCTGGCTCATGCGACCCTTACTGTCCGATTAGTTCGTCATTTTCACCGCTGGCGCTACTTGTGCACTCGTCCGACGTCAGCCTTGCGATTGCATGGGAAGTAATGTGTCTTGGTGATTCATTGCGATAAACCACGTTTTTTTACTGTCTTTTCCTGCAACGGAGGCCAGTTTTACTTATGGTATATCGTTGATCGAGTGTTTAGGAGTTGGAAAAACTCTCTATTTCAGTTTAAAAGGAAAATGGTGGGCAAAAGATGTATCGTGCCAGGTTGTATGTACCTCTGGGTATGACTCTAACTTAGAAAAGGTGCATATCTTTTTGGTGTCAAGGGAAGAAAGACTACGAGCTGAGTGGCAGAGGTGCATTCCTCGTGATAATTTTATCGTCAAGTATCCGCAAGTTGTTTGTGAAAAACACTTTATTGAATCCGATATTCTCCGTGAGAAGATTATCACGGACAACGAGGGAAACGTCGCACAGTGGTCCGGATCGCGAAAAAGTCAGACAAAAATCAGATTTTCGTTGGATGTTTTGAAAAATTGCTCCCTACATGTTATTTGGCGAGCTATTTTCATTTCTGCAGTTATTTTTACGAAAAAACTATTATTTCATGCGATATCGTGGAACTTTAACTTATTAACTGGCTAATTGTAACGCTGACTGCATAGAAAAACGGTAATCATGATAAAATATGAAAATAAATGATAATTAGTTGTATAGAATGAGTTAATATTCTTTCAAATTAGTCAATAAACAAAAAAAAGGCTAAAAGTAGGGTTTTTTGGTGCATTGACTTACGTTAAAGAGGTACGATTTCCAGATTTCGAGAGATTCTTCTGTATGGACTAAAAAGTAATTAATAAATTAGTGTCAAAATAGTATTTAAGTGACTCTTTTATTCTCATAAAAGCATGGTTAATTCCTCATAAATTTACAATCATGTATTACAATTGTTCGGCATCAGATTCTTCTGAATCCCTCCCATCCTCCTCTTCTCATTCACTCGAAGAATTTTGAGACTCTTGCAAGACCAAGAGATCACGAACCTCCTGCGGAAGATATTTAAGGCCCCGGCATTTGTTTAGTTCAGTTCCTAATGTGCTAATAAAAGGATCCGATATTAGGATCAGTCTCCGGAAAATATCCTCATTAGTTTGAAGTCGAGATATTTTTATCGCGTGATGCTCACGATATATTCTAATGTCTTTATTGCGAGATTCCTGGGCCTCCTCCGACAGTTCTCCAATACGAAGAAGAGCCGACTCGATGTCATCTGCACCACTTTGTGCACAGTGGGTGGCATGTAAAACCAACCATAATGTCTCACAAAATTTTCCGCTGTATCCATACAGAACTTTTTAAATTTTACTGAATCAATCAAAAATCCGCAAGACATAGACCTTAAAATTGTTGAGAAGTGAAAGATTAACTCTTCCTCTACTCCTGAAAATTAATTAACTATGTTATATCATGTGAAAAATACGGCATGAAGCAATAATAAAAAGATGTTATATTGCAACAATGAAAAGAAAGCATTCAAAAATATTGACCCTCGCCAGTAGGCTCAGCCGATAGGCGAGAATTTTTGAAAAAGCCCCTAGCTGAGTTTTCATCACTGGATGTACCATATTTTGGCTTCGGCACATCAACTAAAAGGCCCATTCTCTTTTTAAATTCGTAGGTACCAATTAAAAAATAAGACTACTAGGACAATATCCCAGGGGACCCCATATCACCATTAGAATAGGGAAATTGCATACTTTTTATAAACAGTATGCTGATATACTACAGTAAACACTTAGTACCGCAATATACTTTTTTCCGCTTAAAATTCAGTTTATACCCGAGAAAATGACTCCCAAAAGTCGCCCGAGTTTCGCGGGCTAAAAAATACCGCCCCCACTAATCTTTGGCTGTGACGTCATAGTTCAGTACGAGTCCAAGATTCAAGCCCAAACTGCAGGTTTGGAAGAGCCACGTTGCGTTTAAAGGAGAACATGGGTGAAGTAAGTAAAAATTACAAGTGGTGCATTGTTCCTCTGTGCAATAACACCCCAGAAAAAATTTTCGTGTGCATTCCCACGGAGGAAATTAAAAGAAAAGCCTCGATTCAAGCCGTCTGTCGGGATGAGCGTTACGGAAAAATAAGAGTATGATAAACGGAATGATAAACCCGTGTGCTATGTGAGCGAAGATAACATTAATATAAATAATATTTCCATATTTCATTGACTGAATAACTTGAAACTGAGATTTTTTGATAATTCGGCCGCCGTAGAATAAAAACTCAACTTCCGAACAAAAATCGGGATAGGTGTTTCTCGATGGTTACGATGGACTCAAATTATTAAGGCACTTGTTCAATTTCAGTTACGGAAGGACATAGAAAATTCCATGATGTTTAAAATCAAGGGAGGAAATATGAAAATATAGAGCAACGTTGATCCTCATGCATTCGAGTGCCAGCCAAGAAGACAGCGTTTTCTTCTACTGTCGGCGTCAAAATGATGTGCCGCTGTACTTTGCAAATTTATATCCTGGCTTCACTACATGCTATAATAATGAACTATACGTCATTTTAAAGGAAATTTTATCCTAAATTCTGATTTATTTTATTACAAAAAAATTGAAAAATGTAGACACGGTCAGTGCAATAAATGACTCCGCGCACCGAAAAAATAGCCGTTTTGTCAACTTCATGAACTTTGCAACTCAACCTAAGGAAAACTACTACGTCTACAGCATTCATCTTCCACATTAATTTACACTCAGTGCGGATTAATAAAATGGCTTTAGGGTATTTTTAGAACTTATATTTTGTTATAAATTAATGAAAATATTTAAACATCTTGTCCCATAGTTTACCCCGAAAGATAAAGGAAGTTGTAGATGGAAAAAGAATATGGAATCCAGAGGTGGTCACAAAAAATGAATCGCAGCATTCTTTGATTTTATTCTGCGCCGTTGCTTGCTTTTCAAAAAAAAGTTGAGTCACAAGAGGAATGTTCCGCAGCCTTTGGAAATTATGGAGATAAGAATGGACATGTGTGGATCAGCAATTTCCATTTAGATGGTTGTCAGGAAAAACCACGGATCCATTTAAAGGTTGTCAGGCCATCGTATAAAGATAGGACTGATGTGCACCACAGGGGAAATGGTGTGTTTGAGGGAAAGTCAAACCCAAAGTTGCCCAAAGAATGTGCAGTTCTATGTTGCTCTTTCCCCAGTTAAAACCAAATAGATATTGGATTGGGATGATATTTTCACCACGGGTTCCAGTGATAGTGAGAGTGCAGGTGATCACGGTCATCGTCGAAAGTCATCCCTCTAGGATTTCCGATACGGAATTTTTAAGTGACAACCGATCGCAATGACGATGAGCTCGCCTTTAGAGAAGGTTTCAGATATATCGTGAGAAAAGCTCCCAAATGTATTAAAGACTCTGTTTGGAAAACATTCACATTTTAATGCTAATTTAGGAAGTATTTCATTTCAAAAGTAACTTATTAACACCTGAAGACGTTGTGTTTATTATATTGATCGAAGTGCGATTGACCGATTCTTTCTGAAGAATAGGAAGTGGCTTCGGGGTTTTTAGTCACAAGATGGTAGATTGTGTTGGAAGTTCGTCTATATTATCGCTACTTAATTGAAACATTAATAGTCTGGCTTCCTCAAAGCTTCCTGTCTCCCTCCAGGCAAGGTATTTTTAAGTTGAAAGTATCATCGACAGCTTCGAGGCGGAAATAAGTTCACCATAAGACTCTACCGGACTGCCAAAAGAATACACATTTCATATGAGTATACGCTTTCGCCAATATTATACGCAAGTCTCACTTTGTTATAAACTATAAAACATTGCAGATGCACATCAGCTACCTTTCCATTTCTCGGCATCGACTTTCCGAGCCGACGAAGTCTACAGTTTCACTAAAATACCCTGTTATCATGATGGAATCAGTAACAGGAAGCTTGTTTGGATCAGCCTAAGAATAACCATATGCCTTCATCTTTACGCAATCCATCGCTTTCAATGGAGGAGAAATAGATCAAATAATAGCCCTGAAGTCACAATGAACAACTCCGATAAGTCTGCACTTCAATAAATGAATCATAACCACGCCGTCGCATGTATTCAAGTATGCAACCTATACTATGGCCGTGCCGCCGTGCCTCGTACTGAACTATGACGTCACTTTTCTACCAGCCAATCATCGGGCGTTTTCGCTTCTCACTTGCATTTGAAAATTCTCGTAAACTTTGATGCATTAAATATCGCAAACCACGTCATAAAATAATAAAAAAACTTTCACCGAGGTATGCAAACATATATTTTTATATAATTTTGGGGCTATTGATTATATCTGAAATATATGCAAGTTCCCTATACAAGGAAAATACGAACCTGAGGTGCTTTGAAGGTTGCGAAATGCAATATCAGGAAAATCAACAATTTTGTCCAACCAAGTGCAATTCCGCTTCAAGTGCGATTTAAAAAATATGGCAAATGCTGGAATGCCAGCGAACTTATTCTTAGTGATATCCTCGAAAGGAACGACCTTTCCTTCCCGTGCAGTGAGCATCGAGAAATGATGCTTGCTGCCATCATTGTCCAGTTTTTGAATTCAAGGATGAGGCAAGCTGCACGGGTGGAGAATGCCGAGGTTGACCGAGAGTATGCCTCCAGAAGGAGAAACTTAAAGTTTTTGAAAAAATAAATGCTATTCATTTTAGCCTTGTAGAAATATCTTTTTTGATCGTTCACACCATTATATTGTTTAACCATTCCTTTGCTTGTAGTGCATGTAAGTATAAGTATGCCGTGTGTTGCTTTCCAGATGCTGAATCTACAATTACAGTTATCATAAGGATTAATATTTTCAGTTTATAGGAATTCATATTGGTATCTATCCAAGGAATGGAGCAGCTAATACAGCAGTGGCGAAACAATGGGGGAGGCGTGAGGAGATAGATAGGAAAAAAATTAATGAAAAGTAGAAAAAAAGATGATTTTCGGTGGGTATTGGAAAAGAAAATTAATTGGTCTGAGCTATGGAACTCGAGAGGTAAATATTCGGTCTTAAGTTTTACTGTTGAGAGGACTTACTTAGCAGTTACGCTTGTTACAAATAATCAATGTGAAAGCTGTAGCGGCAAAGTTACGCGAAAGCTTTTTGGCTAGGTCGGCACTCGTTTCTCCTCAACTATCTAGGAATAGCAAAGGGAGATTGCCATTGCTTCTTTATTGCCGCTTCATTTACTAAGTTTTCAGCCTAATACTTCTGTCCATGCTATTGAGTACCTTACCGATATTCTCCGTTAACACTTCGCAGTTTTGCTTCCATTGCAAGGTAATTTCGACCGATGTCCTTTTCAGGTGGGTATATTATCTTCACACCATCGTCCTATTTGTCTTAAATGGCTCGCGGAAATGGGATCTACAAAAAACACACCTTTATTATTTATCCCCGCTGGATTAAGCATTCAAACACCCGATTTCGTAGACTATTTTATGACCGTTTACGGAAGCTACTGCACCAGTTTTCACGAATAAAGCTATTTTATATTCTTTAAAACTGAAGCGCGTAAGAGTGAGTACATGCGCGAAGCACGGCTTACAAAATTTTTATAAATATAGTGCATCAAGTTACCTCACAGCCATATCAACCCATGTAATACGCCCGGAACGACCGGACGAGTGTACTGCTAGCGCTTGACGGCCGGTATGGGAACTAATCGGACAGTAAGGGAACGTACGTGGAGCCGCGGACGCCGGGGGCTGCCCCAGGCTAAACCAAAATATGCATTAAATCCATCGATTAAGGTCGTAAGCAAGGGATGCACTTTTACCAACGATAACTTTTCCAGGAGGGGGGATGCTTTACGTTGATTGAAAATTTTCAAAGTAGGCTCTGATTACGAAAAATCGGTTGATTCCGATTGGTGAGCGACGCGATCGGAATTTTTTGTGATCGAAAATCTTTATTCCGGCGAAGGTCGTGAACACTCGTAGTTAGCCGTTGGAATTAAATACTACAATTCCCATCGCGTAGCAACCAATCGGAATCGACCCGTTCGGAATGATAAACAACCGATCGAAATAATTTCATTGGAGTCATTGGAGATCATTCTTTGCCCTTCGTCATCAAGTTATCTCGAAATGTGATACGTAATAAGTAAATAAAAATGAGCTCTAAGATAAAAATGTGTTTCAAAGCTTCACACTCAATGTGAGGATTCTGTGCAGAGATAACATAAGGGGGTTTCCGAAAGCGAAAATTCATAATTGAATTACCTTGATTTAGAGTTTACTTGTTGACGAAGGACAACGATATCATATGGCAATTTAAGAACTACCTCCAACGCAGGAGACATCTAGCGGTAATCGCTGCGTTAATGACTTCGATACTATGGGTTGCTATGGGTGCTCGAGGAGATTACAGAGAGACGGAGGCACCGTTGAATCTTGACTTGTGTGTTGTGCCACTGAGGGCGCGTTCTTTACCCGTGTTCAAAAATGTCCGAAGCGTGGCGATGCATGCAAAGCGATCTATTTATTCTCAAAATTTGCAATTCAATATTTCTGCTAGCAAGGAACAGTATTGAAAGATATGAATTCGCAAGATCACATCATCACGAAAACAAATTTCAGCAAACGGCTCTTAATATCGCATATTTCTACATGAAATCCGGATCATCGAAAATAAAGGATGCAGCCGTGAAACTTACACAATAAAATCTCTCAATTTTTTACTGGTGTGTGTGTGAGTAGGATAATTCAGTTCAATAAATATGAAGGGTAAAATCGGAGAGCTACTTAGGAGAGGAATTGGACGGAGAGCTTTATCATTCCAATACTCGCATAAATGTTTCCCCGTTATTATGTGGATCATTTCCGTGGTCCATCGGCTAGTGTCGATACATCTCCGCGAGATGAGGGGCGTATTGAGGCCGCAGGAGCGGACTCGTCGTAAGATGGGCCGAGTAACTATTCCGTAGTTCTTCACGTTAACACCCATTCACGTGGAAAAGCTTGATGGAATGCCTCAAATGGCGTAATCACGGAAAAATTGCGAGTCTCAAAAAAAAGGGATGGCTTTCGTAATTTATGCGCCCATTCATAGGAGTTAAGTCGTGGAGTGGGGAAGTACCCTAATTTGAATTCCACGAATCCCAGAACGCCCAAACAACTTTCTCCGAAGAGTTTTTTTTTCATTCGTCCACGAATATCAGCCGTCATCGTAATTTCCATCGCGGGAAAAAGTAGAGTCGTGGCCCTTGTTTAGGAGGGCATTTTCTAAGGATGGCTCCATGGGAAACATTTTGGATGCCTACCACATTAGGCCCCATCTCATAGTGCTTAAGGGGGTACCCACCTCAAAAGGAACACGCTGAACGTATGTTTTGTATATTTTTAAAAGAAAACAAATATAAAGAAAGGACTTCATGATAACCTCACAACCTACGTACTCCGTGTCCTTTACATACTTATTCCCTGATTCTATTCGTATTCCCTGATAGCGTGAAATTTTCGCATGGGTTACCCAGTAGGATTCATTGATCGATTGCAACGGAGCAAGTCTCATTGTGAGCAGATGAGAGTCAACCCAACTCAAAACACCACTTTCACCTACCTTACCTACTACAACACTAATTGTTAGATCATAATTTTCCAAGAATGAACAATAAAAATAAAGAATTAAGGAAAATCCGTTCAATATCGACCGAAACGAAAAACCAGAGAAGTATTTATAACGGGGATTTCATAAAGTAGATAAGAAGTAAAAGTAGGCTAAAATTTCTGTAAATTGCACGTGAACATCCAAAATAACAGAAAAACTCTTGCATTTAAATAACAGTCGGCAGTGTTCAACCGGCCGTATTTGTCAGCGCATATAAAAAATGCTGATTGCTTTCAGAATATATTTGTCATGTTGACAAAAAATGATCGTTGAATCATTACAAACGTAAAATTTAAGCCCATTACCGCGTTCCTTTTCGCATTATTACCAACTGAAGGCTGTATCAAATCACGTTTGTTTTATGTAAAACGACGCTGCGGTCGGCTAAAATAGCTAAATATCGTATGAATGGAAAGATATAAATATTGAATTATCTACATTCTATGTGCCCTAGCTTTGTTTTTTAATCGCGGTATGTGTCGTCAATGACGGAAAACCTTTGCGCGAAGTATTTGCTTTGGATTGCGAAGTCGCCAATCTCCCTCCTAAAATGCATAATTTCCTCTTATCAGCTAGCATTTTGTCGTCTTAGGTGTCTCATAATGCATTTTAACTAACACTGACACCTTGAATTTTTCATAGCAAATAGAGTAGACCATTTTCCTGTGTCTCGAATTGAAAAATGTAGCATCTGAGAAGTGTATGCAGGCAAATGTTCACCAGGGACTACTTTATGTATGCTGAAACTTAGACGGTAATTCATAAATATATGTCGAATCGACGAGAAAAAAATATGTAAACTTCACATGTCTAACTTCACGACCATTTGTTTTTTCGACTGTTTGACAAAAACATTGGTCGTGAAGCAAGTCATTCTGAGGAAGTTTTCAATTTTTTTCTAGTTGGTTCAACATGAATTCTGGATTCCACAAAATTTCGCCACATACCATCTAATTAATTTTTAAGCTATTCACCTACCACTAAAAAAAGACCACTGGAGAGGGAGTTTTGCGTGGTCTTAAACATCTTGGGGGGATCCCAGCAGCAGCAATCAAGGCATTGCATTGGAATGAACGAACAATTGCGGACGAAGAAGCGCAAGTCACGGCCGTGCCTTCCCGAACTGGGGAGTGAACGGATCTCAAAGATCCACTCTCGCCTCGTTCGGTTGGATCTTGGCCAAATAAAACCCGGAAATTCGACAGTGCACACCTACAGGCAAAGGGTGACATCGTGGGGAGGAGGGGATCACATGGAGAGATGGGGAGGGCAATCACACGAGGGTTGATATTTGGAAGACACTCTTCAAGTGGATTTCACTCGCACGATTGTCTTTGCTCGAGTGACGTTGCCACGAATTGAAATCCTCTGAATGGCCTCCCTCCATGAAAAGACTTCGCCATGACATGACTTACCCTAAATACATTCACCAAGAGGTTACTACACTTAAAATCACTACACGACGCTCTTTTAGTCTCTGAGGGGATTCAAATAATCTAAAAAAATGTATGTCACGGCTGCTAGGCGATATAAAATGATTATTGCACTGATACCGTTTTAGAAGGATGCTGGTCGTAATTACGGTCATTACACGATGAATAATATGATGATGAGCTGCAGCTCCTTGAGGACCTTCCACCCCATTTCTCCTCTCTCAGTTGTTACTTGAAAATGATGTAGTATCATCGAAACTTAAGTCGTAGTAAAAATTTTATTTTTGTGGAAAATTGCAAGTAAGTGTTTCATTATGAATCAATTCCACTCCATCTCGCTTGATTCCTCGAATTTTATATTGCATTTATTTATGAATATTTTTAGGGTCTTCTCTACGGTGAAGCGAAGATACGTTGGCTGCATTGCCTATCGGGAACGATTAGGCCATCGCTTATTGGTGAAGCACCACGGCAGCCTCATTTCCAGATAGTCCCACGCACAGCCGCCGATGCCTCGGGGGGCGTGCGCATAACTCCAAACGCTAATAAGTGAAAGTGGAGAGGAGTCGAGCTTCATTTGGAATCTAAAGTGGCCCTTCCAATACAACGGCTACGGCTGAATCCTTCACGGTCGCCGACACCAGGCACCCGCAGAAACGGGAGCAGACGTCCACACTCGAGAGAAATATGAGTGCAACCTAAAGTAGACGGTCATTCCACTGCGATCTTCAAGACGATGCATCACTCACGCTCAAACGGACGTGTTTTGTTTATTTTTCCACGACGAATGACTGGTTTAAATTTACGCAAGCAACCTGAAAATTTCTGGGCGTACGGAGCGGTCTCTTTTCAACATTTACCGATATTTCGAATTAAAAAGCTTTACCTTCGAGAACAAAAAGTACAAAAAATTTGAGATACAGAGAAATGTTGGCACATGTCAGCTACACTCAAAGTGTGAAGTTTAAGTGATAAGAATTTAAATAAATTTATTAGAGGTATCGCAACAAAACTCTCGTAATCTCCAAAGTATGCTCCCTTATCCTCAACACACTTGTGTATGCGAGTTTTCCACGCTCCCTGGTGGTGAACAACCGAGACATCGTTCAGAGCATACTTTGGCAGTATCCAGGGTTCCAAGTTGGCGACATGGGAGTTTTTGGTGTTCACTTTGGGGAAGAGTGAAAAGTCTGCTGCGGCAAGATTGGGGCTTTGGGGGAGATTGGGGAATCGTTAAGATGCAATTTTTTGCCAGTTGCTCGGTAACCACGAAGCGTGGATATTGTCAAAGCGGCCAGGACGCATGTTCTGAAGGATGCTACGGCTGTTCACTTCCAGGGAGCGTGCGAACCACGGAGAAATCGCTTTCAAAAGTGTGTTGATGGTCAAGGGACGTAATTTGGAGGCTACTTAAGTTTTGTAGCGATAAAAAGAAAAGAAATTTAAAAGAGAAAAAATTAATTTATTATTGATATTTCATAGAATTTTATTCAATTTATCCTGAGTACTTGAAAAACACACTCCGTATTCCAAAATAATTAAAAGGCGATACCTTAGTAAGTTTTGGACAAATAAGTCAGGAAATACGAACGCTAATACAGGGGTGATGCGTCCTACAAAGTGGGTGCACTAAGTCGGCGGAAATGGCACATCAAATTATCTATTTACTATCGATTCAATTGTAGCTCGAACAATTTAGTGGAATACCAAAGTCGTGAAACTCGGAGAAATGAAACACTTGCTATTTTCCACTTTTAATATTGATTAAAACCCTACCCGTTTCATCGTTGCCGTGTTTTCATCAAGCAGTTCAGTTTTGGTCGTGTTGACAGAAATCGAGAAAGCGACGCGGTAAAAAACTCGTGCACGGGCCCTGGAAGGCCCTGGTTGCATCGCGAAGCGAAGAAAATACCACTCTCACGCAACTAACACTGTAAGCGTTCATCTTATTGCGCTCTATTACTCGGAAAATAACTCCTGCTTCTCACGCCTCTAATATGGAAATTGCATTTTAATAATACAGAAATTTCTTTGTCCAAACACTCACATCTGAATAAACTGATGTTATTTATAGTCAAGATTAAAAGTTTGGTTTTGAGAAATAGTGCTACATATGCTTATTTTGAAACATCTCGCCTTCATCCAGCAAGTCGGGAGCCGTTAACAGACTCGGAGGCTGGGCGCTAGGCTAAGATTGCTCGAAAAATTGGGAATAGATATAATATATTTAGAAGCGACACAGAGAACATCATCTTATTGTTAGAGCACCACTATATTTCCAGGTCCGACAGAAGCGACAATTTGAGAGACGGATATTTAGACGAACGGATAAATATGGGAATTCGTTTTTTCCCCGAACCATAAAGGACTTTAATAAATGCTAATCGTACTTTCGTTTGAGCATTTGCTTTTCATATGTAAACGGGTAGTGTCTTAACACCCCCTGCCACACTCCTTTATAGGCAGATTGCGTGGGGGTATTTATTTATTTCAATCACCCCCGAGAACAGCACATTGAGGCTTTACATCGGGAGTTTAAACAATCAACAACAAACGATCACACACACCCATGTCCTGGAAGAGGAAACCTATCCAGGCGGGACTCAAACCCGAGACCTTCGGTATAGGCGAGGAAATATGCCGCCACCAAGGCCGACAAAGAGGCCGAGTATTTATTTATTGAATCATTCAAAAATAGCCAAAACGGCCTTTACATCGAATGGACAACTTAAAATCTGCAGCTTTAACATATATAAACTATAAAAAAAACTATAAAAAGGATATTAAAGAAAAAAAAAAGATTCGGAAGATAGCTTTTTGAAGCTGCTACTTGAATGATCTGATGGGCATTGAAAGATCCAGGGAAGGATGAGTAGTCGAAATGGTATTGAAGGAGGTAAGGGGTATGTAAAAAGGTGATCTCTGAGAGAGAGAAAGACGGAATTGTAGAGGGTGATTATCACGAAAGGCGTGGGTGGGAGTATGGAGACGTAGACGACTCGGAGGGAGCCTGATGGAGGGATTGACGACTTTTTTCTCGCGGGTCACATATTCAAATTCTCCTGTGATATTTTTATAAAATTATTAAGATAGTGACAAGTTAATAAATAAAATTAAAGCAGTTAGTGACTGTGCATTTATTTAAATCTCAAGAGATAATCTGAGTAACGTAGGCATTAAAATATTAATAGATTACTTTTGCGGGCGGGTTAGATCTGATTCCGAGACGGGCCCTTTTTCCGCCCTGGTGGCCTGAGTTCCAATCCCGGCTGTTGAAGAGGTTTCCCAATCCATTAATTCATTGAGGAGGACGCTCCTTACACAACACTCCGTCCGTCGGATGGGACGTTAAACCGTGGTCCTCTGGGTGCCTTTCTGGGTGAGCAGGCTGGTGCCATCACCGGATTTCTCTCCACCCTTCCTTAACATACCCTCCCCTCTTGGTGCAAATGACACCACATGTGGGTCGCCTCCTCCAAACACCCGCACCACTCCAGCATTAAATTCCAAACGGGGCCACTCACGGCTCGTGGGTTCCCGACCCCACACTTAAAGGACTACACAAAGATATACTTAGAGGTATTTGACGAAAGAGGTGTTGACAGTTCTTTTACAAACTCTTCTTTGAGATGCAAAACGCTGTATACAGTGTAGGTACACTTGTGCACTAGTCTCGCATTCCAGGCATCTCTGATTCCATCTGCGTGCGTCCCCATTTTTTCGCTGCAATAGCTCACAAACTGTACCGCAGCATATTTTTTCCTTCAGCGAAAAAGACACCCGCCGCTGAGGTGAAGGGCTGGCTCCTCCAGAACCTCTCCCACTACGCTCTAACCACACACAACGAAACACTCTTGAGTCTAATGAAGCGTGCTCACGTGGTGAAAGGGACAATAGCAGCCACCAGCATCCTCCTCAAACCTCAAATCGTTTGGGCACAAGGCCGCGAAGGGCAAACGTGAAATAGTAATGAAAAAACATTTCATCTCAAATTTTCATCTCTAAGACTCACCGAAGTTGTTTCATTTTTTGTTTTTTTTTTTCCTTTCTCGCTTCATGGCGAAGCGTAGGATATTGTGAAACATATTAGTTTCGATGCATATTTATACATCGATTTTTTTCATCTCAGGCTGAGAAAGAAGTGACAACCTCGAAAGCTCCGCGTTGTATTTTTCCCGTGGGAGTTTATTCTAATTATGTCCATGTTTTAGTGATAGTCAATTGAACTATTTATACACACATATTTTTTTGTATGCCTGAGTTTGAGCGCTACCGTAATGGGAACAGAAATCAAGAGGGTTTGATGAGAGTGACAATCTGGAAGTCACTTTTATGAAAAATTAGGAATAATGTCTCTTTACTGAAACGCATCGACTGAAGGCCTCCGAAAAGGCTTCCCGAGCTACAATTACCTGGAAGTGACATTAGACATTTTTTCAAGTCGCAGTTTTTCTCTCAGTAAGCATAAGAAAAATGTTTATTGCTGCTAAAATATATGTCGTTTCGACCAACACATGTATCATTTTCGTTAAATGTTTGGAGTAAATAAAAAAATTAAACTTAGGCGAATCACCGCACTATTTTCAATGAATGCTTTAAAGTCACTTTTGGCAAATGAACATGGCGCTACCGAGGACACAAATAGCTGGAAAAAGTATTTAAAAATATAAGAATAAATACTAATGACATACTAAAATTATGTAATCTCATTTCGATGTTTAACCTCGATGGCTACCCCCTTGGGTGAAAAAATATTTTTAGGACCACACAGGTAAAAAGAATTTATTTTGAATCGTGAAGTCGCTCCGTAACGGGATTTCCCACGCGCTCATCGTCAAATTCTCGAATTCCGGCGTGGAAAATCGCGAGAGAAAGACATTGAGAGTGTTGATGACTCCTCGTTTCCCTTACGCATACACAACATAAATGCTAATTATAGCCACGTGAAAATTATCCTTCACCTCCCTCCATCCCTCCCGATGATTCCAGACGATTCCGATCTCACGACTCCGATTACAACACGAAAAAATCAATTCATTTTTTTCGAAAAGTCAAGGACGCAGTCACCCACGGAGAATCAGGGTCCTCCATGGGCATGCATCCCCAAAGAGAAAGGCGTTATTTGATTGAGGGACTGTTGCGAGTATAATGAGGGCCCTGTGCCATCATCTATTTCCATTGGTTGTCCTGGCGATAAAATTTCGGTGGGAAGAGCGAGCACTCCTGGGATACGCAGCCCAAGAGTTGAATCCACCAATCTCTTTTTATTTTCGATATTCATAGATGTTGGCATCATTATTAAGCCCGTACTTGTCCGTTTATCAATGCGTAGCCTACTTCTCGAAATAATCGCTGCGGATAATCGACACTATTGACCCACACGGCGATAAGTTAATGACGTCACGAAGTCATGGCTCGCGGATAAACGCTCCTCAGCTTCTCACACTCTTGCAAGCCCAGTAGCCGATATAAAAAAACTCAAATGGGCTACCTTTTATGGATATCTTGCGCTACCTTTTCTTTTATCGTAATGAAAAATTATCAAGTCACATGCAAAGGTCAAGAAAGTTTTATTCGTACTGATTATGCAGATGTGTTTTCGAGGGCAGTTTCCCCCACGAATTCCTAAAGATATTGCTAACTACAAGTTTTTAATATAACCCGGAACGTACCTAAAAATTTCGGTGAGTTGGACAAAAATAAGTACCTACACTTCTCATTATAATAGATTCATATTTTTATGGAAAAAATTCTTCGAAATTCACACCTCTTTAACCTTTCACACCTTCAAAATTCACCTAATAATTCACACTTTTCTAATAGTACCAGAATTTTATTTCTATGAAAATACATTCTCACAAGAATTGAAAATTTAAAAAATGAGAGAACATTTTTACTGCTAACAAATTCCTTGAGTTCTCTTACTTAACAGCGAGCTTTGATAGCTGTTTGCAAAAGTATTGCACTCGGGATATAATTCCTTGGAATGACACCGATATTCTTTTCATTCGATTAGAGAGTGTGGCAGAGGGGACTGTTATGCATTAATCTCTTCTATGTCGTACTGGGTATGGGGAACGTCGGAGAAGAGCAACCTTGTGCTATTTGGCCTTAACTTATTGTCATTAATTCCCAAGTTCTAAAAAGATTCTCAAAAGTTTCCCTGTCTTTTCCAAAAGGGTAGTTTCCTTCATCAAAGAAAACGAAAGGCATTGATTGCGATTCGTTACCCACCATTACTGTATTCATAATATACAATTTTTTTGGTTTTAGAAATACTGGTTAAGACGAATGGCATTGGTCAATTTTATCCTCATTTGAAAAAGGCCAGATTGGCGCCCATGCGATGCCACTCCACGTGACGTCACAGGGGCCTAGTTTATATACGAGTAGATAGAAGTTTTACATCGTCTGAGGTTACCAATGCATGCATGAGGCACAGAGCTCAGGGAAACATGTCTTAATAATCACCTATTAAAACTGGCTAAGGTCGGATAGTTTTCTTCGTTTGATAAGGTAATAATAATCCTAATTTAAGCCAAGCGCTACCAGCTAGCAGGGTACTCTGCTACCTGCTAGCATCCTGCGTCGTATCAGCGCTCAGAGCCTCGCCCCAAGGTCACCTCACAGGGCGGCAGCGGGAACCAGAACGACGTCACAAGGACATTTCCCAGCATTCATACTTAGCCGTCGCGTTTTCGCGCGCTTGAAAATTTTCACTTTTCATTTAATCGCGAAAAATAGATATCGTCATTCGAAAATCTAAGAGCGTGAAATACGTACTCCAGGAGTAATAATCTTTCTATTTAGGCAATAAAAAATAATAGGAAACCACCCTATTGTCTGATTGAAAACCAAACGTAGCGTAACGATCGCTGTTGGCGGCCGAGCGTTCTGATTGGCTGAAATACGGTGCTATAAGTGAGTGTGATGGTTGTAGTGATGCGGTTTCAGCGAAGGAAAAATGGTCGTGCCGAGTGTTCGAAAAAGGGATGGGACTTCCCGACATCCTTGGAGCTGATCGTCGGTTGTGTGACTAGATGGTGGCCACTGAGTCGTGTATCTCGCGGAATACCTAACGATCACTTCGGAGATCCACGTTCGAACACCGATCAATTCAACTTACCTTCTCCAAGCGCACTCCATCCTTCGAGTATACAACGATGGCGTGTGACTGGGTACATAATCATTGATTCATGCAATGCCAAGATAAAAAATTGATCGCACAAATATGTGCAAATACATTAGCTGCGCGTCTTCCCTTCATTTATTTCTAATTTCATCAGTATAGAGCCATGTGTCGGAAGTTTTCTTATTTTATTTTGTTATTAACAACTTATGAGTCTCCCGGGCCAACTGAAGAACTTCTATCCAGCCACCAATATCTCTTCATTTCCATTTTCCTGACTTTTCCAATCCAACTTTCTCACTCTGCATGAAGCGCACAGACCCCACGAGGCAAATTGAAGCGAAATAAAGAAGGATAAGCTATCATCAACACTAATTCGCACTCAATTACTAATTACTACATTACGAGGATGTTTACTTTTATCACTAATACGTATTTAAATTTAGCGGCAAAAACAATTGATTTTCTCATCAGTTACGCAAAGAGATAGTTTCCATGTACCAAAATTACTAATCAAGAAAACCAAATGTATGGGAACACTAAAGGCTCAAAGCTGAGAGACAACATTTTACGCCCAAAAAACGAGTACTCTCTCGAGAAAAAATTGAGTGTCCTACATAATAGGCAGCGGAGGATTTTCCGGATTACTTCATCAAATGTAGAGAATGTCTCTCTTAATATTTTTATTGCGTTGAAATAGATCAATTCATTGGGACGATAGAGCTTCTCTAACCCAATCTGGTATCTTGCTTTTCTTAACTGACATAGCTTCACTGGTTCCGATAGAGATTTTTCCGCAGTTTGCATGGTTTTCAAGTCACCCATATTACAAAGAATATCCAATTATCATCGATAGTCTCAAGAATCTCTCTTGTATTAAGTTTAATTCCCCCCCTTAAATTTCATAAGTCTGTCGCAATACTAGGAAGATAACCCTTAGGATCGCAGATAAAAACTTCAGTAAGCTCAGAGGTAATTTATTTTCAGACGACGACGCTCAATTACAGCGAGTCTAATGCAAAATGCAGGACAGTAACAAATAATTAAACGACAAAACTTTATAGTTTCCATAAAAAATTAATTCGATCGCACAGCGCGATTCACCGCTCTTCGGCATAATCATTTCCAAATGTACACATTGTGTGATTTAAATAAATTTATGTGAAAAATACTTCGTATTTTCCGTGCTCCATGACCGCTCAAATTGTTCAATAAGTCACACCCGAATTCATCATTTTTATCGGACATAAACTATCATTAGTTAAAATAAAAAGTAAATTTTATCTCTGCTTCGTTTGAGCAGCTCAGAGGTTTATCAGTTTTGACCAAAGACCCAAAGAAATCCTTCCAGCCCCAATAACTGCGGTAAATGCGAATAAATAAATGATCCTAATATGATGCTGACTTACAAAGGGAATAATTGGTGATTCAACTCAGTTGTTCCACCTCATAGAAGCCTTTGCCCTTTACAGGGCACTTAAGCTATATTCTTTTTGCTCTCCTGAACAAATTTTTATTATTTAATATTCCAGTGGCTTTTTTTCAAATGTAAAAGGAGTTTATTTAGTCTGTGGATTATTTTTCAAAGAGGAAAATAAAATTTTGTGTTAACTGTTCACCCCATTTGTATGTGTTTTTGTTCTGTCATTTTTCGTGATTGAGGAAATTTATTTAGAATGAATTAATGATATATATTGTGCATCCACAGTATATTTGAGGGGATACGATTTCCTAGTCCAGTGTGATGAAACATTTAGACAGAGATGTTTTGCATGAATTATTGAAAAAATTTGTAAATGTAAAATGTTAAAAGGGATAGGGATTTGCTAAGAGGTGCTAATCCCTGAAATGGTGATTTGTTGTGTAAGCAACTTTTACAACCAAATAGATTATGAATTTCAACCAAAGACATATGTCAATGTTTTGTTGGTTTTTGTTCACGGGCTTATCCACGTGATAATGATCCCTGGTTGATCCTGCCAGTAGTCATATGCTTGTCTCAATGATTAAGCCATGCATGTCTCAGTACAATCCGCTTTAAGGCGAAACCGCGAATGGCTCATTAAATCAGTTACGGTTCCTTGGATCTTACCCACGCTTACATGGATAACTGTGGCAATTCTAGAGCTAATACATGGACCTCGTGCACTGACAAGTGATGGGTGGGGTGCTTTTATTTGAACAAAACCAATCGGCTCGTCCGTTGCCTTGGTGACTCTGAATAACTTTTGGCCAATCGCACGGTCCTGGCATTGGCGACGCATCTTTCAAAAGTCTGCCTTGTCAACTTTCGATGGTAGGTTCTGCGCCTACCATGGTTGTAACGGGTGACGGGGAATCAGGGTTCGATCCCGGAGAGGGAGCCTGAGAAACGGCTACCACATCCAAGAAAGGCAGCAGGCGTCACAAGTTTTTTTTTTTAAAGACCAGTAAATTTAATACCTATAAATATAAGCCGGAGACCTTATAAAATTCAATTTTACTAACTAAACCAGAAAATTATACCTATACCGAAGATAAAACCAGATCTCATGGCAGGAAGTATTAACTAAAACGTAACCTGAGAAGAAGAAGTGTACCAAGTATATAGTTATGAATCCAAAGTGACTGGTCATAAGTGAGGCCTCTGTAATCTGGAACTTCAGAGGACTAGGAAAGGAATTACTCGTGTGAAAATGTCTTTCAAGACATGATTCCCATTGATATTGGGGTTTAACCATTGTCACGAATACATTTAAATCTCTTCTGGATTGAGTGACTATAAATAAAAATGACAACAATTGGATGAAACGTCGATTCGAAGCCATAAGAAACAATTAGTCGGCACAAATACCTTACGTTCTAAGTTCCAAATTGACCTGATAAATTACCATTAAGTCCTCAGCATTGCAACGAGAAATTCAGACGCATATTATGCACATATATTTTTCCTGAATCGAAAATTTAAAGGTGCACATAGTATAACAAATCACGAATCGCTCAAAAATAGCAATAGTTTCACTTCAGATATCATCAATGAATTATATCGGAAATGCCAAGCAGAATATTTCCTGAATACTATAGCGTAGGTATGAAAGAGCATCCGATGACGAATTTAAAAGAATCGTTATATAATGGTAGGAATTTTAACTGGGTTGCAATTTTTTTTGCTGACCTGGGGAGGCATAAAATGGAAAATAGGAATGCCTTCTCTGAAACTTCGAATTTATTGAACGGGTGTAAGGAAACGGAGCACGACCACCGCTACCCTTACGATCCATCAACTTAAAATTCAATAGAGATGGGTTCTACAGCGTGTTTTCATCAAGGAATAAAAGGGAGTATTATATTTTTCATAAATATTAGACTGCCAGGACCCAAAAATCTCTAACTTGTAATAAACACACTTCGGATGACACTGAGGTGTGCTACGACAGCAATTCTCCCAATTAGTTGGCTTATGCTTTAAATTAAAGGAGCAAGCAATCTTCAGGAGAGTTGAAATATAAGTTTTATCACATTAGTAACAACAATATTGATAAAATTTTCTTAAAAAGTCGATAATTATATCAAACCTATCTAAAAATAAGTCTAGGAAATGATGAAGAAGCTCTACCTCTAAATTTAATAAGTACGACCACAAAATGGGCACATCCACATACTACGCAGATTCCATCCGTTAAAATATCAATCCTCTTCAAATGCACTCAAAATCAAACACTGGATTGAAGATTTGGAACACAACAAATGTGGAATTAAGAAGTACAATAGAAAGTCGTCAAAATTAAAATCAAATGCTAAAATACGTTTTAAGTTTTTTAAGTTCTCAGAATTGCAACGAGAAATTGAAACGTGTTGTGCCTGTATTACAAAAAAAAACATTGCTCCTAATATTAAAATTCACGAATCGGTCCAAGAGTTAATAGTTTCACGGGTTCAGCTTTCTTTCAATAGGAGAATCTTCTTACAGCTGAGAATACAAGCATAGAAGTAAGGACAATTCAACAGATGCATAATATGGAGCATGTTTCTCTATGGAAGCGAGGCTTGGACGTTGACACCAGCAGAGAAGTCAAAAAGTGGAGGCATTGGAAATGTGTTGCTACCGAAGAATGATGAAGGTAAAATGGATTGACCGTGTAAGTAACGAGGAAGTGCTAATAAGAGTGGGAGAAAAGTGAAGCCTCCTGAAAACCTTAAATAGAAGACGGAACAACTTAGTCGGACACATTTTGAGGCATTTTGGCTTGATGAAGATAATCGTTGAAGGACATGTGGAAAAGAAGAAGGGCAAGGAAGGGACAGCACTAAATGAGTTACATAGGACAATGAGTTATAAAGGATGCAAAAGAGAAGAAATGCGTAGCTTTGAAAGGGCTAGCGGATAGGAGAGAGAGAGAATGGAGAGCTGCGTGAAACCAATCTTAGGATTGCTGACTAATGATGATGATATAACTATTAATAGAGTAAATCAAAATGACTTGAGCAGCAACTCATACTAAGGTTTAAATCACAATTCATGTCATAACAATGATTTTTTACCCCAAGCCTTGTACATTAAAAAAAATATGAGACCCTTTTTACTGATTTTGTTTTCATGATTTTGGCAAGCTTCATGCACATGAAATCTGGGAAAACATTTCTGAAAACATCTTATTAATGATTTTCTTATTTTTTATGCATAATTTGTTAATGACGCACATTGGCACCGCACTTTCGTAATACCCAAAACCTCTGGACAACATTTAACCATTAGGTGATGCCTCGGAGGCCGGAAACCAAATCTCACGTCGCCTGGGGTATTGTGGATCCACAAATTGCATCATCGAAGACCCCGCGACCCGGAAAAGTAAGGATTACCAGTCAATCAAGGAAGGCAATTATGGGCACGAGGCTGAGTCAAGACATGAAGAAATGGAACACTCGGCGAACGCCCTTAAAAGAAAACACACCATCCACGGCACTATTATACAATCTCATCTTCATCTTACGTAAAAAAAACTCGCACCTCGCTACATGTCTTAGCATATTATCAACACAAAAAAGCAAGTTGATACTTTGCACAAAATTTGAAGTCATACAAGTTAGCTGATAGCTGCACCTGCAGATTTTTCTACTGACATTGTACCAGCACTAAATAAATGCCCTTTTTTAATTTCCGAAAGAAAGATATCTTCCGTAAGTAAAGTCAAATTTCAGTCTCGTTAATGATTGGTCAATAATAGAATACAAATATACGGCAACCCGTGTCAGTGCCATATAGCATAGCCTGAGGCATGAAGCAGAATGATCGCGCTGACCTGCTTATTTTTCTTGCATCTTTTCACAACTAGATACTGGTGAATTAACAAGTTTTTGAACAACCAATGTAGACAAGGGGATGAAGAACTATTTTTAGCGGAAGTTTATCAGCTTTATTTTGCGAGGAAAAAATGTGGAACTGCATCGTCTGCAAGCGTGGATCCATTTCAAAGACGTTTTATTTCCTAGCCGTAACAATTACCTTACGAATTATTTAAAGAAAGAAATTGACGAACGAAAATTCAGAGTATACAATTCATGGACATTTTTCCACGTTAGGTAAATTAAAATTTCCCACGGAGGACCGATTCGTATGTAACTAGGGTGGCTAGCAAATATTTCTCCACTCTTTCCATACAAGCAATTTTCAGACCCTATTATAGTAAGTATTCAAAGGAATATAAAACTATGTTTGAGTGCAGTAAAATATAACTTAATATCAAATTACTAAGAACGTTCTCGGTATCAAAAGAATTGGAAAAATGCGATGGATCACCACCTGAATAAATGTTGGAAATTGGATTATATAGACGTCGAAGATAGGTACATCCAAGCGTGAGAGATTTACGAAAAACCAGCACGACTAATGTATTATTTTTGTTAGTTTAATAATTGAAAGTCCATTCATTTCGTTCTTGCATGAGAAGCAAAGGATTTTATTTTATAGTTTTTTTTATTTTTAATGGAAGAAAGTGTACTTGAGCTCTGAATAGTTTTTAGTTTGTAATTTTCTCCGAAATTCCTTGACTTTCTAGACACACTGATATCCCATTACTTTCTTGACTGCTCAGGTTTATTGGAAGAGTGGACACCCTGGGAAAGGACGCCTTACTATAGAAAAAATACATTTTCAGTCGTAATATTTCATTTTAGCATCTTTTTATTTTTCCCATTAAGTTTGTCCTGAATTTTGGCCTCAGATTTTGGATACTTCGCAGCCATCACATCGAGTTCTGTTGCGTATATTGACTCTTATGTTAGTACCCACCACTTATGAGTTCCGTGTTTTGGATTCACATAAATTTCGCGACCCCGGACGTCGTCGGAATGATCTCGGTCGCCTGGACCCACTCTCTTCTCCCGCGACGGCCTCACTCCCGCACTCTCTGACCTTTGCATTCTCCCACAGGGAGCAATGTCCTCCTTCTTTCTCTTTTCATTCCTTTTCCCACCCCTCCCCCCCAACCCCCCAACCTAACACTCTCACCGCCAGTCTGATAAGCTGCCTCGGAACTCCCTCCAAAGTTTGGGAGTCTTGGCAAGTGAGGGAAAGACCATAACGGAGATGGAATACGGTACTGAAGGCACTGCTATCATCATCATTATTTAGGCATATGTTCCGTATCCGAGTATCAGAATCATGGTTGGTAACGGAATGGCAGCGGGAATGAACACCACGTATGCACCGTATAACCACCCAAATTGTACGAATGAATGAACCGAAAATGAAACTAATTTCTAATTTCGTTCATGTATTCGTACATGCGCCGTTCCGGTAAAAAAAATGGTTCATGCATTTGGAAATCCGAGTAACGGGTATTGAAGCGCGTAGGGAGACCTTTACGATGGTTGGACCAAATCATGTTTACACAATATTATGTTTCTATGCCGCGATTAAAATAAGTGAATTGCGAATGATTGTATTCCTATTTCTGATACGATCATAAAACACAGGCTATACCAAATCATGGTTACATCATATAGATTTCACGCATGGGACTTGTTGTAAGTGATAACTCCATGGGAAAAAGCAAGTAATTCTCCACTGATAAAGTACGAGAACCAATAATAGTTTATACCATTTTCAAGTCATAAGACTTAATATGAAAATGACATGCAAGCAACTTCTAAATCAGTTGTAAAATAACTGCATAAAATAAATAAAAAAGTCATAATACTAACACTTACTAATACAACATATATACAACTTACTAACAAATACTAATACAGCGCTAAAAGGTTATAACGATAAAATATAAGTGAATCATTTACTCTAGGTAATTACATGTTTTTTTCTCCTCATTCGCTAATTATGGTAATTCTGAAGAGCGGAGTTAGTGGCCTACCTAAGTTTCAATTAATTTGCGTTAAATAACTTTTAATAAATTAGTTAACGTAAAATTAAAGCGCATTGTAGGTATTATTTTAGGAACTCGAAAATAAAATATAAAAGTACTTCTATAGTGTCCTCTTTGCATATAAGGAGCCCACGGCTGGAAACCAATATTACCAGCATCTTCAGATACTTGGAACCCATCCATTGGCTATAGGAACAATATATAAAGCACGCCATCATAATCTCTTGGTGGATCGAGATCGCTTCGTTGGGGCAAAGGATAAATCTTCGGGACCTCAGATGGTTTTAGGGGGGGTCAAAGAGAGAGATGGGGGGCATGAATATGGGTGTGAGTAACTTTCCAGCGAGATGGAGTCTGAGGGCACTTCCCCGCGTGCGTGCGAGCGTTGAGATCTCCCGTTTGTTAAACTGGATTGATTTTACGACCTATTTTTCTCACGCCGGAAGATTGCCTTTGTCGGGTGGGGCGGTGGGTCAAATCGAAAGCGAAAACATGATGAAGGCCCTCGGCCGTGCAGAGTTCGCGAGAGGTGAGTCAGCGACGTAAGTATAAGAGGGCTCGCTTCCATCATCAGCTGTTTGCTTGCTATTCGTGCCCTGACGGAAACATTGCCTGCAATTTCTAAGCAAGATATAATTCATGCACACATGTCTATTCAGTTTCATTATCTCTAAACTCACGTATATATTATTATTATTTGTAACTTGATCATCCAAACCAACCTTCCGGGTAAATAATTTTTCATGATTAAATATATGTACAAGCGCATGCATTATATTATTTCGCATGATATTTTTTGATAATCTGACGTGTGCAAGAAATTAATACACTCTCCGACCGTACATGAATAGTGAAAAGAGTATAAAAGGTGTAATTAAATTGATGAAAGTTAAGGTTGCGACCGTTACTCTGAGGAACTCCATTATAGCAGGAAGTAAGAAAACTTTTCAAATTCCACTTTTAAAAAAACCTTAATTGGATTATGCATGTTCTTTGCATTGAGGAAAGACCAGTGGGGATGGAATGACTGATGATGATGCAGTGTTGTGAAAATTGCATGCTCCAATGAATTTTTATTTTTCAATGTTGTATTTGAAAAGTTTTCCTACTTCCAGCAGTAATTTCATAAAAACGAATTTTGCCAAGAAATTTTGGGTAAAGTTTATAATATTTGTACAAAAAATATATATTGGAAATCCGTACAATCAAGTATCAAACAAAATTTTCTTTGGAGCACGCTAACCCGAGGATGGAGCACCAATGATGTTGCGATAAGACAACGATCCCGAGGTGATAAAAGAGTAGAATTTTATGTTCCAGATGATTTTATTGTCATTTTCATGAAATTAACGCGTTTCAAATTCACATATAACATAAAAGTTATGATACATACCTCAGAAACATATTATATGATGTTTTTTCAAAATGATTATTACTCTCTAATTATCCTTTAAATGTTTTGAAGAATCCCCATAAGGCTTAAAGATTCGTATTTTAAGTGAAATTTGGATAACGTATTTGCATGAAAACTTCAATTGAATCTTGAACAGCAATCTGCTGCAGAGAACAAAAACATAATTTGATATCATCAAGAAATTTTAAGCTAATATAATTTAATAAGCTTTAAACTTCGTCAGTGAATGCCATTTTTACGATTATTCAAAAATTAAAAAATCTAATGTTATCACCAATCTTTTAGCAAACATTGTGGATTTATGATGCTTTGCCGGCGAATATATTCGGAAAAGGCTATTCGGGCTTCCATCCGGGCAGAATGGAGAGAGACCACCCGGCAGGAAGCCCAAATAGCCTTTTTAGAAATGTGGATTTCCATACCATTATTAATGGAACAACAGAAAAGACTTATTTAGACGCTAAATATTCCGGAATAATATGCACGCCATGTAGCATAAATATACTTCTCAACATGATGCCAAAAGTTTGGACAGCACTTTAAAAATAATATTGCGATACGATTATGAATGTGTTCTGAAGCACGCATTTGATGAGTGAGCAAATAGGAACGAGACAGGTCAATTATAAGCGACCTTTAGTGAGGTCATTAAGTCATCATCTAGAAGCGTAGTTTCCACTGGGAATTATTTTTAGCGCATGGAAGTGCGGATTAACGGGAGGCTCTGAGCGCGGCAGTTATCGAACTGAAGCTCACTCTGAGAACGCGAAGCCAAGTGTGCTACTTCCCACGCACCTGGGCCTCAGCGCATTGCGACACATTGCTTCACGGAGGGCAGCGGCCGCGGAATAAGCGTCATGGACGAAATAACAACATGACCCGGGAAAATTCTGTTAATATCTCAGGTCTCGCACATTTTTCAGCTGAAGCTCACTTCCAATTTTTAAAATTAAATGGAGGAGAACAATTCTGTTATGGAAAGATTAAAGGAAAGATTCTGTTATATCGAACAGAATTGCCTTTAATCTTTGAAGTTCAGTTCTTGAAGTTCAGAAACCACTCTGAAGAGATAATGTAATGCTTAGATTATCTCTTCAAACTATCGGAAATTTGAAAATTTGAGGAATATATGCGGGAAATCGTCCCCAACAAGTATCACCTCATCTATATTTTGAGTGCGTATTGATTTAAGGCCAAAAACGCTACCACTCCTAATTTGATGAAAGAGTTTGTTTTTGTTCTCAGCGCAGCACTTCGCACGTATAGCTCTCCTCGGAGCGAAATGTGGTTGTTGGAATCTCCCTTATGGTGGCTGTAATGGCCTTACACAAACCTCCATACCACCCCAATAGGCATGTAGCAGGTATTAATGGGGCACCGTTAGCCGAGACACCTCTTCAGATAATGCAAAAAATTAGGCGCGCGTCGAGCGAGATTTGATTGGCCTCTTTCGACGTATCATTTAATAAAGTCATTTCTGTCCTTTGAGGAGGAAAAACGAACACCTTTCTTTACCTACACTTCCCTTTTGACCCGAGATTTGACGTCAACGAAAGTACTCGGATACTTATGCTCGAGTACATACAAGCGACGCACTTTTGAAGAGGGCGCACAGGTCAGGTTGTAGTAATAATAAACAATGAATTATCCGCAGAGTACACTTCGTCTGTAAGATTACAGTATGCATCGATGCATTAATGTCGGCGTTCATAGAAATAATCAGCACGGCAATTCGTGAAAAAGAACGCGAAAATCACTGAAAGGTTTGGTCAATTTTGAATTTTTAAAGGGAAAGTTAGCGTGAAACTTTAGTTTACCTTTATTTAAGTGTTGCGTGCGCTTTGTTTTGTTAATTCAAACCTTGAAACATGGAAGAAGACATCTTGGCATTAAAATAACATGGATATGAAACAGGATGGAGAAGCTATCCCCTGAAAAGACATCGGTGCCGCCGAGAAACCACTCCATGCAGTGTGCGCTGCATTTTGCGGAAGCGGAAGAATAATAAGTAGCGTTCAATTCACGCAATTTTTTCCATAACCACCCCAAATGTAATTTTTCCCTTAGTCCTTAATTTAAAGCTAATTTTGAGTATAAGCCCATCTCACCTCCTCTTCTCCATGGCTGAATTACAAGCGCACCCCCCAAAAAAACCAGTCTCACTCATCCCGGAACACGAAGAAGCTTTGCGAAGCCACACGACCCATCTTCCTGAGGCGGGGACGCGTGCCTCGTTACGCAGCCTGGAGATGGCAGCACCCTCGCTCGCCTTTCCCTTTCGCCTCGCGGATGAGCCACGAAATGCCGCCAGTGGGTGTGTTCGCAACGCCCATCTACAAACGCGATCGGTGATTCTCCCCCCGTCCATCATCCAAGTCAATAGATACGGGTCTTACGATCAGTTGCCCAGGGAGATAATATCATCGCATTCGTTTCGTGAGTAGCCTCGCTGTTGACGTCACGCCGTGTTTACGTTTCCTATTCGCGCATTCCCCAGGCACAAACATAATGACAAGCCACAAGTATTTATTTTATAATAAATAAGAAAGAAAATTTGGACAAATCACGAATGTGGGCAATTGTGTATTATGTGTTTTCATCCATGAAATCATCAATGTTTATTTTTAAGTACCTAGTGCATCTATAAACTATTTTAGCGGGTTGAATCGACTTTTGCATTTTCATTAAACGTATTTAGACTTCATTTAAGACGCGGAGAGGCGGTCAATCGCAGTTTTCAGTGGGGGCGCACGATTAGGTCATGGCCGCCGCCAAATTAACAGGGATTCCCAGGGTTTAACGCACTACATACGGCACTGATTCCACAACCACACTCACTCTCGGACTAAAGAAGAAGGTAACTTCGAGCAATAAACTCTACTTTTTACATGACCCGTATTTGAAGACACGCCGACGATTCTCTGACGACGAGTATTTTGTGGAAGTAAAGTTCGGGTGCTGGTCGCCAGAGGACTGTATGCTAGCCGAAAAGAAGCGTGTGCCGGTTGGAGGAGGTATTTGGCTGAATGGAGCCATAATAGTGGAGTCCTAAAAGAGGTGTAATATACATCGTATGTACGGGAAATGCGTTCAGTTCCAAAGAAAGGAGACAGCTCACGAAAGTAGTCATCGAAGAGGGGTGGCGGGGGGGGGGGTCACTGCATATCACACTTTTAAAATTTGAAATGCTTCCTTTGTAAAGGCCGTTTTACACGGGGCACGGAATTGCGCAGGTTAGAGCTGCATTCATTTCTAAAATGGCGTGGAATTGCGCGAATGCATGAACGAAATTAGAACAGGGGCTATTTTGCCGTCTCGCATTCACGCATTCTCGCATGCGTTTTAGCAATTCACCGCTTTACAGGACGCAATTTTGATTGCGCCTTCGCACGTACGTCAAATTGCGCAATTCCGTGTACCGTGTAAAACGGCCTTAAGAAAAACATTAAGCAGAAAACCCAATAATTTGGAACGGCATACTTTAAAGTGCGTTATATTCAGGGCCATGTCGTTTTTTTGTTTTGAAAATAAACTCATTTACTTTTTAATTCGCTTGAACCTCGAAACAATATTGATCATATAGCTCCAAAACGGGATGAAATGAGGTTGCGCCTGGAGAAGGATGATGAGGAAGCAGCCGTGGTGGAGGAGAAAGAGAGAGAGGGGTTAAAGATGCAAGGAGGCTCCTCGCAGTTTCCCCATAAATCACCCGATCGCAGCGCCGAAGATCAAAGGGTGGAAGGGGGAATTGGTTGAGTGGGGGGGGGGGGGAGGGGAACTGGTCATGGAAAGCAAGGGAGGAGGGGGGATGTTCAATTGCTGGAGGGAAAGTGGAATTCCTTGGCGATGAACAATGAAAAAGGAGACTCCAAACACTCCGCAAGATATCGCATTTGGAAACCGTGGACTCCGCTCGAAAAAGTATCCGAGCATCACAAAGCATTTCGATGGGAAAGAAGATCGCCGGCGGAGAGAGAGACAGTTCGGATTAATCGGCGGATTGCGGGGGTCCGGACGTAGGGGCAATAACAGTGGGGGACTCTCCTGAATAATAAAACGGTGAAAACTCTCACTATCATTCGCGTGTCATTTTCGGTCCCTCCATTCAGTATTTGCCCGTAAAACATTCAGAACTATTACATTTCCCACGGATCGCCCTTCGGGAAGGAAATCCAAGGAGTGAAACGAATAGCCTGAGTGGGAAATAACACGTCGATTGGAGAAGGATGGATTACGTGCGAAACATCACTATGGGAAAAAAAAACATCTTAGCATATTTTACCGCTTTGGATCTCATCCTACACGTACAGTGAGTGCAAAAAAGAAATCGGACAGCTCTTGTTCCTTGCTAAAATTTCCATTTTCTCTGCGTTGTGCGTATGTTTCTGACCTGAAATGATTCTCAGTGTGTACCATACACACTCTTTATTCATGTATAAACTGCGTAAACAGTAACAAATAATAATCTTTCGAAACTTAAATGAAATAGAATAATAACTTCAAATGTGTCGTTTAAAAAGTATTCGGACACCTGAATTTTCAAAAATTAAATGAAGTCATTCGGCACACTTCACGCAATACTTACAATTAGTATTTTGTGGCATTTCTATCGCCTTGCAGGACTACCTGAAGGCGATTTGGTATTCTTTGGAACCAATCTTGATGTGACAATAGGGGGCATGTTGTCCGTTATTTTAGCAAAGTAGTCTTGGGTTCATTCTTGTTTGATAAATGCCATTCCCTAATTTTTGTCTCCAGAATACTCAACAGATGCGCTATCAATTTTATGTCTGGTGATTGAAGAGGGATTTTAGACTGTTTGAATGTGTTAAACACGATCCACAGCTTTGTTTTCTTTGCCGTGCCTTTAGAATAATTGTCTTGTTGTAATAAATATTTGTTTTTCAGTCCCATCTTCTCAGTATTAACTTTTGCTTCAGAGTGGCAATGCACGCCTTGTGGTCCATAATCCCTTTCACGAAGTGCAAATTACCCACTCCAAACGACCCAATGCACCCTCACACCATCACAGCACCAACCCCATGTTTCACTGTTGCTTTCAAGTTCATGGGATCACGCTCGGTATTGTTCTGACGCCACACCATTTGATGACAATCGAATCAGAATACGTTGTACTTGCTCTCGTCAGAGAAAATCACACTTTTCCACAACTCTAAGAGGCTCAGATTGATGTTCCGCGTGAAATCTACCCGCTTCTTGCGATTGACCACGCTGATACACGGCATCCTCCTTGCTACTCGGCCGTGGTAACCGTTTTGCTTCCACACATTCCGGATGGTATCTACGTATGCGTAAACACCACACTTCTGTAGGTCAACAGTTACCTTAGGAACGCTGGTTTTTGGGTCCTTCTTGATCTCCCGCACGATGAATCGGTTGTCACTATCAGTCAATTTCCGTGGCCTGTTTAGAACAGTCTTGGCCTTCCCGAACCGATCTACAATGTCGTACACAATTGACCTTTGTCGTCCGGCAAGTCTAGATATTTGATTCGGTGACTTGCATTGATTATAGTGTCTAATAATGAGATTTCGCTCAACTTTCACCTTCTTAATTGCCTTTCGTCCCTTGCCTGTCAACACTTCAGGTCGCCGTTCGGTAAAAGATGCGTTTCGCCTCGCCACAGCCAAGTGGAAGCAAGTGCGCCCACAGCTGGACAGCAGTGACACCGGTGGAATCCCCTATAAACGCGTTTAAATCGACGTGCACCGAGTGTCCGAATACTTTTTGCGGGCGAAAGTTTTGCATATCGTCTATTGGACTCAAATTATAGCAAAGTAACATAAAATTCTCGTTATTTCAATTTTTCAACCTTTACAGCAGCAGTGAAGGATAATATTACATTAATGTTGAACCCGAAGAACAAGGAAAAAGTGCAAAGGAGTCGAAATAGTAATATTGGCTGGGAACAGGTGCTGTCCGAATACTTTTCGCACTCACTGTAAGTAAGCCGCTGAGTTTATGAGAATGAACGAAACGAAAAGACGCCACAGTTGTTTCCATTGTTAGTGGAGACTACTGGGCAAGCTCACACCCTTAAATACATTTCTATAAGAGCTAATAAAATGAATCCTGGCATTCACTTACTTGGAAAAGAACTTTTTTATGCTACGCAATAAGTTTAATTAGTAGAATCAGAATTTCCACTGGTTAAAATGCGTAAATGACGGCAAATCCTAATTTACTTGCAAATATTGACTGATACTTATGATGAGCATACATGAAGGAGAGAGAAAATTTAAATTGATTTAAAATTATAAATCAGTTCCTATTCCTCCTCAATTTATTCTGAATTACATTAATGCAACCAATTAAGCGGTGAGAGAGATGTGTGATGACGAAACACCGAAATTAGCGAAGCAATGAACACCGCAGAGAAAATACATGTTTGAACCACTTAATCCTGAATGGGTAAATAAGTTGACCATGTTTTTCACGAATTGAATTATCTAAACTCCAGTGTCTATTGGTATCTATATTTTCCTATGCCGAAATACCATAATCAGCACACGGTAGGGTTTGCATGGCCAAAATATTATACATGAGGGAATAATGGAATTTTTCCACCATATTAGAATTTTTTGGTAATGTCTTGTTGGATTTTTTTTGAGCTAGGATTGACTATGATGAAGTGTATTAAAACTAGTCAACCTTAATTTCGGGATAGATGACAGAGTCGTCTGCAAATGAGCATATTTTATTGCTTGTTCGGGAGCATAGGTTATTAATTAACAATTGGTTATTTTCCAAGCTTATGTGTGTTAGATCGATGTTCACCGGAAGTGCTAATTACACTTATTATAGTTTCTTTCTCTGGAGCACGCGCTTTGGGAATGCAGTCGCCATTTTCCGGCGTAATCGCCTCTGCTGTCCGTAAAAAAAGCCCTGAGGATGATCAGCAAGTCGCTGCTCGAAACGTCTGGAGACATGGACGACATCAACTGGTGGAAAACCAGGGAAACTTTTCTATATAATAATGTGTTGACTGTCCAATGAGCAATCACATTTCGCAAAATTTTCATTCGTTCAGCAAAAAGTTTCCACCTATAAGAGTAGGCCAACTGATAATGAGTTTAATTTTTAGAACAATATTAACGGAGAATATTTATATAATAATTTAATATTATTATGAAAATAACAATATTAAAACAGCCAACACATAGAATATACGGCTCAACCCCATCTAATGAGGAGAGAATCTTTTTTTTTTAATGTCCACAACTAAATATGAACGTTCCTTAAACAAAGACATGTTCATCGGTGGTGCGTGATTGAAATCGTGGCCATCCAAAAGAGGCATTGTTCCCGAAAACCCGTGCGCGCGCGCGAGAGAGACGGATATCACATTTTTCTGTCCGAACGCAACGCGCAAATGGCCGCGAGGCGTCGCATAATAACGGGTGGGAATGGCGAGAGATTGGAGCAAGGGCATCTCGGGGTTCATTCTTTTCCTCGGATAATTAGTCGACCTTATCTCGTTGGCCCTCCAAGTGGATTTGTGGGACGTACGTATTCGTGAGCTTTCGTTTCTCAGGCGGAACGTGTGCCTTACCGAAAGCTGTCCCTTGTGAACAAATGAAAAGAAGTATGAAAATGATAGCAGTCTCCACTCGGAGAACAATACTATTCTTTTCATTTTCGCCCTCGTCAGTCACGCAAAAGATGACTTTGAACGTTGAAAATTGTCCATTCGAGGTTTCCTCTGAACCGATCATTTCCATTGACCACGACGCTGTGACCGATTAGCGCGGCTGGTCCACAATGACAGACGTAAGCCGAAAGGGTGCGATGTTGTACGACTCCAGCCGTTGACAAATAAAAAGGAGACGCCCTAACGAAGTTCCGCATTTACCCCTTTAAGGTCCGTAAGGATTGCAGCCATTCAATTGCACAACAAAATACATGCGTTTCTAGACTAATATTGATGCGTAGATTCCAAATACATTTAAATAAAAGTGACATCTCTAACAGTTTCTCAGGTAAAGTCCATGGGGACAAATATGTCCCGGTTTGACGTTAAGGGTAAAATTCATTCAGAATAAGAAAATCGTATGTGCTAATTATAGCGTTTTTATTACTATCAGTTGGGCCAATGAATATGGTCGCAAGGTATTTTTAAAATCTTAAACTTCCAAGCACATGGTAACGTATGGAATGCCCAGAAATTAATAAAAATAATAATTAAACAAATATAACTGAAAATTTTTCAATTTTTTCAGATCATCATTCAACGTCGGTCATAATAATATTTTACTGTATATTGTTTTCGCTGCTATTATCAAGGAACATACTTTATCCATAAAAAATAATAATAAACTACTATGTCAAAAAATTCAAGATACAAAACGTTATTCTTTTCGTGTGACTGAAGTCCTATTTGGGACATAAATGTCTCATGGACGTTAAGGGGTTACTATCCGTTCCGTTTGAGGCTTGATTTATGCGGCTGCCACTTTGTACGCATTTTAACCGGCTTTCATAAGTGCAGAGCCATCCATTTATTCTCAATATTCACAATATAATATTTGCAATCGCGGGAAATAGCTTTGAAAAGTCACGGATTCGATTGATCACACCATCACGAGCATAAATGTCAGTTAACAGCCGTAATTGGGTCATCCTCCCAATAATAATCGTACAAAATTATGTCCATGGACTGCTATAAAAAAACCAAAACTAAACTGGCATACTATTTTTTGTTACTAATTTTAGTGACACATTAGTAAAGAAAAATAATTACATTCTCCAAATTTAATGTCCCCAGACAATGATTCGTCATGTCCGTGGACATGTCTCACATAGATTTTCAAATAGGTGTTTATTGTATTAACATCCTTTACTAAATAACTTATTATAAAATCTATCATTAAACAAGTTACAATAATATAAACATCCAAAATAGTCTTTTTTGGTTGCTTTCATTTCATTATATTTATCATAAAATAAAATAAAATTGTCCTACCCAAGAAAGCGATGTCCGTGGACACAGGGAGAAGGGGGAATTATTTATAGGAGATGGTGGCAGCCCTGAACAACCAGTGTGTAGAGAAAGAGATTGTAAGCTATATTGGGTTGCTTGAGTTTACACTTGTATTAGTGAATGTTTTAATGCTGGAAGAAAAATTTTAGTTCAGTTTTTTGAAAGAGCCAAGATCATCAATCATGTCCGTGGATAAGTAAAAATTAGTAAAAGTGAAATCTTTTAATACTACTTACAATTGACATGTTTCTTACAGCTATAAAATGCAAGTTCCATGCAGCAAGGACATTGTCCTAACTTATTGTCAGTACCAACTATAACTTAATTTAGAGGAAATGATCATGTCCGTGGACATCATGATCGCGAACTCTGCAGTCCATAGACATGGCAGATGGAAACGGACATGATGACACACTATGACCAGCTACAGAATATCCAACGACAAATAAAACAAACTTTTTCTCGTGAACATACACACTATTCCTCTCTTGCTGTGTCCGTGGACATATACAGGGTGTCCCATTTATCTTGACCACCCGAAATAACTTGTTGTCCACATGTAAATTCAAAAATGTGTCAAGCAAATGTCCATTAGCCGTCAGGGGGACATTCATTACCACGATTTCCTTCCTTGTAGCTTTGTTATTTACAAAGATATGAACAGCGGTATTTCTTTTTAAATGGCACCATTTACTTTTTATTCGGCAATTCATTTCCTCCATTTAAAAAAGACATACCGCTGTTCATATCTTTGTAAATAACAAAGCTACAAGGAAGACAGTCATGCTGATTAATGCCCCCCTGACGGCTAATGAACATTTGCTTGACACATATTTTTGACTTTGCATCTGGACATAAAATTACTTCGGGTGGTCATATAGGGGATAAATAAAATATATAAATGGGACACCCTGTATATCATGTCCGTAGACAACAGAAAAGTAAAAATAAAATAAAAACAGTGTAAATCATACTGGCGATCTCTGCTACTTACGTCATTAGATTGTATTATTGACAAACTGTAATTACTCAATTTTGATTCTAATATAAGCTAAAATTAGTTTTTTTTAATTTTTCCTGTAGAAAATGTACTTTTTTGGAGATTGACCCTATTTTAGCCCCTAATTCACGGCAGAATTGGGATCGTTTAGCTGGTCAGAAACGCGAATTGGGTCCTCTATTAACTCACTTAAATGCGCCGTGGTGTACAAGATATCTAAGGTACGACTGGAGAATCCTGCGTTTTATTATCCGTGGGCACATCAATGATAGCGCTAAATATATCAACTGTTGGCAACACCTATTGTCGACCTCCGTAAAATATTTTACAAATTTTCCTGGTGTCCATGGACATCGGCAAAGCGATTAGGGAAACAGTCAATGCCCATTCCTGCCGCTAGGTAGCGCGCATGACGAGCTGTGAGAGGTCTAAATGAACAGTTAGCTGTCGACGAAGCGTGAAGGGGAATCAAAGACGCTCGGCCGGCCGCCGCGAAAGAAACAACAGACAATGACCTTCACGCATTAGCGCCATTATGGGTGGACATAATACAGCGTTTCTTTGAGGAGGGAGCCATTATGTCACTCGCACAAACGAAAGCGGGAAGAGTGGCCGGAGCGAATAAAAGCCGTTCACAATCCGCAACGATTCTTCACCCAACATGTAGATGTGAATGATATGCGATACTACGGTGGAAGACATTGGATGGATTTTAGACGCCACGCAGTGTGAAGCACCATGGTCACTTTGCCAAAATTATTTTCCACGCAACGAAATTTCCACGCAAATTTTGGCCAGTGAAATTCGTATTTTTCTTATGAAGATTTTCACAGCTTCTTTTATCAATGTTGGTGTTGTTTTCTGCGTAGGCACTAGCATTAATAGTAATAAGCTTTAGAGCGTTGACACTACATCAGTGGGATGCATCAGCGGTTGCTGAATATTACGCCTCCAGCCCTGGGCATAAAATAATGTTTAACGCTACAGGGGTATTGGCGAAGACGGAAGAATATCATCCGCGTCTTATACGTGAATCCGTCGGGAGGATGAATATAACCTCAGCCGCATGTGGAGAGGGTTCCTGGCCCAATATAATGACCAACGGCTATCGCCTTCCCTGAAAATTCAAAATCGGGTCAACAATGGGTTAACGAAACCTATATAATCTCGGGACGAGAACTGTTTCCCTCCCATTCTCTTGAAAACGCTCTCATTAGGAGGAGTGAAACGTCGAGTTAAAATGTTTTCTACACAGCAATACCCGAAAACAACCACCAACATTGAAATTCGTATTGCAACTCACAAACTTGGATGCAAAGACAAACCAAACGAAAAAAAATTCAATCGAAACAAAAAGCTTGGTACTTAATGGTCACTTGCTTTTTTTTTTTAACCATACCGAATTTTATTACCACTTTTGCCGCAATCACGTTGCGTGATTTATGGGCGAATTTTTTGATAAAATTAATTGTACACCGTTTCTTTATCCATTCTGAACATTCATCTAAATTAATGTTATACGCTATCGTTGCATAAGAGTGATATGTGATGCGCACTTGATATTTCCAAAAGCACCATATTTCCGATCTGACCATATTCTGGCGCAGCACATCGATGAATTGAGCAATTTGAACGCTAAAAACGTGCTGGAATTTCGCGCTACATAAAATTAATTTACTTCACATGAAAATATTCTTCACAAATATCAATTTTCTTATCATTTGTTGTACGCACCACTTCCCTCACCTATCTAACCATCTAGCCACGTGTTTCAACCTTCTAAAATATAATTCAGAACTCGGACTCTCGGCCACGAATGAAGTCAAGCAGTAACAAGCTGACGCTATCCCGTTCCGCCCATCCTACAATGACAATAAAATTCCCACATCGACATTGCAAACCCAGCGCCCAGCAACGAATTTCATCTTCTCGCGGCACCTATTGAGTTTTTCCCTGACAATTACCTAAATTTCCCGGCATTTTTATGACTTCCCGTACCAATTTTTATTTCCCTGACATTTTCATGATTTCTCTGACCAAGACGAACCAGCTGATGTAGACGAGTTTTTCAGTTCCCAAAAAGTGAAAACCTACTGCGCTGGCCTTTTTCACCTGGCATAATCATATCTAGATTTTACGAAGCGCGGATTGGTCCCGGTGGTGGGGTTCTTAAGCATCGAGAATCGGAGGGCCACGGCATTAAATGCTTTTATATAAAAATACATATACCGTTCACCAACGAGAAATTTAAAGGTTCCTAGATTTAAAAAAACAGCCATCAGATGTGAGATCTTTTTGCAAAAAGGTTGGCATCCATCCCTTCCCATAAAAATCGCACCATTGTTTTCATCACGACGTCTGATTGGTGTGCCTTTCCACTGTTTCGGTTTCCTGTAACAAAATGGGAAGCCAGACTCATCGTTCTCGCAGTGAGCAAGTGAAAGGGCTGGTATGCGCCTTGATAGCAGCAAACAGATTCCGGGTCGCATTCGTGAATTGCACCGCTTCGCTGCTTCATTTATTCAGATATTAGATAAAACAGTGATTATCACTTCAAAGTAATTACTTCAAAAAATTTGGGGGCCCTTTTTATAAAAAATAGCACATGGAACTCCTGCTATCAGAAAGAGATAAAATCACTCCAAGAGGAAAGGGATTGGTCCGCTCAAGTTGTTGACAATATACAATACCTAATATATAATGATTAATTTCCCTGACTTTACCTCTATCTATGGCAAAGCAGTCGTATGTACATATGGATTTTTTCCTATAGATGATTCTTAGCTCAGCTCTTCAAATAATCTCTTAAATTTCAATTTTGCAAATAGCAATTCATTATTTAAAAAATTATAAATGATACATAAGAGGGGGGGGGCACAATTTTAAAAGAAATTCTAAATTAATTGTTTTGTGTTACAAACGTTAGTCACCTTCGAAGTACTCTCCGTTTAAACTGATACATTGGTAACAGCGTTTTTTCCACTGCGCAAAACACCTTTGGTTCTCGTTGTTACCGATGCCTTGCAGGACCGCCTTCGATTCCCTTTTCACCTCCATAATGTGATGAGAACGTTTCCCATTCATCACCATTTTCATCTGGTTGAACAAAAGGAGCTCAATAAATGTGAGATCTGTTGAGTGGGGTGGGTGAGAAAGCAGTGTCACGCAATTTTTTTTTTTACCAAAAAATCAAGTTTCAAAGAAACAAATTCGGCTCCCGATACAGGCACTCGCTTCAGGGAATATGACGTAGAAAGTGAATTGAGTGATCACCTGGGTAAGACGAGGACGTTCCAATAGCGATTCACTCTCGACACTCATTTCCCTGAAGCCGGTATTCGGGACAGGAGTCGAAAGGTTGGAGGACATGGAAAAATTTACGCGGCTGAAAACCCGTGATAAGTCCCTGAATGGAGAGATACTCTCTGGGTTTTGCTCAACTATCATCACTCCACCATTTTTACAGCAAAATGTACCCATGACTGTGCGTTGGTAATAATTTATATATTTTATATTGCTGTGCAGTTTCCATTTCTTGCATTTTTGCTGCTCTGTGCCTGTACCCCGAGTGTTCAATGAAATAATACCACTGCCACTCGCTGTGTGTCATCCGAGGCCTGCCTTTCCCTCGCGAAAACATGCGCTACATAAGGGAAGAAGACCGTTACGGCAAGGGAGACGTATCTTGAGGGTGAACTCAAGGAAAGCGATGAATCGGCGAACGCCCACTCACGGGAGTCATTTGAGGAGAGACGAAGGTCGGTGAACGATGAGCTCTATCAGACGCAGCGGGCGATCGGGAAGAAATGGCTTAAAGAATAGATGGCATCCAGTTTAAGTGTACGTTCATGGAGCAATAAACGACGACACGGGGTGATGCTCTCACTACGAGACGAATATGGTTAGCGTCAGTCAATCACGACCCGACTGCTTTTCTCCGGATGCAAGCGACTGCGTTCCCTCCAATACAGCACTCTCCGTCGACCCAGCATCCTGATCTTGGACCGGAGAAAGTGAAGAGGGGATTCCTCACGAATAATGTGGCACGGAAAGCACTTGGAAAGTGAGCAGATTAAAATCCAATCCACATAATACACGGAGCGCCGTGGTCCACGAAGGGCCGATACACATCTGCGCCAAGTCGAGCAAGGCTCAACGCGAGTGACTCACAGTAAATGAGAATCCCTTTATAACCTACGACGCACAGATGGGATGGAATCGAAAAAATGTACACGAAAATATTAAACGACGTTTTTTGAGGCAGGATCCTCAAAAATTTCAACAATATTAAAAAAATTGCTGTCAATCACAAAAAGGGGGTTGTGGAATTCTAAGTTAATTAGCCGTTGTCGTTGGCACGCTAACTTAGAAAACTAATTAAGGAAAGGGGCTTTACAAATTTCTTTCAAAAAAATAAAGATTAAGCACCAGATGATGCTATCGGAATATTTCAACGGTATAAACAACTTTATTTAAATTTCTTTAAAATTAAATTTTCTGTATTTGAGCTTAGTTGGAAATATTTTGAACAGAGTTTAGATGCACGTACAAAACAAAGTAGAAGCTAAGTTTAAAACGCTAATTTTACGTCATTTTTGGCATAAATTGGAACAAAAGCTAACGTTTAAAAATATATGTCGGAATTTTCATGATATAGATTACGGACGCTTCGGTACTAAGTTAAACATGGCAACAAAGGCTCATGAAACTGGTGTACTTGGTAGTGTTTTTTTGACGCATTGATCATATATCATGCTCATTGGTAATAGTAAAATTTACGCGTAAGGGATAATATAATCAATTTAAGAGAGAGATCGCAGAGGATACATCTGATTCATTAAAAATGCATAAATGCGAGTAGGAGAGAGAAGAATAGGATCCCCTGGAAATTTTTACCACTTTGCATGGTGAAATTTTGCTAATAAAGTCAAATTAACCGAAAAAGATAGGGAAATATACGAATAGTTCTCAATACAACAGTTGCATATATATGAGACTATGTTTTATAATTTAGCGAGCGCGGAAAACGTCTCGTCGGCAAATAATTTTCAAATCTTAAAACATGATTTCTATGTCCGTTTTACCACAACGCCCTTAAAGACACCGCAAGTTCGCAAATCAACCCCTTATTAATTTGCGAACTTTCACCAATGCGCTTAAGATGCACCTAGATTAACGTTTTTTACAGGACAATTTAAATATGTAAAAAAACGTGTACCTTCTTACAGATGGCGTGAGTTCCCACAGCGCATTAACCTTAGAAGGTGCCATAAAAAGCTCCAGAAACACGTATCTAAAAGGTGAGGCTAAAGATGGTAGCAGCAGGAATCAGATGCAATGAGCATAGAGTTAAACACCGGCAGTAAAGGAAGCCTGCGAATCTTTCTTCACGAGTCACGTTGACTCGATATCAAGATAAAAGTAGTGGAAATATAATTTTAACGAAATATTTACTTGAGCTCATGATTGATGGGTTTTAAATGGCCTTACTTTGGATAGATGGTTAAGGCCTAATCACTCATTTCTTTTTGTTTTTCCGAAATCTTTCTTTTGAGGAGACATCAACTATCTCAGTCATAGCTAACATGGTAAGGCCCACCTTCGTCAGAGATTTTATACGCCATTTTTTCACAATGATTACTTCTTCAGTTCGTTAGTCTCGGGGATAATGATGGCTTGGTTATTTGACTTGATTATGAATAAATGAAAAATCAGAAGAGGTGATACTAATTAAGTCCACAGTGTCATATTCCGTGACACCATCTTCGGCTAACACCAATCAAATGATCGCATTCCACGTATTTTAAATCCATTCTTTTCTCATTCAACTTTCATTCAACCGGTGACATTTTATTTTCATTACTTAAGTCTCAAATTCATTTAATATCTTGTGAATTAAATGCATAAATATAGTCTTTTAAAAATATGCACACTAACCTGCATATTGTATACATTTAGCAAAAAAAGTACCCAATGAATGAAGGAACGATATATTCTGTGCGTAACGCATTTCATAAGCGATTGTAAATGATGCATACATTTTCAAAGGTAATAATAGAAATATTAATTACATATTAATGCAAAGCATTAATAAAAAATAAAATCACGAAACATGGTTACTATTCTTCTCTAACTGTATTTTATTGAGAATCGTTAAACAAATGGACCTATTATGTTATATTTTCAGGAAATTGAATTTAGAAATCAAAATATTTACATTAAGTCTTACGCAGGAAAAATTATTGTTAACGACCAATTTACGAAAATGGTGAGACCTTACGTCGCTTTTGAACACCAAATCCATGGCGTAGCAATTGGGGGGTGAGAAATGGATAAATCCCATTCCAGAACATTACAAATAAATTTAAAAATATTCGCAACATAGCACTTTCATTTGTTTGAAAAACTGTAGTAATTAAATGTTTGAAATAATTTGGCCTCTCTAATTTACTCAAATAATAACTTGTTTGAATAATTAACGAATTCTAGCAGTTTCTTGATTCCGTTTACTATTTCCCGGTATGACTGTGCGCTAGGATTACATTGGTTGAGAAACTGAGAATAGATATCCTTAAATGTGCGTTTACACTGTGTAACATGCTACATAAAACAAGTTAAATATAACATGTTTTACGAAAAAGTTACAAATCAATGTAACATATTTCATAAAGCATTGTATTCTAAAAAATTAATTCGTGTTATGTTTTAAATCACAGTGTTACACGGATATATTATGTTACAATATGTTACACGGATTTAACTCTTTTTCGTAAAACATTTTATATGGAATTTGTTTTATATAACATGTTACAGAGTGTAAACGCACCTTAAGAGTGACATGGAGAACATAATATTAGAGCCCCACTACATTTCCAGGTCCGACAGAATCGATAAATTAAAAGAGATATTTTGCCGAAAGGATTGGTATGCGAATTCGTTTTTCCCCCAAACCATAAAGGACTTTAATAAATGCCGGTCGTAATTTCGTTAGAGCACTTCATTTTTTATGTGCAAAAGCCTGCTGTCCTAACACCTCCTGCCACACACCTTTTTTGGCGGCTTGCGGGGTATTATGTAGTAAGTGAAAATTGTTGCTTCGAGTGTCTGATTCGCACAAAAATCGTCCTTTTACGTCCTCATCTACCCGCCCCCGCTCATTCCACATCCTCCGCAGCGCAGTGCACATTCACTCCCGCTCTTTCACTTTCTCTCCACCCGTCAGAGGTGTAAGCACGCAGCCATCCTCATTTCTTCTCTCCGCGACGGTATGTCACGAGGCCACAGCCACTGCACCTTCCCAATCGAGTGAAAGAGAACAACATCTCGGCACGCTAATCTCGCATCGTTCAAACGGGACGAGAAAGATACAAATGTAAGAAAAAGCACTGCGATAATGGCAACGAGGGCTTGCTTCACTGCGAGTTGTGCAAGCGATAGACAGCGAGCATCGTCCCTTAGGCTCAGGCTGACTATTCATTACAACAGTAGCAAATATGGATTATATAGGGGTGGTGTGCTTCTTCAAATTCAAGGCGAGGGAAAGTAATTTTTAATCAGGACACTTCTTGTTATTTACCACTAAAATGAATGTGGAATTTTATAGGTAAATTAAAGAAATAGAATATTACTAGTACATAGATACAAAGCAGTAGAAAATGAAATAACGACCCTTTTCATTACGTTTCCAATCAATTACTCATTCTTTATTCAATTCAAGGAATTGATAGGTGCAAAATGAGCTTAGTCGTCGACACACCCAGACCCCAGCTAACTACTATTACGAAGTACAACGACAGCTCCTAACAGAATGTGATATAAGCTGAAACTCTAAATTTTCCTCATTGTGGAGGGGGTTGGGGAGGGGGGTTTGGGCCCTCCCCTCTCCCTAAATGTACGCCCCAGTATCACGAAATTCAATTGTGAACGCCATGGAAAACATGGAGCCGAGAGGGGTTTTTGAGAACAAAAATTAATGTAGTAGATTGCTATAAAATATAATTCACGTAGAATTGATATATGCAGATAAATTTAATATAAGTATGGTTAATGTATACCCGGTAACTCCTCATTACTGCATTCAAAAGTAATTTTCAGAAAATAATATATATCCTAACGCTTTCGGATGCCTCATTGTAAATGTTGGTTACTTAACACTCCAATTCTGAGACCCCAAAGCTTCCCGTGACGGCTTTCCGCAATTTCAGAATAATTTTCTCTTTGAATTTGCGTTCGAGAAAAATTGAATGGTATATTTCCAATATCATAATAATCATTCGAAGAAAAGGATAGAACCGAGCAAGAATGAAAGAATAAATTGAAATATACTCATTTGAAAAGATGCTTATTCATAGCTAAAATATTACCCTGAAAAAAAGTTTACTTAGGACGAAGTTTCTAATGTGGCTCCACTTTCATCTCGGGAAACATTCATGAAGATCCCCCGTCATCATGAAAAAAAGAGACAAAAGCAAGTCTCCGGTTTTTCAAATGTCTCCGATATGCATGCATAATTCATGCCTTAAACTCAATTCCCTTAAACCCTCTCCCAAATTAACTTATTACAGGTCAAGCCCTTTTAAACACCCGATCTTACACAGGAGCCAACATTTCTAAGCAATTTTCTTCAAAGGAAAATTAAAAGACTTGAAGCCTGCAAAATATCGCTTAATGAAAAAGGCTAACAATTAAGCACGGAAGATAGTCTCAGAACTATTCAACTTGTCAGTAAAACTGAAATGCTTCAACATAGACGGAGCTACATTACAAAAAATATAATCATAGATTTATATTTTCCAGCTTACTCAAGCAGCGCTCATTTATGAAACGCGAACGAATGAACTCTTTCCGATAAAATTTCATATTTGTAAGACCTTTATAACTTAAATAGTACGATTTTTTTCCGATTTAGCAAATAAAATCACCTGCGTCTCACCATTTTCAGATCAACAGAAATTCTTATAAAGTAATTACATTATCTACTAATAGTGCCGCGGATACATTGAGTAACGCCTTCGGAAATATTGATTTGAGTAATATCTTGATCAAATAATAATTCCCGTTATGGTGGGTTTCGATACCACATGGGGGCTTTCATTTTTATTAAAAGTGGCTTTCTTAGTTACTTGAATGGTGAAAATACAAATAACTACGAAAACTACTGTATAAAAATCCCTACGCCAAATAATCCCGTGGACAAATAAACGAACCACGAACAAGATGTTTGCGGACTCTTTGCACCGAAAAACAAACCAAACAAATATAACAATAAATTTTCATTATGTACCATGTTTATGATCACGTCAAAAGATTTCGCTTCAATAGGGTGGAAGTTTTGAGTGATTGATAACCCAGTAGTGACTTGCACAAATATATGGCCCTTACTATCGGCGGTTACATCATCTTCTGATTGAATGATACAAAGAAGAACTTATCGCTGAGCCTGAATAACAACATCGTTTTTTCCTGCTGGATTTCAGGAATCATTTGAGCTACGATTTTCATTGATGGCATAAGCAATGATATTCTATGTCAACGGGCCATTTGAGTCGTTATTGAGTTCATCCCGTCCGTAGTAGCGATTGCAAGGATTTTACTAAGCCAATTTTAATTTCGGATAAATGCGAACTTGTATGAAAAGTAACTTATTGCAAATCATTGAATAACACAATTACCTTTTTCGCAAAATTCAAAAGGACATTTGCTATACGCTTTTCAAAAATAGGAAAAATGTAGTATCCGCAATGGCTCCCATCAGATCCGTCTTTGCGTTCCATAGTGTTTGCTCTATATTATGCCCATCATAACTTTGGAGACGAATAAAAGCTATCCTAAATCACTCAGTCTTAATAATAACTCGATTAAATTTCACATAAAAAGAAAGGGTTCAAATGAACTAATATTTTCGGAGGGATAAGATGTCACAACTCGGGAACATTATTTACTATTTCGACAGGATATTTTTGATAGAGCAGTTTCCTTCATCAAGTAAATTAAAATCCATATAAAACGGTCCATATAAAAAGTGTCCCCCGTTGATGCATTCAAATTGTGCGCAGGGCTTAACTTAAAAATACCAGTTAAATTGGAAATCAAAGGACGAATATCAGCTTATTTGAAAGAATTCAGAATTTCGGTACTACGGTGATCGTATATTTGATATAATGAGATGGATCATCATCAACTGAACTAAAAAAATAATTTGCCGAGTCCTACGCTCGGAGAAACATGTCTAAGGGCTTGAATTCACTTGGGCAATGAAAACGTCTAGGAGTGAAAACTTTGTTTCGATGAGAACAGTATTGCTTTTCATCACAAAACCCTTTATGCTATTAGCTAGAACAATAATCTGTCACTGCGAAGCATAGTTAGTCCAGTGGAAGATGAAAGAGCAAAGAAGATGGAGACGTCTATTGCACGTCTCTATCAATGAATGCCACTTTTTACTCACTTATTTCACCTTATCCTTAGAGGTGGATATCTTCAATCAACAAGGGGAAGACTCATGGATGGCACTTACCTGAAAAGAGAAATCAAGAATATTAATCAATAAATAGAATCGAAATTAACAAATAAGATATTTATAATTTTATATGTTACTAAACTCATAATTCACTATAAATTCAGAACAGAAAGCAAAACAGGGAAAACTAAATTTACTGGGCGACTTTGGTGTTTTCCAGTGGATAACTTTCCTGATGACCCTTTGTATTGTCTAACCTCTCTCTTTCCAACCATTTATGCTATGGTAGATTCAAATGTAAGCATCCCTCTTTTCAAATTATAATAATTCGCAAGATTTTTTCGAATGGATTTCCAGCTGAAAAAAGGATTTTTCATTGAAAATATTTTTTCACGGTGAAAGTTCCCCTCGTAAACAATACTTCAATTGTGCTCACAGGAAAGAAAAGGATCAGTTTTTCAAAGTATAGCTCTGTCCCAGTTTTGAATGACTCTCTCGATTGCCCAACCATTGCATTGCTTTCTTCATTGCTCTCACAACCATGCGAACCGATATTGCACTAAGCATTACGTATTTGGCGGCAAAAACGACGCAGTTGAGTTTTAAAGCGAAGACTGGGTCACAGAGATCATCGCTTTTTCCGTGGGAAAGGTAATTGAAGAGAAGTGACCGCAGAGCTTATTCCAAAAGACTTCCAACTCCCAGCATTCACACTCGACATCTTTAACCCTTTCTAACCCAGAGCTGATTATGGGAGAAATCAAACATGAAGATTTTTCATTTTGAAAACCTGAAAATTTAACACTCAATTACAATTATCGTGGCAGCTAAATATTTCGGCATTAAAATTTACTCTGCAAAATAACGGGTAGTTTAAATACTTCCTTAATAGAGCTTAAAGTTTAAACATTCTTGATGTTGCTTAGAAGCAACATTGGGTTAACTCATAATAAGCAAACATATCAGCCACCGCCATCGAATTAATATTTAACCCCCCCCCCCCACTAACTGGATAGTATTATCATTTGAAGTGAAAATGTTCATGAATAGATAAAAATCACCGAGGGGATGGATGTCATTTATTTTCTTCATTTAAAAGGACGCAATAACGTCCCTCGTCCGGTCGTATCCTGTCTTTTATCACAACCAATTAATCGTTTAAAACTCACGTCTGGAAAGGTACAGAATAGAAGAAACGGCGTTCGACCACGCATATTGGTATCTCAAATATGAATACTTGGCATCTCAGGAATTATAGAAAATACAGGAATTATGAAATTTTCAAATTTGAGAGACAGCCAAATTTTGAAAAGGGTCTAATTTATATGCTTTTAGAATTACCGAAAGTTTGGTAATATATTTGGTAACATAGTTTTATAATATGATGGTTCTGCGTAAATATTGAATTGTAACATCAGATTTTAAACGAGTAATACGCCACGAAAACAGAGTGGTAAATCAGAAATGCATCGTCTTTTCAACATTGATAATTGAGTGAACACTCATTTTGTGGCCCGTAAAAAAATCAGTAAAAAATGGAAAGGCCTTTCTTTAATAAATCGCTGCGTATCCTGAGATCCTCGCTCGAGTCTAAGCGGGGGCATACCATTTATTTCTCCGTGGAACTCTTGACAGTACACGTGTTCCCGTTGATATTTATCGTTGGCTAGCACACAGTTAGTTCCAAAACCTTTTCGAGGGCTACAAAACGCAAATACAGTAAGTATTACGGCACTTATTTCATTGAACAGGTTATTTTATAAACCAACTCCAGAAGCCAAAACTAGAGTACAGATAGCTGACAAAATAAAAACTAAAAGACGGGAGTATAATAAAATATTCAGTTAAATAATGAGCCAGGATGATTATGAGAAATGAATTGATGAGTACCAAAAAAAACATTGGATCCATCCGTTTATGGGAAAATGCTCGGACGGTCCGCGTGATGAAAATATTTTAAGGCCGTTTGAGGTAACACGGAGAGGATATGCTAAAGGCTAAAAACAAATTTGATTCCAACTGTCGACAACATTCGGCGAGTGGCCAATCATGAAGCGAAGGACACAGCGAGCTGCTTGTATTAATTCTTCTCAAGAGAAACAGCACCTTGCGTATTCGAGGCATGTTTGTTGCAGATTGATACGCGTGGTAAAATGTCAAGGTTTTGAGATTCGAAAATAACCAGCAATCGACATCAAATCGTACGCCACAAAACGTGGGAAATGAAAGAATAATATGATGCGGTATTTCTTTCTAATCAATGCACAATAAGCCAAGAAAACTACTCATAACATTTTGATGGCTTTTCAGCTACTCTTTTGAAACTGACAATATTTGCCGACGTCAAAGCATTGCTATGAACAGCCTGAGGGCTTACCTTGACCTCCTCTTATTTTAATTACAACCTCTCTCAAATCGCTTTTCCCTGTCGCGCTTGACATCGGAAAAGAGTTTACGACTTTGAGAAGAGATACGTATGGCTATAATATATGCAGACGTGAAAAACGTTGGAGAATCTTGCAGGATTCATAATAGGCATTTCTTCAATGGCAGCAGTTACTTCAGGAACAAAAAAGCCAAGTCACTGCACTTTTAAGGATAGCAATTCAATAGTTTTCCATTTCTCTTTCCAGCCATTTTTAACATACCTTCCACAAAATCCCATAGCTATAATGCATTAATATTTTCATTGCTTTTTTTAAAATACATCATCTTAATATTTCATCTTCATCCAAAATCGGCCGCATGGAAATAAAAAATATGAAAACATCGCTTAAAAAAGTAGAAAAATAACACCTCTAAAAACGTTTTCTGGATTTGACTTATTCATTTTCCTTTCACGAAATACTGGAAATATTTCCTCGTTTAAAACAAAAACTGAAAATCTAACAGATCTCTTCGGGATGGGGATTTAGAATTTTATGCACAGAAGGTTATTTTTTTTACTGTTTCCAATGCGTCAGTCATTTTAATTAATTTATAGTTAGTCCACATATTCGTATCAGTTTGAAGAAAATTTAAGCGATTTTCATAATAGGAATGACACATTTTTGCGTTCTCTGCTGCGTATTTCAAGATAATGGATCGCAAGGTTTCTCTCTTTCTGCAGTGTGAGAAAGTGGTCAAGGCACTGACTCTAACAACAGCTATTTATTCCTCACTTACGGGCTGATTATACTAATTATCGTATTCAAACATGTTAATAGAAATGGTTCACATAAAAATATTTTAACGATCAGTTGTAATTGTTGGCTTTTTGAAGAACCACTTTTCAGTTATTGCTTACGAGTAAATCGCCTAATGCATCCACGTCTTGGGAGCTTAAAAAAGTGTCCGACTCTGAGAACGTCGTGATAAAATCGATTACAACTTCGATGTACCTTGACCGATATTTCGACCGTATCCTGTTATTTTGACACAAACTATTATTATTTAAACATAACTTTTGTAGAAATTATCGGAAATTAGAAATTAATTTACCTACCAAGAAAGCTAGCAGAATTAAAATACTATAAATTACATTACCATTCAAATGTAAGTCAGTTCTTTCGTAAATTAACGTAAACATTACGAAATATATGTTACCTCAAGGGCTACTCTGAACACTCTGAAAATTGCAAAATGAAATCGTAAATTTTTAACGATCACTATGCACCATCGAATAAGACAAACTACAACCGGTCGAGTGGTGGTGAACTTCCCCCCTAATTGTGGGCTACAACTAATTCTATATTCCGAACATTAGTGAATGGCTGGAATTGAAATAGCAATCATTGCCAAGTAGCGAGTAACTAACAATGCTTGAGGAACAAAGGTCGAGATCTGCGGAGTGAGAGAATTATTGCGAGATGTAGGTACATAGCTATGTGATTGAGATAAATGCATAGTTTTGCATTGTCCCATTGTCTGCTAATGAAGGCCTCTTTGAACTCCTTCACGCATGCTAGATCATACCCACTATCAAGTCTCCATCAAGTTCTCCCGTGAAATGCCACCACTAGACGAGGTGGTCATAATCTGGGATTGGCTAGAACATCCTATTTAGCGCTTGCCCCATATGGCACCGATGCTCACCAGGAAGTAACGCATACGACCGAAACTTTAATTGGTGCCTTCACTTTCTCTTTCCCATCGCATTCGACGACTGATACATTGCAGATCAACAACAGTGCAACAATGATATGGACTAAAGGAGGATTGCCATTTCATCTGAGAAAAAGGAGATATTTGAAGTTCCCGAATGAAAAACAATGATTCCTTCGAACCAACGGCAAAATCACAGTTTGTCAAGTTTAACTCGCGCAGAGCAATCAAAAATATTCCTCAAGTCTGTTTGCTCAAGTGGTAGGTACTTTCAACACTAGCATCGCCTTTTCCGCCAATACACGCAGCCAGTTCATCGAGATGTATAAAGTCATTAGGTATTATCAAACTGCGACCATGTACCTTCAGGAAAAAAGCCACCCTCAGATTACGGAAACTACGAAGCTGGAGTATGGTTTTGCTATTATCCTTTTCTTCAGAAATATTCGCACCCATGCTATAAAAGTTATAACTGAATTTCTTTAATTTCTCTGAGAGATAAATAGAAATCTAATTTAAAACATTCGTGAAAAAAATTAGTCCTGTCCATTTCCAAAACAACAAGGAGCAGACGAGACATATTTTTTCTTTGCATCCCATATAGTGCACTTTATCCTCTTCACCGTCACGAACATAATTCTCTTTTCCCCGTCGGACTGTAACGAGTTTTAAAAACCGGGTGCCCGAGGCGGAAGCAAAGCATGAACATTCAGTCACGGAGAACCGACTTCACGAAGTCAAAAAAAATCCCACATTTTTTCTATCGCTACGGATGAAAGCTGTTTTTTGGGTAATTTTTAATGTGGCACAAAAACAGGAAGAAGTTGAGGGCTTCAAAAAGATAGGACTAAGATGAAAAAAACGATGCTGGATTTTGTACGTCCTTCGATCTTGCGTTTTCATAAGTTTACGATCTCGATGGTAAGTGCACGAATATTTCCATTATTCCAAAGCGTTTACGTATGGCATGCGTATACTTTTCTCTCTCTGATGCTAGTTAAGAATGAATCATCAAAAACAATTAATTAAGAAACTGAACCTAAATAAATTCCAATGTCAAAACCTCAACTCAATTTATTGTGGACTTGTGGCAAGATATACAAAATTATATACGATGGCGACAAACTCGAAATGTCAGTATTTAGGTTCAAAAATAAAATAACCGAAACATGTAAAAATATTCCAATACTTAGGTACTCGTCCGGCAATAACAATATTACGTTCTGAAAATATTTATATTTGCCCTTTTCACAGCAGCATTACCCACCTATTGTACATTTGTAGATGTTTACGTATTTCATGATGCATAAGTTTAATTTTAATACGTATGGTAAGAAAAGACTGACTAAAAATTTAAATTTCACTACGTGAGTTCACATTAATATCGGTCAAAAATTAGTTACTCTATGCACTTATAATTCTAATATCTCTGACTAAAATCTAATGTTTCATCAACAAAAAATCATATCAAGTCTTAAGGAGCCTAGGGTGTTTTCTATATAATATGCATATTTTGCGAAACTTCGCACATTCAAAACATTCTGTGATATTCCAGGATAAAAGCAAAAAGATAAGATTCACTGAGTTAGTTTCATAAAAACATAATGCAGTTGAAACATTCAGCATTGAGCATGATGCATGAAACAAAAATTCATTTGTGAACGCACAGATATTCTCCTGGGGACATCTTTCTCCAATATTTCTATGATGAAGCCGTGTTTACACTTTTATGCATTTTCCCATGCAATTACGTAGCTGGATAAATGCGTGCACGAAATTATAACGGAGTTTATATTCTGGACACGCAATTTTGCATTAGCGGATAAAAGGATAAAAATAAGAGAAGAAAGTGGTTGATGACCTACAGAATGGAGTTAAATACTTTATTTACATTGTCAACGTATATTTCTCAACGTAAGTACACTCTTGAATTAGGATTACCTTACGGTTTTATCGAGTCGTCAGTTTTTCTCGCATGGCCTCCAAATTTTGGATGTATCACTTATTTCACTTTGTGAACAGCCCTAGAAATGTACCTATTAGTTTACTTAATGTAGGATTAAATATAAAGAAAGGTGGCTATTCAAGAGAATATATATATATTGATTGCGATTAATCCAAGGGAGAATGTAAGGAATACACGAGTAATATGAGGCTTTTAGGGAAGTAAACTCAATATTTGCTACTGTGATACCCATATCGTTCGCTGTATGTCAACGTGAAACTTGAAATTTCGACTCACTTTTGCAGTGGGTTCAAAACATTTTCTCGAGGTTCGGGTTCAAAACAGAACTCGAGTAAATGCAGGGTAAACAGCCCTTGAAACTTATTTCAATGCCGATCAAATACTTTTTCATTACCTTTTAACGATGTCGATTCCGGCCGATTGGGGAGAACTATCTATTTTCCGATTGGTAGATTACTAATTAAATATATAAGATATATTTTCAGCCAGCAATGAATCCATTAAATCCTACTGGGCAATAAATAAATAATTACTTTAAAAAATCGTAATATCGTTTTAATTAATCGCATAATTATTTACCTTCTTGCTTCTAGTCCACGCATCGCGGAAGTGACGAAACAATCACTGTTTTTCAAGAAATCAGCCGCCGCGCCGTAAGGGAGACGGCTAAAGGTAAACTGAGGTATTGTGTCTTTTTAAATCCCTCTTAATTCAATTTCACCTTAGAAAAAATAATACAGAGGTCGACGATGATTTTTACTTCGATCTCTTGCAATCAAGGCCCTACTCTGCTGGCGAAGTGAATGGTATACCGTGCGATGACGTCAGAAATCGCTTCAGGTCACGTGTCTTCAAGCGATATTCCAGAACTTTTAATTAGCATTTTACTACGTTAGTGAAGTACTAGGAGAGTTTTGTCTAATATATTTGGACTCGTAAAAAAAACTGTCTATTCAATGAGACTTAGTAGCATGATGAACAAATTTTATCCATGTTGTAGGTGCTTACGCATGCAGCCCCGCGGGCAAATGAGTGAGTTGGCTGGAGCGATCTTGAGCCACGAGGGGCGTGCGCCGAAGTGGCTTAAACGAGAAGAAACGTCCGCGCCTGTGCATAGATATATGTACCCACACCAGAAGTTGCACGCGTGACAGTGCCCTCATTCCCGATTTGAAGGGCGCTCTTGTAAGCGCAGTGAGTGAGAGCTGGAAGAGTTCATGCGACGAGATGGGGAACAATGGATGGGTAAACTTATCGAAGAGTGATGAAAATCAAATGGACCAAGAGTCAAATGAAGAAACCCGACGAAGAGTGTGAAAGACACGCTGCTTGATGAAACTGTGAACTGGATGAGGCAAACTTATTGCGTACACTTTTCAACGCAACAGCCTCTTGAGAAAAATAATAATGGAAGAGGAAATATTATATATGGAAAGGATGGAACACAGAGACGTAATCGTAAAGGATTTCAAAGGAAAGGATCAGGCAGAAATACACGTTTGGCTGAATGGAATGCACTGGCAAAACTAGGCTTGGATCGGTGGCCGCAAACGATAAAGAAAGAAGTGGAAAACACATCATAAAGTCTCTTACTCCACTACACTGGGGGTTATATCTCCATCACCCCCAGATAGTTTCGCCACTGTCACGGAGGGCATACTGACCATCTCATGTGAGAGAGAATTTGCACGTGATATGCTGGTACGTTCGGTTCTTGCGAGTTTCTCCTGATTACGTCGTTGAAGAAAATGGCGTGTAAAATGGAAACAAATCGTTTATTCACCCAAAGTCTACATCTACATTCTACCGCGCAACCCACCTAAAAAGGCGGGTGGCAGGGGGTGCTATGACACCAGCCGTCTACGTTTGAAAAACAAATGTTCAAGCAAAATTACGATTAGCATTTATTAAAGTCCTTTGTGGTTCGGGGGAAAACGAATTCGCATATATATCCGTTCGGCAAAACATCTCTCTTAATTTATCGCTTTGGTCGGACCAGGAAATATAGTGCGGCTCTAATATTATGTTTTCCGTGTCGCCATAAAAGACATCTATTCTCAATTGTTCGAGTAATCTATGCCAGCCCCGCAAAGCCTGGTCATATGCAACAATACGTCTTCGTTTTCGCGTCAGGAAAGTGTACTGCAACCAGAGTGGTAAGTTTTTGTTTCAGCCTGTATTACATGGAAGAATAGATGAAAAACTATCGCGGATTCATAAATGTTATATTTGACTTTTATAATCTTTTTATCTAATATGTTTCACTCACTACTGGCCCGAAATGTCGGCAAAAATGGTAAAAAACCGGTTTTCTTTTCTCGATACATGTAATTACATTTATTTATACAAGGTTCCTTGATTTTCCACATACCCTTTACAATCATATTCTAACTAATGTTAACTCCTTAGAAAATTATCTGTACGTCCACAATTGATATATGGAGTAATTTTTATCGTACTCCAAGAGACTGCCTGTTTAAATTGAAAAAGAGAGTTTTAAGAGTATATATATATATAGTGTTGGCGTAGAGATGGAATGATAGGCGAAAACACACAGAAAATTTTCACCTCGACCGGGAATCGAACCGCCGACCTGCTTTTTGGGCAGATGCTTGGCCCATACTAACTCAGTTAAGCATAATATATTTTCGCTTTCACCCTGAGGTAATAAAAAATAATTAAGTGTGGAAAGTTTCACATAAATCTGTACATTATAAAGACAACACTACAGCCACATTGTTTTCAAGGTAATTTTAGGTACTTTGGTGAACGATGGAGGCGAAACATTTGGCAGAATGAACCTGTTTCCAAGTAGGCTTCCGCGGAGATTATGATGATATCTGGTGATTTTTCCGGGTATTATTCCGCGTTTATCCATTTTGTAGAGGTCACTTCAGTGGACCTGAGGAAGCCAACTGGAACGTTGGCGAAATATTGTCCTACAAAATGGATGAACGCGGAAGAATACCCGGAAAAATCACCAGATATCAGAATGAACCTGTGTTAAATTTCCATTGAAATAATAATCCCGGATGGATTACATCCTGGTCTGAATAACTACAGGGGAATCCAAATATTTCTGACAGCAGATGGTATGAATGTCATCGGTATTCTCACTGAACAGTTTAAATATCTAGATTGGAGACCAAAGGTAAACCAGTTTATCACCACGAATAACATTAATTAAGCAATGATAAGAGGCATTTGAAGAGGATCGCTTCCTGGGAGGAGGGTTGGGGTGGGTTTTTTCATCGTTCCCTCAACATCCAATATGTATTATGGAGTATTATGTTGATGTAGATGTAGACCCGTGATCCGAACATTTCAACCACAATCAACCCCTCAACTCATTCAGCTACCACCCGTCAAACGTACCACCATGGGAGAGAAGGAATAATATAGCCTAGCACCAGTACCAAAGCGCCTGCGAAAAACCTTCCAACAGAATGGATATGACGAGAGACAAATTTCCAAGGCCCTGAAAAGGTCTTTATCCAAGACCAACTCAAGGAGAGAAGATGGAGAAAGAGGAGAACCAGCTGCGAAGGCGTGTCTACCATACATCTCTTCAGTGTCAGGGAAAGTGGAGAGAATTCCGAAGAGATTCAACATGCAGGCCATCCACAAACCACCAAAAAAGATCCAGGACATGCTCGTCAAAGCAAAAGATCTGGTAGGATTGAAGACACCTGGCGTTTACCAAGTGCCATGAGGGTGGGGGAAGATATACATTGGTGAGACGGGCCGCACTATAGATTAGATACACGGCTCAAAGAACACAAGCGCCACCGACGCCTAGGACAGCCCGAAAAGTCAGCCATCGCAGAGCATTGGATGGAATGCAGAAATAGTGTTAAGCTTGACGACACCAAGATGCTCTGCCGATCCAATGGCTTTTGGGATCGACTCATCAATGATCCTATTGAAATTAGACTGGCCAAGAATACCGTCAACAAAGATTCCGGATATGCATTGAGCAACACTGGGAAACCTGTGCTCAAGACTATAGAAAAGGCTAGGCAAAAACATCACGCCAGCCAATCAGAGCGTGCCGCTTACGACGGCCAATCAGTAGTCACCTGACCACCAGAGCGACTGTATGTAAGCAAGTTAAAATTCTCACTCGGCACTCACAGCCATGGCGACAATGACCGAGTCGGACATCGAAACGTCGGCAGTTATGGAGTTCCTGACCCGGTGGCGATCCCGAGAACTCTTCACTAAGTCTATTCGCCGGGAAATCTCGAAATCTGTCTTCAGAAAAGGAATGGTGGAGATAACGTAGGCGTAAGTCGTCTACAAAGTGTAGGCGTTTGTCATCCGGGGTAATAGAGATGGGTCACCATACAAGTTGATTAAGGATACGTAATTGATGAGGAAAATATTCCACAAAACCCATTTTTAACTGCCAGGTATCTGAATATATATTTACAGAATGCTTTGTTGGTTAGTTCCGAAGAAAAAGTAAAAATGGGAAAGCAAAGGAGAGCGATACTTTCTAAAGTGCGCTTCATTTAGCCTCTAACTCCAAAAGTTGGGTATAATTTACGAGGGAAGACCTCGCCTCACGGCAATTGTCAGCTCAAAGGCGTGAGAATTTCACACACACACACTCTCGTTAAATGAGAGTCAGTTACTTTCACTGCGGGAACTGCAGTTTTTCACAAAGTTCTTTAGCTCTTCCACTCCCACCGCAAGGGCTTTTTTCGGTAGCGATGAAACGACGCGAGTGCTTAGATCAAAATAATTACTGTCCGATACCTGCCTTGCAGTCGGTGGGGCTACACATACGTATGCAGAACTAAAACCACTGCCAACCCATTTCAAGTCAACCTTTGTGTCGATTAACACCAATGAAAGACATTCTCTGACACATTTAACTTGACCTATATCCCCCAAATGGTTGTTAGATACACCAGAATGTATGGTACCAAGCCACAGTGCTTCGAAGCGAAATTACAATCGAGACTACCGAGGTATCTATGACTGAACATGAATTCAAATGAAACCGAAATGTTTTCATTGAGATAAAAATTGCGTCCATAAAGAATGCCACAAACCGACTGCGATGATGAAAGAGAAATGTTTTCGTGGCTATCGATGACTACGCGGACATTCGAACCAGAAGACAGACGAGATATTATTGCCACATTACAGGATGGAGGAGTGTTTACGATCATCTTCGTAGTGACGAGATTAAGAAGTTATTTTATAGAAAATATGGGTTCGCAGCATTAGCGTAAAATCGATTATTGCCTTGGGTGAGGGCGATAACACCATCGATATAGGTTCAGTTTAAGCAATTTAAATAAAGACACCCAATGATATTTTATATTAAAAATGGATTTAGAATTAAAATTACTAAGAACGAAGAGTATGGTACTAAAATATGGATAGGAAACTCCAAGATATTTGTAAGCGAGTGTGGTAGACAGCTTAAACGCCACAAATTGTCGTCATTGCGAGGATTAAAGGGCCCTGTTCCTCCCTTATAAACAACCCTCGTTCACAGTTATGATTTCAACAATGCACTGGGTATACAACAATTGCCATGAGAAAAAAACCACACCGCCGTTCACGCGGCAGGTTTAGAAATATTACACAATGCACTGGGTAGTTATTGAATAATCACATGAAGTATTTCATATTGCTAATTTTTTTCTCTGCAGCAATTTTTTTCACGATAAAGTCCTATTTTCCGCTTTGACTCACCCTCTTTGTCGTCACACCAATCGGCAAATGAGCTTAGTTTTCAAAAGGGAGAAATGAGACTCCACAAAGGAAAAATGCAGCACAGTAAGCAATAAGAGATTTTAATGATCCTCACGCTAGTAGCCATATTTTGATAAAACGCAGCTACCAAGATCTCGTATACGAGGTGCTACAATGGCTGAATTTCACATATGATTGAGCGTGAATTGTTGCGTAATGTTTTGGATTACCAATTAAGTTTGGTCTAAAATCATTCGTAATAACAATAATGAAACGTCACTACTAATGCGACTTCGATACTTGAAATCCCTTCTTCCAGCTTATCCTTGGGCATACGTTGAATATCAGTCAGGAATTAGAAATTTGAACAGCTTTAAACAATCCAATAAATACCCACTGTACATTTTTTATTAAGTATTTACATACGAATACAACGTCAATTCAATGCGCTTGAGAAATTGTAACAGAAATGCTTTCTCAAAAATATACAACAGGATATGAATGACTAATGCACAAATGGGAGGACTCGTAAATAGATCAAAGTAGCATGAAAATGTCTACGAAAAGACAGCTTTGAACGTTTGTGGGAAAAACTGGGGATGTTCAGTGTCATCCATTCCGGAAAAAGATCCTCTGCAGGTGTCTATATTCGTGTGCATTATCCTTTCTCACTCAGTTTCATTACTGCCTGCTGGGACACAATGGGATAATCTTGCAGTAAATCTCCGGAGACGAAAGTCCCCAATTGATAGATAGATCCGTGTGATAACCTCAACGCCTCCTTCCTGTCTTTCATTTTCGTGCCTTGATGAGGTTTCTCGGTCATGTATGAACTCACGACACCGTCTAGATCCGACAGGTAGATCCCGCGTCAAAAGAATTTGAATGCAGTGCCTGGTTTCCATGGTTCCAGGCCAAACTGCAGCTGCTTCGCCAAAAACAAAAAACAGTCAGTCACTCTTTCGCGGAGAAGAAAGTGCGCTCGCCTGAAAAGCAGGAGGCGAGGCGGCGTTCCCATCATCCCCTTTCCACCAACTTTCCTTCGTCTCCGCAAAAAGCTCCAGATTCATATCAAACTCTTGATTTCTCGTAGAGCACACGGACATTTGTAATCCCAGAGTGTCACCAAGCTAAAGGCAGCTCAGTTTAATCGAGAAATTAACTTTTAATCTGGACTGTTGACTGTAATAGCAGTCGAGTCGTACTTGTGGTCAGCGACTGCAAATATCTAATCTTCGCTAATTGATCGAATCGATTAATATGAATGCAGTTGAAGTCGATGGCTTCGAATGTATCTCTCAAGCGGCAATTATTGATGTAACTACGCGGGAAAAGTAAATTCATGATCGCAGATGGCTTTGTTTCAATTCATTACGTATAAGGAATCAAATGTAAGCCAAAAATTGGTTTTATTTTCCCACAAATGAAATTATTTATCTAATTTACTGCTTTTGTTTTCATACTCACGATAACATAAAGCGTATTGGCGCTGTTGGGACACTCCTCCGCGGATAATAGCAGTGAGATATCGTTCCTGAGCCATAGAAGTCTCCTTCAGCGAGCGAACCTGCCTTCAGATTTGCCATTTGCCATTGCCATTTCGATTGCCATCGACTTCAATGCTAGTCATTTCGTAGAGAATCGACTTTGGTGGCTACTTTACTACATGGAAGTTGCTGAACAAAGGAATCCTTCATATCATAATCACTGCCATCACAGGTAATTCAACTGTTGAGTTAAGCATAATTCAAGGCTTCTGATTAAAGCCACAAAATCAAGCTTATAGCCCTACGCAGAGGAATAAAAATGTCCACAGCGGAAGAAATGTGCGAGTCACGGAACCGGCCGACAGAAGCCAGACGAAAACTTAAATAAAAAAGCTGGTGTCATAAGCTCATGTCGTTTACAAAAAAGAGCATAGAAAGGTGATAAAATAGCAATGTTCTGGTAGATACTCTTTAAACTAGAAATAAATATTGTAATAAATAAATAGTGTGATATGGAGTTAGACTATTTATATATTTAACGGGCAGAAATATTACTTCAAAATCTGCGAAATCCCATTAAAAAATCTTAAACCCGCCTTATTTCATGAGATATATGATATATGTATAGAGTTAAAAATAATATTAAATCCAGGTTAAAAAAATTAATTCCTATAAATCACACAGTTGATTAAAATCGATCCTGGTATCTGCAAGTACACCTGTTCAATCCTCTTGGTCGCCTTATCTCACTGGCTGAAATACGAGGGAATATACCGTGGGAATAAAGGGAATACTCGCACTGGATATAAATAAGGGAAGTTCTTTTCATGATTATTCGGTACCTTCATAATTTAAAGTCGGGTGTGAGTACTCGAGGAAATGCATTGTATGAGAAGCTTGAAAGGTCAAGCATTAGAAAAATACGAGAAAAATGAAACGCAAGCGTGCGTATAGTCCTTGAGATTCTATCATAAGAGAGAAGTGAGATGTGATAAGGGGATTCAATTTCCTATCTTTGCCGTTCCATCAATTTCCCTTCGTCTCAGATTAAGCACTAGATTCAAGCCAGTCTGCACTTGTCTCAGAGCTGCAGCAGCTGCGGTCTTTTTAATTGGACAGCCACAGCACAGAGGGCAGCTCGGTTTTCACGGCTTTCCTTTCATTTCGCTCACGAAATTACAGAATGATGATAGAAATCGAATTGCGCGCACAAGGATTTCATTATTTCCCTTCGCACCGTGATGGTAACCTGAAAAAAAAGTTTTAACACTAGTGATAACACACAAAAACAAGCGCGCCGAAATCGAGCATATTTTTCAGGACGCAGACGTGGTCATGGGGACAGAGAGCTGGCTTACGGAAGATGTAACTCCTTTTGGTTTTAATTCCGCTGAGAAATGACGATTCCGCCAAATTGTAGTAAAAACGCGTGAAACTACCAGATTTTTCTCAGTACGCATTCGTATTCGTAACATGTGCTCGTAGGAATTTTGAGCTCTGAGGCTATTTTTTAGACTAAAGGGAAGGTCATCTAGTGTGATTATTAATTATTTAACTAAAAGTAACCTCCGAGGAAATCGCACTGCAAAAATGTTCACAAAAAAGAAAACCTGGGAGCGGTAACACCGGACAATAGCGTTAATACTCCCAAAACGCGTGTTCCAGAGAAAGAAAACGTACTAAATATAAATAGCACTATCAGCAAATTTCACCCACCCAGTACACAAAAGCTTGTTAAAGAACCAACCGAAAAAATCTACAAAATGTGACATTAACCTTGTTGTAGTTAATTTCCGTAGCGTAAAAAGCAAGCGCGCCGAAATCGAGCATATCCTTCAGGACGCAGACGTGGTCATGGAGACAGGGAGCTGGCTTACGGAAGATGTAGCGACAGCGAAGTTTTTCCTCCAGGATAGATATATAATTTACAGATGCGATCGACTCAATAGAACAGGTGGCGGAGTATTTATATCAGTTTAATCACATTTACAAAGCGCTGCTCACGAAAGAATTGACAACGAAATAGAACATAATTCATAGTGTCCGGCGATATCTGGTGGAAATGTTTTATATCCATGAGAATAAAATAAAATGGTAAATTTCCACACAATTGTAAATAAAATTGTGTGGAAATTTACCATTTTATTTCATTCTCGTGAACGAAATAGAAAGCGTATGCTGAACAATTAAACAACAAAACAAAAGGATTTTTCATGTTTGCTTTTTTTATAGACCGCCGAACTCCGAAGTCGATATTATGTACCTTCTAGAAAATCAAGTATCTGAATTTACTCAGAGAGACAGTAAAAGCGTAATAGTTATTAGGGGAGATCTTAATCTTCCATCTATAAATTGGGATACTTATACTGTGAAACCGAAGTCAAGGAATAGAGAAATTAGCGAGATCTTGCTCGACGCACTTTCAAATTACACTCTCGCCCAAGTAGGTGACAAGCCTTCGAGAGGAAATAAGATATTAGACCTTTTTCGCAGTAAGCCATCCTTAGTTGATAAAACAAGTCGATATTATTGACGGTATGAATGACCGCAGAGTAATTTTTTCAACGTTAAAAATTGATGTAGTGTCAGCTGTAAAAAAAATCGCAATATTTACTTATTTGATTACTGCAACTTCAATTAAATTTGGCGAGATGGTCCATGACTCTTACACAAAATTCGTGGCTAAAACACAGGATAAAAGCACAGATTTAACATGGAAACACTTATTTGAAATTCTGCGCCAAGGAATCAATGAACACATTTCGGAAAACTGAAACGTGATAATAAAGAACCACGTTGGTACTACGATGATGTCATAAGGGACCTAAGGAAACAAAGAAAACTACACAACTTGTACAAAAAGTCCATTACTTTAGGTAATAAATCGAAGGAACTTGAAGCAAAAGAAAGTTAAAATGCATAACGTTCAATAACCAAAAAATCAACGCAAACTGCATTGCGTAAGTTCAAGAAAAAAGTACTCGGTGAATTACTCGAAGGAAATCTTTTTGATCGTATGCGAGAGAGCTCTAGGGAAAATCTTCGACCGAAGATTCGATATTTGACACGGATTTGCCAACTGTGTGCCTACAAATTACAGTCCTGAGGGTTAAAGGAAACAGTCGTAAACTGGATACGCGACGAACATTTCGAGTGATCGTAAACAAAAAGTAGTTCCTGACGGAATTTGCTCTGATGTAGTAAAAGTGACATCAGGTGTTTCACAAGTAAGCGCAATCGGCCCCCTTTTATTCATCATATAGATTAATGACCTCTGCTCCCGAATTAGCAAAAAGATACGTTTATTTGCTGAGGACGCTGTCATCTATCGTGAAATTAGTGATCACTTTGACTATGAAATCCCATGGTCGGGTTTTAACAACGTTCATCTGTGGAGCCAAGAGTGGGTACACTGAGAAAAGGCGTGTCGGTGCATTTTTTAGAGTTCGTCTAATTATAACCATGTTTATGCTGTGAATAGTAATAACATAAAGGCAACAGAATAAGTGAGTAACCTTGGAGATAAGATACCTCTAACCTCTCTTGGGGGACGTATATAAGGAATATCTGTAGCATAGCCCATATGAAATTAGGATTCGTCAAGCGCATTGTGGAAAGATTTTCGGATGAGAAAGTAAAAGAAAGGTGCTATTTCGCTCTCGTCCGACCGCACCTTGAATATGCAGCGAGCGTATGGGATCCGTTGCAGAAAGAATTAATCGGCGAACTGAATAAAATACAAAGGAAGGCTGCGCGTTTCGTCCTTGGGTGGTGTCCTAACACCCCTTGACACACGCCTTTTAGACGGCTTGCGCGGTAGAATGTATACATAGATGTTGATATGTAACGAAAACAAAAGGAACGTTAGAAAAACGACGATAATGAATCCGGCGCGCCGGTTCTGATATTTCGCTATCGTACATTAAAGAGATATACAAGAGCAGACATAATTCTAGAATTGGAACTTTATTTTAAGCGGATAAATTCGACTGAATGCGATAAAAAACAAAGGTATCTTACGGCTTATCAGATGTGATATAAAATTAACTCATAACTATGAACCTGTTATGACAGTTGATAGGACCGAAAATTGTCAAATGAAATTGTTATTCCAACAAGATCACCATCCAAAGCTGAGACACTTATAATAGCGATACCACATTCCAAACACGGCTCAAATCATCCCGATTCAGAAATAACTATTTCCGCAAGCGCGTCGCGTGTAAGATTAAAGATGAGTCTTGTACTCCCCTATGTTATTACCTTTTTGCTGACGTATTGCTCGGATGACATTTATACTTTCATCTAGTAATATTCAGAGTAAGCAGAGTAAACTACCTTCAGCGTTTACCTGAATCACAAATATTTAAATAATTACATTTGAGAAGATCTATAAAAGATTAAAGTTTTATTTGTCGAATTAGACACTCGGAAAAATGTTGCCCACTACATTTAGGTACCATGAAAATTTCAAGATGATACCTTAATTTTAAGGCGAATTATCCGACTGAACCAAAAAATAGCAGTCGAGCAGGAGATGATTGTTTTGTCCTCTTGATGTTACATTTGAAAAATTTAACAGTACGGGGACGACGGCCTCGTAGATCACCTGGCTCGAGGTTTTCGATTTCACACGAATTTAAAAAAGCACAACCCCCGCCTTTCATTCGCAGTGCATTTCCGTCACGACCTGCACGTCCATTCCACATTTGGATCACAGTTCGTATTTGTAGGCGGCCTATCAACCAGTCACTGGATACATGAGCTTATCAGGATGCATGAGGAAAGGCGATGAATCAGCAAATAACCCATCCCATCGGAATTATCCACACGCAACACATCGCATCGGGATCAAGATCTTGAGCGCGATACTTGAGATATGCTGTGACACGAATAGAAAGAGAATTTTCCCAATGTATATAATTTTCCCTTCAAATACCCCATATTAGTTAATTAGACAACTTAGTATGTGACTGAGATAATTAAAGCTTAAAGCAGCAATAGACAATCAAGTACTTCGATGTAGAATTCACTTGATGACAAAGGACAACGATCTCAAATGAAAATGCACGAATTATCTCCAACGCACGAGACATCTAGCGCCCGTCACCGAGTTAATAAAACAAATGAGCATTAAATTTCCAAAGGTACTCCTATGCCTTGTCTACACTACACACTTAACTTAAGTGACTTCACTTAAATATAATCTTAAATGTGGTGCGGTAGCTACACTTGAGCTTTAAGTCGACTTGAGCACCGTGATTGTCTATATCGGGAAACAGTTATGTTGACAGATGAAGGTCTAGGAGAGCAATTAGTGAATCTTTGATCCAAAGCGACTGTTATTTGAAATAAACTTCCAAACTCCGTGAATTAACCATTTTGGATTCAGAAGGTTAAAAGGAAAGACCGATTTCAGTTCCTGAGGGAACGCTATATGGCGAGAGGTGATGGAGCCAGAGGAATTTAGAATTACTGAGCGTGACTTCGTGGAATGACATATTCATAACGTAAACAAAAACACTTATTGCTAGTCAAATTCCACTGCTTTATCAAAACCATTGATGTTCAATTTCAACCATTAATTCCTCCCACGTCCAATGAAATCGCCACATCTTATCTCCCTCGGCATCCCTAGGACTAACATTAAAGCCCTATGCAATAGTTTCAATAACAGTGTGTGGGAAGTTACTGAGTGCATTCGTTTACGTTATTTTCGATTATGACACCACGGAAAATAAACTGTTTTACCGGATCCTCTGCCGTCGTCTCATTGTCAGTCTTAAAATTCCTTAAAACGTTTCTAAGTTTTATAAATCGAGTTTCACCGTGAGCAACAGGCATAGCAATTAGTTTTCACGGAAATAAAACCAACAATAAGATGAGAAACACTACAAAATAAATTCGTCGAATTAATATCCCCAACACTAGAAATTAACTAACGAAATAGAACGCTCAATAGCCACATCATACAATACAGCACAACTTAGAACATAATCAACGGGATGATGTGAGATGGGTATTTATGTGCCATTTACAACACATGAAGAGCTTCAACCGTGCGGAAACAGTTGCCTACGCAATTTAAGTTGGGTTCTAAGATGACTTAAGTGGAGGTGTACTTAAATGAAGCTGGTGACACCTACACTACCAACTTAAATACAGAGCCAACTTAAGTAGTCACTTAAGTTACTAGTGTAGACCCGGCAATAGTATCGAAGTGATTTACGCGGCTAAGGCAGCTAGATGTCTCTGCCGTCGGAGATAGTTCTTCATTTGTTACATGAGATCGTTGTCCCTCGTCATCAAGTAAAATTAAAATCGACTCGTCTTGATTTTTGGCACTTTCGAACACGCCCGACATCTTGTGTGTGGAAATACTATTACTATGAAATGCAATCATTTATTAAGGGCTGCATCATCTTTTTACAGTATCACTTTGATCGCAATGGTACTATTTCTAAGTGCTGTTTGAAAATGACTCTTCCGGCTTAGCAAATAAATGGTGGTGACATGATATCAAGGAGAGCAGCTAAAATTGATCATTCACAGAATAATATTATTCTTACCATGTAAAAAGATGATGCCATTAATGATCAGGTACACACGCATCGTCGGGAGGGAAATTTCTGAGAAATGAAATGAACTAGGAAATTTGAGTGTCCCCTTACATATCTATTGTACTTTCTCCACGATCACATGCTTATCTTTCCATCGCTGTCTCTAGAGGTTACTTTTCGATGGCCTTTTCTACTTATCACTTGAAACGAGCGCTGATTTGAAGATTTGAGGAAAGGCGATGAGTCGTGGGATTAGCCGTCTCGTCTTCGCACAATGACTCTTCTCTGAAAGTGAATCGACCGCGTCTGGATCACGATCAGGGGAACGTGGAACGTGAGATGGATTGTTCTTCGAATGGAATTGAAATTTTTGACGCTCTGTGCCGAGTTTACTGTGGTTAATGTAGGTTTTATGTGGCAAAAGATTTGGCTAACAAAGATAATGCTGAATAATTTGAGCGGAGTGCGATTGGGATCAAAAGTAAATTTTTCCCAAGCTTCTTCTCACTCTATATCTCTCTGTGAAATGATGTTGTGCTCAAGACCTGCTGCACTCCTACCCTTTTGGGTTTACAATTTTACGCTGGGGATACGCCGATGCGAGGCTTGGAGTAAAATGCACCGAAATGAATATGGTATTAATTTAACAAAGGCAAATATAGACATTTTCCCTCTGCTGTCAGAGAAATATAATATATGTAGGCTATTTCTAGTGGTATAGGTCTCATTTTATTATTTTTTAAATTTAAAAGCATCCAACTTTGCGGGACATAATTGCACCATTATCACCTCTTGAATAAAAATATTTAAATATTTAGTGATTTAGTTTTTTTTTCACAAGACTGTAATCATCTCTCAAAATAATTTAGAGTGCAAAAAAATCAAGAAAAGTAAACAGGCGAGGCAATATACCAGTAATTAAACAGAAAGGCAATTGGAATATGGACACAATTTTAGAACTTGGAATTTAGTTCCGGAAAAGTTCAACTTGCATATCTTTTAAATAAAAAAAATACCAAGAGACCTAAACTCCATAAAATAGTCCACAGATATATTAAAAGCCCATGAATTCTTTTTAAAATTATATTTCCTATTAAACCGAAGACACATTTCACTACGGAACACAGAATCCAGATCATGTATCGCCTTGATCGTCGTTTTTGTGTTATCAGGAACTTCAAGATCATTTATCCCAATTCAAGGGTGTGTAAAGCACTGAATTTCACAAGTAACTCTGTACGCCATGTAGGGGTGTAATCACCATGATACAATCATTTGTCTTAACCTGGATTCGAACTCGGATCTTAGAAGTGAGTAGCCAGAGAGACTAACCTGATCTCGGGGAGTAAGTCGGTATGGTATTTCCTTCCGACAGTAACCACGGCTTTGCAAGATCTTTGGCTTAGCAAGCACGACCTTTGTCTCCTGTGGACATTACACGTCAACTCTTAGTTCGTTAAACCCAATCTGAAATTCTCCTTGGAGGAAGACGACTCTGCAATGCAATTAGCAGCATTCCTCACCGCTATTCAGGAGATCCGAGTTTGAATCCAGGCTAAGCCAAATGATTTTTTCATGTCGAAACTCATTCCCGTCTGCACTTTCGCCACAAACTCCCATTGATTCCCTCACCGTGCTCATAGCCGATATTATTCTGTTGATAACCTTTCAATCAATCACTCAATAGGAGCGCTAATTGGAAAATTTGAGGACGGGCGATGAGTTTGAGGATTAGCCGTCCCATTTGTGATGAGAAGGAGCTCATCGCATCGGGATCAAGATCTCGAGGGCCGTACGTGAGAGAGGTGAGGCAGCAACATCTCAGCGACGAGAAGCGAAAGGAGGAAGCAAATCCTGTCGACTCCTCACCTCCGCAAAAATACACTTTTTCCTCCGGCACCTCTTAGCCCTCTCCAAAATACACTTTCTTGTTTCCTCCGAATTATTGCAGCCATGGCAACGCGGAGCGAAGATGATCTTCCCCAAGCGGTGATTAGCGACCAGATACTATTGCGAAATGAAACTCACGAATGTGATGACGGGGTGGAAGGTCATGGAATTTCCGGGTGGTTGGAGTTGTGCTTACAGAAGTGATTACTTTCTACGCCGCCTCGCTCAGCGATCAAAATGAAAAGCTTGCCTCAGACAAAAATTGTTTTTGTTATGAACCGGTTAATCGAGGTGTCTCATTTTTTTACGCCCTCATCATTACCGCTATTCATTTTTCGGAGCCGCAACTCCATTCGTGACGGCTCGAAATGCAAACTTGATTAGATTTCACGATTCTCAACCAAACCGGAGGAAATATTTGTAGAATGTTTTCGTGGTTTTACCACTGTAGCTTTAAGCGTGATCATTGCATCGTGTGCTTCTGCGGTAAATCACGGGGAATCGCCGTCGATATGAAAAGTGGAATACTATAGTTTATCCTCAAGATAAACTGTGATAAAAATAAAGGGTATAGTTTACATTGTGTTCCTTTTCGGTTTTATCATTTATAAAGGGTTTTCCTAGCATTTTCGCGCTTCTTACCATGTCAGCAAATTAAAATTAACTGGAAATTTTCCACTTATGCTTTAATTTTACTTCATATCATTTAAAAAGGGTTTTCCTAGTTTTATCGTGCCTCTTTAAATGTTTGTAAATTAAAACTTACTATTAGCAATTTTCCACGCTTATTTTCATTTTACCTCAAAACCGGCTCCAATACATGTTACATTACCTTTCAGTGGCGCAGCCACGGGGGAGGTTTTCCCGGGTTACACCCACGAGGATTAATTACTTTATTACATTAATCCCGAAAATTTCCCAAAGGGGCGAAGGGGAGGTGTTTCCATACACCCCGGAAGGGAACCGAAATCTCCGGTAAACTCCCTCCCCCCCCCACATTTCAAAATCCTCGCTATGCTATTGTTATCTTCACGAGATCAATTCTTACAAAATGTATTGAAACCGGTCGTGAAGTAAAGAGTACAGTATTTGTGGAAAATTTCCGTAAAATTTAAATTGACAAATATGCTAGGATTTCCTTAGATTAAGCCTGTTCACAACTCAAAATATGCGCCTCTTCAAGTTAAGTTAAGCTATAGGGGGACTAATTTTACAAACATTAACTCCACATAGGTAAATTCATCAGGACACCACACGACGTTCCCTAATGAATTTACCTATGAGGAGTTTTTTTTACATTGATTGTCGATCTTGTTGGCGATATCTTCTGAAACTCTGCCGCGTAATTCTGGTGCGAGACTGTGAAAAAATGTTGTCTCCAGGCGGTCCCCGAAAGTGCACCCATATCGAATGCTCTTCAGACGTAACCTTAGTCGATAAAAATTTATTTCCGACAACAATCATCTATGAGAGCATAGTAATTGGAACCCATCTCAATGAAATTAGATAACATAAATTGCCGTCTTCAAGGACACCGTCAAAAAATCCCGAAAAACACATCACGCGCTCAAAAAGTCATATTCGCGCGATCACCTATTCCAAGCTTCGATATTTGGCCGCAAGGTGGCAAGCACTTCGTTTGGTTTCGCGATAACCCAGGGCGAATCACGTCCTGGAAGTGAAGTCGTGATAACTATTTTCCAGCGACAGTCCGATAAGCAAAAGCAAAATTACTCCTCTCCAAGGCAAAGTTAGTAAAGTGGAAAGGGATTCGCGGAGAAAACGATACTAGGCATTGTTTCGTGTAAATTGTAGGCGCCATACGGCTACCAAGACAAAAGACAGTAGGACTCCCAAAAACACGGGACTGCTGCCATACTGGAGACATCAACAAAAAATTTGGACGTTTGGGTGAGAAAGACAGGGGCAGGGAGACAAAGAAGGCGGCACCATCATCTCCGTTTCTAAACTCCCATAGACAATAGCCCGAAAATGTTGGATCTCCTCTTCGCCTTTTCCCATTCCGAGAAAAATACTACGAAAACTTTCTCGCTCGTCATTCGGAAGAACTCACCTAGAAAAATCAAAACGGATATTCTTTCCTTCGGTCGTCCTCGTGAAACTGATGGGCGCTGAGTTTACTCATTTCTAAGGAAACCCACTGCTGAAGTCAACAGAATATTACACTTTTTCAAATTTTAACTTTTAACTAGACTTTACAACTAAGCCATTTTCATACAAATTTGCAATCCCTACGACAGGCGCGTAGCCGGGGGGGGGGGGGGGGCTCCCCGAAATGTCTTCCCTTATGGAGATAACCCACGACGCATGTGCTGAGGGTGGATCCCTAGCCTATGAACAACTCCCCCGCGACACTCTATTTTTCGAAATGGTGACATTTCATGATGTCTGGCAATAACCAATGACGATTTTGACTTTCAGCGCATTTCATACCGATCAGTGACGTCATTGCAAAACTAGCAGTGCCCAAAGGCACTTTCCTTAACTTTTTTTTAGAAGTGAAATATTACTCTGTGTGTTTTTTTCACAAGATATTATTTACATTATATTACAATTTTTTTAAATTTTGGTTACGAACGTATATAATAGAAATTTTGTTGCTACAAAATTGGTAAAAATGTTTTTTGACTATTATGTCTTTTGCTAACCAGTGCGTTCCGGCACCATGACACCACTGATATAGATGGTTTAATGAAATTAAAAGCTTCCCGAGGCGTGGGAATTGACAGCAAGATATGTATAAAGGTAACCCACGCACTACCCATGCTCCCCCGAAGAAAATTTATGGCTACTTGTCATACCTACGGCAGTTGAAATTATTATGTAATGACCGACAGAAACTTGAGTACAACTACACTCTAAAAAAATGTCCTGCCAATTGTTACAAATTACGCGTAAGAGTGGAAATGAATGGGGAATCAGTCATTCGCGAGTGGCGCCATCTTACAATGAAAATCTAGATCTCCCAGGCGGCAACTCTAGCATCAAACAGACATTTCATCACTTTTTCAGTTAAGTTTCAGAATTTTCACATATTTCACAAATAGTTACACAATTAGTCAAAATTCTCACCTTTTCCGATGATAAAAATATGACCTAATGACGTTAATGATAAACCCTATGAAAAAATATGCAAAATAACCGTATAAAAGGTATTTTGACAACTATGTAGCATCACACGATCTGTTGCGCTGGAGAAGTGATTTTCAAAATCCGTACGTGGATGAGAAAAATTTTACTCCTAAAAATAACTCGTTTTTTTCACATTTATTTTTCAATGCACCCGAAATTTCAGGACTTTAAAGTCACAAAAAATATCCCTGACTTTCCAAGTTTGCCAGAATTGTGGCCACTCTGCATTCATTGCCGTGCTCACGAAAATTTAATAGTCTAAAGCCGAAGAGTGCCGTGGAGGAGAGGTTGGCAGGGAAGCTCCCCATCCAGAACACCTTTGCGGATTCGCCTTAATACACACAAAAGCGGACAGTGTAGCGGACGCCCGGATGATCCCCGAATATTGCCCTATGGGCGCGGAAGTGAGGCAACGGCAGCGGACCAACCAACGCATCCTGGGGGCCATTGCGCAAGTGGAAGTTCAAAGGGCCTAAAAGGCGTGCAAGGGAAACACGGGCTCTTGGAGACCAGGGCGAAGGGGGGGAGAGCAGTGGACGGCGCATTTCTCCCCGGGGAAGAGGTGAAGCGAGCCGAAGAGCAATGGCTTCCTTTTGCAGTTCCGAGGGGATCGCTACACGCCCGAACCTCACACAGGCCGGACCAGCGAATTAGCAGGGGGAGAGAAAAAGGTGCTGACGCGCACGCAAAAAACAAAGAAAATTAAAATATATATTGCACACGTAATCAGACACTTTAGAGCAATAATTCATGAAATAAATGGCGGGAATGAAGAGGACGGCAGAGGAAGAATTCCAACCCATTTGGAAAGGATTAAACGGCGCTTTAGAGAATAATTATCAATGAATCAACCGAAGGAATCAACCGCTGCGCGATGGATTCCAGTGCCCGCACCTCAATGGATAGGGGGGGGGGGGGATCGTTTAAAATCTCCCGAAGTGGTGTGATATGAATATGTGAATGTTTTATAGAAATAAATAATAACGAAAAATCAAATAGAACCTTTAACGAAAAATTTGCTTTGTTGCTATGGGGTGATGTCATGAATGTGTTCACAGAAAAAAATGAGCGCGGAGATTACATGACAAAATTAGCGTGGGCTTAAGATGATTTTGAATTAAAGACAAAATTAGAATGATATTTGAGGAACAGGCAGTGTCGCAGTCATTTGTTTCACGGGCTTTTCGCTCTTGCTTTGTTAACTCAAGGCGTGAATGATGAAAGAAGAGATGCCTCGATGAAGTAAAACATGAATATAATCTGGGATGATAGGGTTAACTCCGGGAAAGACATCGAGACAGTTAAGAAACAACTCAATTCCAATATCAAATGTGCAACAGTTTGCTGCTAGTTCTTCAGAAGAATTATAGATGACGTCCAGTACGCATTAATTTTGTTTACAAACGCCCCATAGCAGCAAACCAAATTTTTCGTTGTAAGCTCTTTTTAATTTCTCGCTATTTTTTTCTATTGATCGGACTTTATTCCTATCGCCCCTTCGAGAGATTTTAAACGAGCCTTTATTCCGCCACTTACTTGATCTTCGCGAATGCGAATTTCCTCGATTTCACATCTGTTTATAGCTTTTACGTGAGACCTACGTACTTTCCTCGTGTGAGAACAAAATCGTATAAAACGCCGTCAACCCTAAAAATAGAGCAAAAAATGCAAACATGAATGACTCGCGAAAATTTTTAAATACGCAAAAAAACAAGGCCTCAGTATATGTGATCACCGTCTTCGGGGTCCGATTGATATGCTGCACATATAAGAGACTTCGAACGAACTCCAACGGATAAGACATCATGTGGTTATCGCCGCGTTAAAAAACTTAGCATTAGCTTGCAAATTGGATAGATACTTTTAGTTACTGTCAAAGGTTTTCTCCGAAAGACAAAGTCTTCGCTAACAACGGCTGCTAGCATAGAGGTGAGAAACAATAGATTTTTATGTCTTAACGGGCTTTTGGATTATTTCCCATTAATTTCTCTGCATCCCGTATTTAAAAACATACATAAAAAAGGATTTAGCTAACAGCATCCCTCGGTAAACCATAGGGTAAAACAGGGTAGGGTTGACCAATTTATTATATTATGATCTACTTTAACACCAGTCGTTTTGCCTAAATTCGTGTTTGTGCTGATCTTTTCGATTTTGATGGACTCTTAATCGACTAAATGCATGTTTATTTCGATGCGGTTATTTGAGCTACTACATTTTCTTCTTTTATGATCAACTTTGACACCTGCCGTTATTTCAACGTTCCTATTCGAAAATTATCTTTTCGGTTAACACTGACTTTGACCGCATTATTTTTGGCTGTGAGTGACCTTGACCTCCTTCTTTATGACAGCGATCGTTTTGATAATATCGGATTGCGTTTGACAGTGGAACTCGTCTTGAAGATCAAATTAGGCGCTTGCCTTTTAAGCTGAGATCTATTATGTAACTTACTATTTCAGTTGCCACCAGATTTGACTCTAAGCATTTCTGCTAAAAAAAACAACTTTAAATTCCACTTTATTGAGCGAAAGTTTTCCGAAACAGGAAATAATTGGCGGAGGCACACAAATCTCAATAGGATTAGAAAAGATTTATTCTCGAGTATGTAATTACCTCGTCAAGGGCTGAGGTTTCCCACGATTTGTGCCACAATCGCTGCCACTAATAACTTAGCATTTCATTCTTAAAAGGAAGTAATTTAAAGACTTTAATGGGTACCGTGGTAAAATTAGGTGATACTCGTGTTTTCTATAAGTGCATGTATTTGAGAAATAAATTCATCGGTTCGCTCCTATTCCCTGCTGCACCCATTATTTCATTCGGGTGCACTCATCCATTTAGATACAAAATATTACACCACACGATTCGTTCAATTTCACCTTTTCTACAGTGATGTCAGAATAATAGGCCTAGTGCTTTAATTTTCACATAATCCATCTCAATCATATGCATCATATGGAAAAGCACTTTCATTCACCTTCAGACGCGAGGAGCGTGAAGAAGGCCTTTGTCCGTGCAGCTCATCCACTCATTCAAAGGCAGGATGCCACGCGGTGAGGAAAGATCACTTACGAAATGTGTAACGGAGAACTTCAGCAATCCTTCGAACATTTTTGGAGCGGTTATTCAACACCCATTTCCTGAATGGATTCATTCCCTCAGAACCCCCTCCCTCAAAACAGTTTTATGACGACGAGTGTCCATTATAATATTTGGGTATTTCCTTTTCGCAATTTAGCAATTTTGGCATTTAATTTCACACACGAATTCATTCAGGCGAAAAATAAATCAATTCTGAACTCGGATAACACTACAAGTAATCCATATTTTGAGATTAATTCGCTGTGAATGCCTTTTTTTACATCAACATTATTGCAGTTTCTAATTATACAGCGAAAACAGTATTATATAGGATGAGGGCGTCAATATCATTAAGGAGATTTTGGAGATTCGCATTCAATAACCAACGAAAATATAACTGACATAAATATGACAGTCGAAAAGTTAAGAAGCATATTTTTATCTCTTATGATGATAAAATAATATCACAAGAGACTTCTGACTAAGGAGCAGTTAGGCCTCTATCTTAGGTCGGAGACATTAATGTAATCGCCTGGATATTCTGGTAATCTCCTGGGTCTTCGCATTCGCAGAAGTATACAAGGGTAGCATATAATACTATACTTGAGAACACCAATACCTATGTGGGCACTCTAACACTATCTGAGAAATCGGATACCTGCAATCCAGTACATTTGGTGCACATTGTACCCGCGCGTATTCGAAACAAAACTTCAAACTAAGAAACTTGGCAGCTGTGACCAGTCTCCGCCCCTTCGTGACGCGGCATTCGTCTGCCGGAACTCAAGGATTCATGTGCACGTTTACGGACTTCAGTACCGAGAAAAAAAAATTGAGTTAGAGCGCTCTTCATCCAGATGACTGTGTAGTATTCATTGAGCTATTCAGGTGCTCACATAGTAAATAAAGTATCCGCATCTGAGATCATTAATGTATATAACGAACAACAGGGGGCCGATTACGCTTCCTTGTAGAACACCTGATGTAAGTTTCACAACATCAGAGCTAATTCCGTCAAGAACTACTTTTTATTTACGATCACTGAGAAAGTCGCGTATCCAGTTTACCACTGTTTCGTTTAATCTGCATGACTGTAATTTGTATAAAAGTTTGCTGTGACGTACCGTGTCGAAAGCTTTCTTAAAATCTAGTAATAGAGCGTCAACTAGTCTTTTCGATTCACCCGATTTTAGGGGGGTCTTTCAAAATATCATTGACTTCGTCTTCAAATATTTCACCCTGGACCTTATTCAAAATATTTATCCTACGATTTCAGACGAGGTTTAACCAACCTTGTTGTATTGGATTAATCGTAACGATCGTTAAGGTATCATATCGACCCTAAACAAGCCCTGTCGACCTCTGCTCCTTGCGTTCCACTTCATTGATCAATTTTTAACTCGTGGAGATTGTATGTACTGGTGTCGTGCGCACTCCAAATGAAGTCTCACAAGAGAGACGAAGTGGCCCGTTTCTTTGACTTTGTTACCGAACTTCCCAATAATTCTCTTCACCAATGATTGATAAACAAATATCTCCTGCTGCCCACTGCCTTTATTTAACAGATTACAACACGTGTTTCAATGGCCTTGCATCATCATCAGGTAATATGTCAAATAAAAGTAGTGGGCAGTAGTGGCGCAGCGGGGGGCGGGGGGAAGGTTTGGGAGATAAACCCCTCCACCCCAGAGCTCGGAGAAATTTTTAAGTTTAATCCATTTTACTTAATTGGATTGATATAACTAATAGAATAGTGTAAGAATTAATACATAATGCCTAAGAAAGCCGTAAAACTCAACATTTTGAAATGGCTTATGAGATGTGAGGAAGTGGAGTTTCTACTAAGAAAGGTGGGTTAAAAAGTTTACAATAAAAGGTATATTGTATATTCTATGTAAGTATGTAATTATGCGTTTATACAATAAAAATAGTTATCCTTGTGCAAATATTTGAAATACATTTTGTAAAAATGAATGCAATCGGCAAGAGAACAAATAACTGAATGCAAAGAAATTTTACTTCTCATGTGTGCTAGCACCAGACCTATGTAAAATGTTTAAGATGGTAGCCCCAAAACTATTCAAAGGGGTACCTATATATTCCATAATTATTAAAGTATGTTCTAAAATGTAATATATTTGATTGTAAATGGAATAAAGTTATATATTATTATTATATATTATTATTTATCTTACAATTCCGCAATTTATTAATCTCGCAACTATCGCTTATCCTGGTGGGTATACCATACCCCCACACACCCCGGTATAGTTGCACCTAACACCCCCCCCCCCCCGGCCTTAATTCCTAGCTACGCCCCTGGTGGATAGTGCGATGTTTTCGTTTTCATTCGATATGTTGTTCCACGACCTCATTCCGGAAAATATTGTCTTTATTTTCACCAAACCTAATTTTTGATTAGACGACCCAAATACTAATTAGCCAGCACAAATGACGCAGTTCTGCTATACCCTCACCTTCCCAAACTAACCATTGGTTTGAAGTTAAAAGCGACAGTTCATTCCGTCCATGGTGACGCAGCGTTCTTCTGCCGACGAATTGATAGCGGTTGAGATCCGCGAGAATGGAATCGCGTGCCGGAGCGAGGGAAAATGCCTGTGACCGGGTTATCAAGTCGTGACCGGGAGAGCGTCCTTGGCGAGGAATTCCTCATTAGTCGTGGAGGGGACGTCGAGTGGCCTGCCTCCTTTCCCCGCAGCAACCCTAGCCCATCAATTTATGGCCTCGCAATGCATCTTCGCCGCGTGACAAACCCTTTCCTCGTGACGCGCGCAGAAAGCTCTCAGCGCTTCGTCTCCTACGATACGCATGCACTCATCTTAACTCGTGTCTCCTGAGGGAAGTTCATCGCGCAGTAACGCTTGGGCGATTATTCATAAAAATTTCTCGCCTCGGATGGTGTCGCGATTGTTGAAAGTGATACTGAAATCACACTGTTATTTTTTTCCATTCCCATCGAGCAATTTTCCTCAAACGATAAATTATCATTTTCCGCGATGGTTCCAAGGATGAGAATACCATCCCTTTTACAACACCCACCACATCCATTTTTCTGTCGCAAAAGCATCTCTGGCACGGTCTCTCGGCCAATCAAATCGCACGGCCGCTAACAGCGATTGTTACGCCACGACTTGCTTTTAATTTAACGACAGTCGTAAATACGGAAAGTGACGGAATAATAAATCCAAGGGATTATAATATAGAAGATATATTATAATCCCCAGCGTCACAATCGGACGTTGACTTCTCTTGGCAAACGCAACTGCTTTCATTGAAGGTTTTATATTACTTACAATACTAAACGACAGTGAAAAGCGGGGAAAGTACGGGATAAATGGACAGTGGATACGAAATAATCGTTAAATCCGACATGAATCCAAACAGAATGATCGATTTCCTAGAAGCATCCCCCTCCGAGGGAATATATCTTCACCCGCAAACGTAATACTTTCGGTGAGTACCAAGGAAAACAAAAAGAGAAAGGGAAGCTAAAACTTCTCGAGAAGCAGAAGTGGCACCACAGTCTTTGTCCTAAAACTTTTGAAAGTGACTGAACATGTCGAGCGATGTCTGTTTTGGTCCCTGGAAAGCTATCGCTCGAGCTATCAATCCGAGGGAAGGAGAAAATGCGACTCTAGGTCCGTATTCCAGAGCCTGAATCAATGTTGAGTCGCCAGTCGATGGCTTAGACCTCAGTCTCCTACTATTTCAGCGAAAGGTTCTGAAATGCGGCTCTTAATGCTCCCCTGTCAAAATATTCCATTTCCGGTAAATGCCGTAATATAATATATATGGTCCATTTCCGGTACATATGTTACTGGGTTAATCATTGGTCTCAGCATCAAAAACTTTTCTTGAGGAGTCATGCGGAGCTTCTCGTGGATTACTAGCGTTAATCACCTCGTGAGCCGTGCTGAGAATGCGAAACCAGAAACAGCAATTCATGTAATGATTGGGTTCCCCAGGTGAAAATATAAATGGGGTGACTTGATGGTACGGAATTTTTTATTAGGTGGGAAAACTTTTACTAAACCACATAAATAAAAACTAGAACACGACCCGGGTTTCAAGGTTTTAGCGTCATCATCAGGTGGTGATACGTACATAATAGGTAATTGGTGATATCATGATATGATGACGCTAAGACGTTGAATCCTGGGTCGTGTTCTAGTTTTTCTTTGTGTGGTTTAGTAAAAGTTTCCTCACCTAAGAGGTATGCGATGGAATACCACAAAGTTTCCCAAGATCGTGTTTTAGTCTGCATTTTTGTTGGGACCAAATTTTTCAATAGTTATGACCTCAAAGGGGCACACCTATTTAAGTCTGCGATGGAGGAAAATATAGGCGAAGATTCAAATTTAAAAAATATTTATTCATTTTAAACGCTTTTTTGTTCTGCCCTAATTATTTGATTTTTATTTCCCACATCCATGGAAACATTGAATTGTCGCCAAAAAATTGTCGCACCTTACATTAGGGGTTGAATGGAGTGACAAAAGACCCAGGTGGGAATCGAACCAGGTGAGGCGAGGGCGAGGACTTTATTCCGCTGCTATCTTTTATGCATTGGTTTGATAATATTAAATTTATTTAGTAGGTAAATTGTTATAAATTGCTTGTTTCTAACGATAACAGTTACGAACCAGTTTCCTTGCCATATCGGTCTGTTGCGTAGGAAACGAGTAGTTACTCTGATTATTAATTTCAAATGAACGCTCTTCAATTGCATACTTTGGTAAATTATTATAAAGTTTATGCACCTAAAATCCTGGCGAACCCGGCTGCCAGACGCAAAATAATACTAACCAATCCAAAGTTCGAACAAACGGCAATGAAAGGAAATGAGAAAATCTGCTTGCACCAAGTGTACAACGAATTAAAACTGTTTCGTTTAAAAACCTTTTTTTCTAAGCATGGAAAAAAAATTTTTATCATGGAAATAAACCCATGGAAAATTTTGAATTCTCACATTATCGGATTTTCAAAAAATGTAATGATTTTGCACCAGTTTTTTATATGATGACAAGAGAGCACCATAGGGATTTTCGCTCACGACTCCTGTCATGTCATGAGTGAAAAAATTTTTTCTAGTCGTCGAGTCTCCTACTTATGCCCCAAACAGAAAAAATATGGTATATAACAATATTCTTATACTTACATCATATAAAACGAATCAAATAATGTTTCTCTAGTTCAAGAGTCAAATAGTAATTTCTTTAATGAGTAATTAACGTTAGGTCTGAAGTGAAAGTAGACACCAGTGTAATATTTTGAATTTTGAGCTGCACAATCGTGAAGAAATTTGAGGACTTTGCATTGTGCAAAGAAGAAACATACGAATGCATTGAATGAACGGAATAGTTGTACGGCCTGATTTATGAGTGCGATTCTAACTATCAAAACACGCGCATGGTAAAATTCGCATGAAATATTTGAACAAATGACTACAGCACTGCACCTTCCCAATATGTAACGCTAATTTTCAATTAATTCAAAATCGACCAAACCCCTTCACGATAATTTTTTCCACGAACGAATGGGTACTGCGATCGCAGGCTAAGCGCTTCGTATGGATTATTCATTTCTACTATACTTTCTATAAACTGCGGCAATCGAAAGCAAAAGCATTGAAGTCTCCGAATTACCCACTTTAGACAATTGACGTTTGTGAATTTATGTTCTCTCAAAGAAAATATTATTTATTTGAGCTATTTCATGGATTACAATGCTTCCAAAGTTTTTATATGCGATATTAAAATTCCGAGGTGGATGCCAATTGCAAGATGGACGCCGTGCGCTCATATCATTCATGGAAATCATTCAAGCAAATTAGAACAGGCCTGCAATTTCATTAGAGTGCAGGAAATTTCCGTTATACACGGTGATTGATGGTCATTCGAATGATCTTTCCAATGATCATTCACCGTGTAAAGCGGCCTTTAGTAGTCGCAGATGATGCGGGGAGTATGGATGGATTGAGCCGGCCTTTGCCCTTGGACGAGAGGCGCTCGAGTAAGCACGAACGCACGCACAGCCGAGTTGAGCAACGGCCTAATTGGATCCTAATCTGATGACCAAAAACGAGAATTCATAAAAAGGTCGCCGTTTAACGTGTTCCGACCGCCGGACATTTCGTAACTTTCCCGTAGGAAATCAGATAAGGCCCTCCCCACCACGAGGAGTGCAAAAGTAAATAACCGCAATCATGTCGCCTCTGCTCCACCGCCAGCGTGTTATTTTCCATCAGCGAATGAGCTTTTTTCGCAAACAACCAGTCACGGATGAGGATTTTAATGGGATATTTACAGAAATCTTTGCATCAAATAGATTCTAAAAATTGTCGAAAAACGATTGTAAAAATTACACAACAGCCAATTTCCAAATCGTAGGTGTTTAGAGCCGAAATAGAGAGATTGATTCGGAAAATGGACTCGTGGAAAAAAACGCAATGAAGACTCATTTTGTCAACAGTACTTTCCTTTCCAACCTCAACATCTGATTAATCTTCGCGGATAATTTATCCCATTTACCACACCCTTTCCTTGAATTCATTTATCATTTTTGGCGAACTTGTTTCGGATGAGGATTTGAATGGAGTGTTTACAAAGATTTGTGCCATCAACGAGATTCTAATAACCGCAGCACTTCCAACAGGAAAATTCATAACACTGCAAAATTTTAAAGTACGTGAATGATGAAGTTTTGGAGCCAGATCAGACAGATTGGCGAGGATAGTCAAAACTCCCCCTGCCTAACACCCTAGAGGTGGCTCGCAGAGAATTATGTAGAATAAAATCGCACCCAAGGGAAGAAAGATGTAGTTTGAACTTCGTTTACAATATATTCTTTTTTAACCATCATTATTTTGTGCAGATAGGTATGAAAGTAGGATCGTCGCACAGTTTTACTTCTGCTTACTTACACCCCTTTCCTTGAACCACATCCCATTTCTAAAACTCTGCTTGGAATGAGTAAATAAATAACCGGGAGAAATGCAAATAATTCTAGTTTAACATTGGTTAGATGGATGATACTACAGCGATCATTTTCACACCTTTGTTTGGGAAATAACTCCCAAGAAAAACTAGAAGAGTTTCAAACGTAGAGCACAAAATTCACACCATTTTACGCAAATACGCTAAAATACTTGTGACGAGATTAGCAACATTTTTCAATCAAATTACTTCACACAGTTTCCTAAAATATGAACACACCACCTGGTATTCTCGGAGAACCTATTCCAATGACTAATGATGTAAATTCCTACGATAATATGGATTTTTTTAATAACTTAATTTATTTTTAAAATTTTAAATATTTTCCGCGATTCATTTCATAAAAGCTCCTCATAAAGTTGAAATTGCGCAGTCGAGTCGGAGTGGTAAGTAAAAATTTGTCGAAGGCAATAAAATACTTCAAGGCTGAAATTAATCCTTTTCAATGTATTGTGTTCAACAGTCTGTTTATAATAATATAAATTCGTGGATTGAGAGTAATGTGTCGCGTGTAGGGGAGGTGATTTACGGAAGATAGGCCGAGGGTGCACGAGAACAACTGCACACACGGAACGCGCGCGACTCAACCTTCACCCTAAAATCCAACGGAGAGATTTTGTTGTCAGCATGCGAAATCAAAGCGTATAAGACTTCCGAAGCGGATTGTTTTCGTTCTCAGGCGAGGTTTTTTTCCCTTTCAATAAGGAGGTGCTGAGGCTCAGCTGACCACGAGGTGTTCCCTCACCAGTGGCTTCAATATTCCAACCTAAATGTTGGGAAGCAAAAAGTGATTGTTAACCAAAAACAAATTTGACGTGCATAGAAATTGCTTTCACGCAGATAATTTGAAGTATTAACTAACTATATCCATTTATTGCGTTTAGCATACACGGTCCCTCTGAGAGACGCATGGCTTTTTAGATGGTCACATATATACCATGCGGCAAATTCCAGAATGATATACAAAACACTTAGCAGCAAATGATATGAATAAAATAAAACTAACGAACGTTGAATACATTTAGGCATTCCACCTTTTGAAGAACAAGCATTCATACCAGATACATTGAACATTACCACTCGCCATTCAGCACTGGATTTACCCCAAGAACGAGAATTCGCATTCCCATATCGAGTTATATTTTCAAGTGAGAAACATATATAATACATTCTAGAGCATGAGTCAGAGATCCATCAGAAACTTGGTATAGCCTATTCATATGGTACGAGATATTGGAACAGCGAAAGCATTAAAATTGTAAATCAGACGACATGAACTCGACCGGGCTCTTATTTTCAAAGCGGTCGCGCAGGTTTTCACGAAATAAATCCCGCAATTATCCGTTCTCTGCATGTATATATGTACCTACATATTGAAAAGCTCATTCGGCAAGCAATCCTGCAAGAGGGCACGGAGAAATTTATCTCAGATTATGGCCAAGCAATCACTCACGCAGTGATACGACCGAAGGTTTTTTTTGTATAGGTGAGGGTAGAGCTCACCCTAAACGTACCCCCATGAGTGTGAATATCACGTATTCAGTTTAGGGTCGGGGGTTAGATCCTTTTACCGACTTTCTGTAACTGGAGCGTTAGCTCACAACACAACCAGACGTCGAAATTTCGAGAAAAATAAAAGAAGCACTTGGTGGATTATTTTGAAGGCACGTATGGCAGCTTCACCCGGGAATCAAACCAAGGTCCCTCGTATAAGCAGCCAATTTCTTTACTCACTCAGACACCACGACTAACATCCCGGGCCAAAAGACCATCGCAAACCCGTTAATATTACCTAATTATAGCAATGTAATACACACAATTCTAGCTTCATTTATATTTAGCTAATATTTCTAACTTCATTATTTTATAATTTTATATCCAATCATTTTTATATTGTTGCTACGTAAAGGATATTTTTTGTAACAAATATACATTCTATGTTGCTTAGAAGAAAATACGGTAGATGTCGCTGTCAGATTTGTAATTCAAGTTGAATTTTGGCGTTCGTATTCCGGGCTAATATTCTTAATCAAATTCTAAGGACCCTTCTAATATGCGTCTCAGTTATGTCTCAAAGACAGATTGGCAATACCCTCCTCTGACGATATTCCGGAAAAATTTGTTGGCGTCGGAATGTTTTCACGAGTGATGACGGGGGCTGGAGTGGACCAAGTGATTGTGTGCCTTCTCCCGGGAAAATCGCCGCCGTCGCGAAAAATCTCAAAATGAGCGTGAGCAGAGAAGAAAATTTCATTCTCAGAATTCCAAACGAAAGAATAGTGCGAAAGAATGGCGGTGGTGAGATTGCTCTCGTTTCTGTGCTCGACGGAATTTCATCTTTCACACACAGGGCCGAGCTAAAATTGGGGCGGTTTCCCAAAGCACAACCAAACAGAACGCACGATTTTCAGGGAAAAAGCCCTGACATTGCGAAAAACATTGCTCAAATTCCTAGAATTGGGAATTCAATAAACAGTGGGGTTTTGTATGAGTTCGTAGTACTACCTTAATTATTTGCCGTAAATTGATTGCGTTTTTTAGAGCATTACACCACCAAGGAAACAGAAAAAATCGAGCATTTCAACCCATTGAGGTCTGGGGTTTCCATTTCAATGTCTAAACGTGAACATTCAACACCACACCAGTCTTGATTAGGTGGAAAAATTTATTGGTCTATAGAGAGAAAATCAGCACCATAGAAACTGTCAGCACTGTTTCATCACTAAAAGTAGACATACTTTGATAAAGAAAACGTGGTTTCACCACGAAACGCCATCCCGATAATGGCACTTGCATATATATGTTAGTCTTTCATTACTCATCTTTTCAAAGTGTTGCAAGTGATTTGAAAATGGCTGAAAGTAACCATAGCGTAAATTTTGGAAAAGGATTTGAAAAGTCATGACTGAAATATCTTGGAAGCTACCATAGCCACGCGGATCAAAACTATGGTTGGCATTTTTAAAAGTACTTCATGTGAGGAGCATTTTTAGAAAGTTCTCATGTGATAACTTTTACAGCATAATAAAAATCAATTTTTTAAATGCTACATCTACGTGCATCATCGCAAAATGTCTCAATGCGAGATCCTATAATGCTCCTATTATGCGCTATTTTTTGCTAGCATGCACTGAAGGTCTAACTAAAAGATAAATACTCAAATAATATATTGCGATTCAGCCACACAAATCAGTGATCCGTAATTCATGGCAATAACCAACCATAGGGTCAAATCTTAGAACATCAAAGCAGTGCTTTTATTCATAAAATATGTTCGAATTCAACTAGGTAAATTGAATACCGTTGGATGAAATTCTTCATAGCTACATTCCCTTCCGTGCTATACCATGCCTCTACAGAACATATCATCCTCTCGCGTAGACAGAAGGCCTCGACGGAGTGATTGTGATTTATGTAACTTTCTCATCGCTCCCGGTGCATATTCAATGTTCCCGGCCGCCGCGACACACTCAGCAAGCCATCCTTACTCTCTCTCCACTTAATCTACGAATAAAGAGTTAACGCCATCATCCGATCCGCACAAAAGCGCGCGCACGCCTGGGTTTCACCGGTATGCACTGACACGACCCCGACATTCTGAGTGACTTTACGACCGCAGGAGAAGAGGGTGAATCAAAGGCAATGCTTTAAAAGACGATCTCAGAGGTCGCATGCATTCATCTAAGTAGCTGTCAATTTTTATAACGGAAGAATCACGAGCACTGGAAATTCAAACACAAAAGCTCTTTCGTAGGCGGAGTTGGAACGGACCGTTTGATAAACATTAATTCTGCATATTTTCCCCTAAATTTTTTAACTTTTCTTTATAGAATTTTCCAGGGGATTAGATCGTTTGGCCATTAAAAAACACCCAATCGGTGAAGACTATAGATGCCGGTTGGATAAAGTGGAGTGAGGTATCGAGATGCGAGCAGATGCCGTCAATATTTATTTGATACATAAAATTTCCGAGGAAACCTTGCATAATTCTGCGACCTTTACACGACTACTTTTACATTTCCATTCATATAATCTTCAGACACCGGCCTTTGGAATGTAATTTCATTTATTTTTTATTTTTGAACGTATTTATCAACTGTTTTTGCTCTTTTGTTGGTGCTCATATTCCTCGTTGCAGTATGAATTTCCTTTTCACTCGCACTTTGTTCTTCACATTTTCGTAAGTATAAAGGCACTCACTTTCGATTGAATGGATATCATTCTAATACTCTAACGTATTTAAATTACATCTTAAATGGTTTTTGTCGACAACGTTAAAATTGGAACATACAAACCCACACTATTTATACCTATTTTGCTTCATTGTGCAACAAGTCCGACAAAGCATTCGAAATATACCAGAAGAAAACGGAAATAGTGCCTCGTAGAGGCGATTTAAGTAGAAATAAAACATGAGCTGCATATATGATGGATTCTTCACCATATAAATATTTTTAGTGAATTTGTAATTCTAAGAAAATTTCATTTTATAGAGGCTGAGTCACAATAACTTGTGCGGGTGATAAACTGGTCAGAATGCATTAGTTTCGACAGAAGCGCAAGCCACAGGTGATTGCCATCATTTGAAGGTGATTTCTTACAGCATTAAAATTATCCATTTTCATGTGTTGATTAAATTACAATTTAATTTTGTTAGCTGTACTTTAGCAGTCAGTTATTTCATGGACGGGTGACTGGTGTCCACATCTCAAACCGCCACCTCACCCTAACCAACAGCAACCGAAAATTTCCCACTCCACCTTTTTGCGCTATAAACATACACTGCTAAATTAACCTGTACTCCTCACCTTGAAACTGTTACGCTGTAACGAAACCATGGTCGGTCGCAATAAATCACCACGTATTCAATTCCTTCAACTCCTACTGTTAAGTATTTCCTTCAAGTTACGCCCGCTGCTATTAAGTATATGGAAACGTGAGCTTTTATTAGCGATGGTAATCAATATCAATCGTTAAATAACATATATAAATACCATAGAGATATAACTTTACGAATTCGTATACGTAAGTAATAATGTCTGCCGAGTAAGTAATGGTGTAAGAAATAAGAGTAAGAAATGATGTTTGACGACAGTTTTAGTTTCCCGATCCGGTCAGAGGATGACAACGAGGAAGAACGGTAGACCTGGGGGGTAGAATTTGAGAAATAGCTCGTGCACTTGCACCATTTCACTGAAATTATCACTAGTAATTAAGAGTTCAGATTTATTGGATATACAAGTTCTTTTCTTGACATAATTGAGGCTGAAAATAATAATTCCCATAAACTTCGCCCATAATCGTACACCGTGTGGCATTTGATTGCAATGACATACGTATACGAATTCTTTTCTGGTTTGACAGCTGAAATTAAAGACATAATAACTTGTTTTTGCTTCCTTTGAACTGAGGTTTCATGAAAATGTGAAAAACAACAGTGAATATTATTGTTTGGAGCTACTCATCCCACTCCGCCGAAGGAACTAAAAAACTAGTGCTTTTAATTGGTCATAAGTCCATTAGATCTAATTCGTTGGTGGAACCATAATTGCAGTCTAATAGTAATGGACGATTGGGGATCACAAATGAACGGCGATGCATCGCGTCCTCTTAAGGATGCGACTGATGTACAGCGAAGGCATGCCCTTCCTTCAACCAGTTCACCTTGAGCACCGACTGGCACAATCATCGCCCATATCACAAGAAGACCATTCGCTTTGGGTCCGTTCGACGGCCCTCTTTCATCTTTATTTCCTTACGTTTTACCTTCTCGACATTTTTATATCGCTTTAATTTTGAAGATTTTCAGGATTTGTAACGTAGACTTCGGCTGGCATAACATATATTTCAAATATGAATATTTTGAGACAAAATAAGAATATTTCATCAGAAAACTTCTTCTCGGCTAAAATAAGGATGTTCGAGTTAACGCATACGTTCCTGGCAGTGCTATTAACACTGAAAATTTGAAAAATTCCTTCTCCTCATTCTCTAAATGATGAAAAAAAATATAAATCCGACTTTTGATTCTCCATTCCACGGTCTCCCTCTGTTCTATAAAGATGTCCCGGCAAACGGTAAAGGTTTTTTTTTCTCTTTATATAGAAAACTGATGTTAAAAACTTCACCAGAGTCTATATATGTAAGTCACTCGTTTGTGAGCCCTCCCCATACCTTTCTGGTGTCTTGCCACTTCAGTCTTATTAAGTAGTGACATTTTATAACGAAAGGCAAATAAAATGCAAAAAAGGAACGAAAGAAGTGAAAAAATATGATTTTAGGGGAAAAAATAGTAAAAAATATAAGTTAAAAAGAACGTTATTTAATTTAGTATTTCTGTTGCCAATTTAAATACTCCTATAAAATGTCTTCAAATATTTACTTATTCCACGCAAATATTTCACTTATACCTACAATCAACGCAAGCACATGCACAAAAAATTCAATTCCATCGTCAATTGACTGGTTGGAGTGAACTTTGGCCTCACCGATTCAACATTGCATCGCGCATTCGTGGCGATGACTCTAAAATTGACAATTCAAATGATGCCGTAATTTTTAAACGAGTCAAGGCCGATTTACTGGAAAATCTCTATAAACATATATCTATCTATATATATATATATATATATAAAAGAAAGTCGAAAATCGTGTTAGTTAGAACACTTATAACTCGAGAACGGCTGCACCGATTTCAATGAGATTTGGTTCTTTGGATTCGTCTCAGGCCCGGATAACATATAGGCCATTAAAAAAGGATAATTTCACAAAAAAATTCATCTCTTTCCTATGGACATCCAAGTCCAAGTCCAAGTATATTTCTCGTTGTTGTTTTCCGCAGTTCCCAGCTTTGCAGCTGTCTCCTGGGACCTATGGACATGCTTTTAGGAGTTATAGTAACACAAAAATTGATAAGTCGGTCAAAACTACAAATTAAATAATTTGTTTTGTTTTTACCACTTAAATAACTGAATGTCGTAACAATATAACATTTTAATTACTAAATATATTCAAAATATTAATTAAATTGAAATTACATTTAAAAAATTTAATTCGAGCTAATTGTAAGCCCAGCCGTGGTCCAGCTCGAGTTGACACTTCACTACCGTGTTTGTAAACAAATCTCCAAGCAATTGTTGACAAACGGTAATGTCCGTGTTCCTGTCGAGGAATCGAGTAGTTTTAACTCATTTCCTTGGAATGATTGCAAATTAGTTTCAGTGAGCTCATCAACAAAGAGTTCCAGAATATGATTGATCACCAAAAGAATCAAAGATGGTTGATTTAGCGAGCAAGAACGAAGATGTGGATGACTAAAACGAGGTAAATTCAAATAGTTCGTACTCTGCATGAATTCGAATCTTTTAAATGTGTAACAAACGAAGACGAGATCACCAACTATCTATCTGAATATTTTAAGTCCCTGGACGTACCTGGCTTACCAAGGCACGATTTACAGCAAAATGTAGTTTCTGTGTTCATGTTCTTTCGGAGCCAAAACCAACCATAGCTATCCAACGGAACGTGTTTGGTGATTAAAAAAATTGGTTATGAATGTGATTCACGCAACTTTACTCAAAGTAAAATTCAAAGGTGAGGAAGTCCTCATTCCGAAGATTCCATGATCTCAACTCTATGCCTTTTTGATCTTAAACGTATTCAATTTCCAATTCGTGTTGCATTCGTGATAACGATTAAAAAATCGCATGGTCAGTCTTTCAGTTTTTGTGTTGTTTGTGCTCATGTGCTAATGAAAACCCATGATTTTCTCATGGTCAATTTAACGTGCTATGTTCACGAGTCGATAAACCATCCTCTGTATTTCTTCCTTCGCTTCAAGTGCGCAGCTAGGATAGGGGGTTTTGGGCGCAGCTAATACTACGGGTCTGAAGGGTATAGAAAACTCGCTAAGGTAAGCGGGAAGTGTGGGGGCACTTCCCCCAGACATTTTTTAAGATAAATGGTTCAAAATAGTGGGTTTTGTGGCTGTGTGAATAGTTAAATATGTTTTGTTTGTTAGTCATCCGTCCCCCTAATATTAATAACAAAATCTTTCATTAAAAAATTCTCTGAGCTCTTGGGGGGGAGGGGTTTATCCCCCAAAAGCCCCCCTCACTGCGTCACTGCTTTGCTTCGCTATATTTATTTAGCTTCATCCGCTTCATCTTGCGCCTGATAACAAAACAAAAACTGTTGTTTATCAGAAGGTGCTTGACGCAAGACATTAAACCCGAATGTGTAGGGCTCACCGTGGTGCGTTTACGCATGCAGCACGTTTACGCAGTGCATTTTTCCAAACAGAGATGCTAAAACTGGCGCGCCTTAAGTCATTTAATGCGAATGCTGCTTCATAGGGGCTTTTCATGCACGATTTTGAGCGTCAGTCAAGCGTCAATCAAGCGTCGGTCTGGGGTTGTGTCAACCTGCCCCCTGGATGGGCCAAGTGTATGCAACAGACTTGGACCTAAAAACATTTTTTTACAGCTAATAACGCAAATAGCCAACAACTGAATGCGTATAATTTTTTTATTTCATGAACTGCTTTATTAAACCACAATGCCCAAAATTTCTTAAGCTAAAACGTAAGAAAATTTGTTGAAAAAAATCCGCGTAAACGTGCTCCGATCCACCCTATGTAGATTCAATAAAGAAAATGTCTTTCTGACAAGCAATTTTGGTACTCATTTACGTAGTTTTATTGAATTTGTATCCTTATTTTATTATAATAAATTAAACATGATTAAAAACGATACAGCCGCTCTTGATTAATAAATGGTGTAAGTAAACTGTAAGTTCATTGATTGTTAGGCGGTACGAAGTTCGCCGGGTCAGCTAGTATATTATATAAGAGGATGCCTGTTTGTCTGTCCGCTATGCGTTTCCACACGGCTTCGTGGATTACGAACAAAGTTAATACATAGGTGCATCACATGCTATCAAACCATGCAGTGATACTTTCGGTTGAGTCCAACGCGTGCCTCAATGGGGAACGGAATCTTACGCTAATTCATTTATAATATACTTTCCATAAACTGCGACGATCGAAAGCAGAAGCATTGAAGGCACAATTGATAGGGGAATAGGGTTGTTTCCTATCATTTTTTATTGCCTAGATCGAAAGATTATTAATTCTGGAGTACGAATTTCACGCTTTTATATTTTTAAATGACGATATCTATTTTTTTCGATTAATTGGAAAGTGAAAAATTTCAAGCATGCGTAAACGCGACGGCTAAGTATGAACGCTGGGAAAAGCCCGTGTGACGTCATTCTGGTTCCCGCTGCTGCAAAGTGAGGTGACCTTGGGGCGAGAATGTGTGAACCTTCAGTAACAGTAGATTTTTTGATAGATTATGTTGCAAAGGATAGATGTGGGAATAGGGTGGTTTCCTATTATTTTTTTATTGCCTAAATCGAAAGATTATTATTCCTGGAGTACACATTTCACATTCTTTGATTTTCAAATGACGATATTTATTTTTTGCGATTAAACGAAAAGTGAAAAATTTCAAGCATGCGTAAACGCGACGGCTAAGTATGAACGCTGGGAAAAGCCCGTGTGACGTCATTCTGGTTCCCGCTACTGCAAAGTGAGGTGACCTTGGGGCGAGAATGTGTGAACCTTCAGTAACAGTAGATTTTTTGATAGATTATGTTGCAAAGGATAGATGTGGGAATAGGGTGGTTTCCTATTATTTTTTTATTGCCTAAATCGAAAGATTATTATTCCTGGAGTACACATTTCACATTCTTTGATTTTCAAATGACGATATTTATTTTTTGCGATTAAACGAAAAGTGAAAAATTTCAAGCATGCGTAAACGCGACGGCTAAGTATGAACGCTGGGAAAAGCCCGTGTGACGTCATTCTGGTTCCCGCTGCTGCAAAGTGAGGTGACCTTGGGGCGAGAATGTGTGAACCTTCAGTAACAGTAGATTTTTTGATAGATTATGTTGCAAAGGATAGATGTGGGAATAGGGTGGTTTCCTATTATTTTTTTATTGCCTAAATCGAAAGATTATTATTCCTGGAGTACACATTTCACATTCTTTGATTTTCAAATGACGATATTTATTTTTTGCGATTAAACGAAAAGTGAAAAATTTCAAGCATGCGTAATCGCGACGGCTAAGTATGAACGCTGGGAAAAGCCCGTGTGACGTCATTCTGGTTCCCGCTGCTGCAAAGTGAGGTGACCTTGGGGCGAGAATGTGTGAACCTTCAGTAACAGTAGATTTTTTG